>NC_051404.1:46723694-46724738 GCF_015228065.2 Penaeus monodon
TTAGAGTAATGTCCCGGGTAGAGGCCAGTGGACGGCCATTACTGTAACAACCGGGCATCCTGCAAGGTGGACGTTGGTTACCGGCTTAAACTGTATTCAAGTGTAAAACACGATCATTTACTCGTGCCTTCACCCGTAAACTTGTGCTTGTAAAAATTTGTTATTGGACTAAAACTGGTGGGTAGGTGAAGGTATCTAGTCATTACAGATACCTACTCTGCCTTGGCGGCTTATGAAAACTGGGTTATTAACACGGGCGAGAGAACCCGAGCAAGGTGAACCGGTCGGGTTACTCATCGCATGGCAGCGGAGGCTGTCTTGTGGCCCTGCATATAGTATTGCTATTGTCTCTGATAACTCGTCGCTGCTCCGCCCTTTCATTAGACACAATTTTTCCGGCTCCTCCTCAGTAAAGGTCCTTGGTAATGGCGGTGGGGCTACACAGCGAATGACAGCCTCGTGATTACACGCTCATGAAGAAACTTGCTTTACGCCTCGAAAGAGAAATGCTTCTTGTAACTTTAATTGGATCTCTATCTGAGCCTCCTTATTAACATTGACATTGGTGTGCACGATTGTGTGCGCACCCTTGTGTGGATGGATAAACAAAGCACTGTGCACAAGTGAACCCGCGTCAGGGCAATATTTGAAAGTGATACTATGTTCCACTAAATTTGTATGAAAGATTTCCGAGTAAAAAAAAAGAAAGAAGAAAACTTTCCTTGCCAGCACAAGACGAGCATACATATTTCTGAATGTTCGCTAGCTCGTTTTCATTATTGTTAATGTTGGTCTAGTCTTTTACATTCTAATTACTTCATAATAAGTTAAGTCCTGGTAAAAGGTCTTGAAAACGCTGCACTTTCGTCTTCGCAATGCAGTACATAGATAAAACTGACCTTACTAAGAGGGATGTGAATGATTATGTTTATACACTTATGTTTACGTAATTGGACAATCATGAAAAAACGTCATCAAAGAACCTGAAATTCTCACTATCAAAACTGGAGATTTATAAAGTTTCACTTAATCAACTCCTTGTAT
>NC_051404.1:46724904-46725155 GCF_015228065.2 Penaeus monodon
TGCTTTCCATCCATCCAGGGAAAGGGCAAGGACTCATGGCACGTCGGCAGTTTCCTTTCTCCAAAGCACGATTCACCCCCAGCCATGCCCCGCACCCTTCAGCTAACGGCCATACTTCATAAATCACCACAGAAACACACTCGCGCCACCACCTTACGCCGAACTCATGAATCACCTGGATGGTCCATTCATCAGACGTGCTTCGGCCACTGCAGCTTCTCTCATCTCGCATGTCTTTCTGGGGCACTGGT
>NC_051404.1:46725304-46726729 GCF_015228065.2 Penaeus monodon
TACACTTGCTTAACAGTTCACAAAAAAATATCTTACGGGTTGTCAGTCGGAATGTAGGTGTGGCTTCCGGAAAGGGGCGGGGCGCGGGCGACCCCACCAATAGGCGGCAAAGGACTCCTGGGTGTGGACAGGGTGCCTAGGGTTCCGGAAATATCCAAGATTTCTCCCTTTATCCCCTGACGAATCTGATTTAGACTGATAACGTGGAACGAACTGACGTCACTAAAGAGAACCTCTCCGGTCGCCTCGGATATTCTGCTCTCCCCCAATACCTGTTTCTCTTCTTCTTCCTACTTCCCCATTTATCGCTCATTCTCTCGTGCCTTGACCTTTCAGGTTGTTTCCGATTAGGGTATGAGGAGGTGAGAAATGGAAGGACCTTTGACGAATTCATCAGCGCTTGATAAACGATAGACAGAAAGAGACATACAATTTAATATTCATTATATCAGATGCGAATAATGACCCCAGGGCAGGTACCTTCACCCGGCCTTGACTGGGAATATGTTGCCTTGCAATAAATTACGGCTAAAAGGCGGACCATTAAGAAAGCATGTCATCAATCCTGAATCCCAGAGGGCTACAACCTTAAGTGTACTAAGGCTCTCACTTACATACAAGCTTTAACTTACCACAGCTCTATACATACCGATGCTACGTGTGTTTCGAAGCTAAAAGCTTGAGCTCGACAGAGGTAACAGAGGTACAGGTAGCCATGAAAACGAATCAAACGCTATCAAATCTCGGGTCAAAATGACCAAACCTGGAATCTAATCATATCAAGGGACTTTTAACGAGTCCAGTTGCATCAAAATCAGTTTTGCAAAATCCTTGCTTTCTGGCCTACTTCGATTTTGCAAACAGCACAAAAGAGCATTTCGCAACATGCATGTGTTCTGATGCACAGCGGGCAAACATTGGGATTTCGCACCATAAGTATCCCCGCCTCCGCCCCGCCCTTAAGCCTTCTTCAAAGCACTATCACTGTGTCATCAGGCTCCTCAGCACGTAGCACTAAGGACTCACTCATCACGCCTCATCCCTTCCGAGCGGTCTCCGGCGCATCGTCGCCTTATGCAAGACGGCAAGCAAAAATCTCTTACGTAACGCCGCTCCTACACACCCTCTTCCAGGGTCCAGGAGCGCGATGCCCCCACCTCGGCGGTGCACTCACCCTAGTGGGCCCGGCAACACAGCTATCCTCATGGCCCGCATCTTCACCGTCATGTTCGCGCGGAGGGCTGGCGCCCTGGGATGACCTGGGGACACCACGTGCTACTGCAGCTGCCGCGAAGGCTCGTGGACCCGGCCGACTCCACATGCAGGGTCAGTATCTAAGGCGAGGCCATTCGCTTACCATACGTTGCGGTACGACAAGTACCAGGAGCTATGTAAGCTTACCGAGACACGGCACTTGGCGGTACA
>NC_051404.1:46727108-46727329 GCF_015228065.2 Penaeus monodon
CAGAGCGCGCGCGCGGATGGAGTACCAAGCCCGGTGGACAGCGATTCTGACGCGATTCGTAGATCTCGTATTCCACGACTTTCCTCGCGCCCTCGTCTCTTTCCGCGCAGACGCAAAGGCAGAATAACGACGCACTCTTCTTCTGCTTTTTGGATGACCTCATGAAAATTGTGTTCGATGTCAATCATACCGTTTCACTTTCAAAAAGCTGAGGAAACAAT
>NC_051404.1:46727940-46728154 GCF_015228065.2 Penaeus monodon
CGCATGCACTCACACGAACACACAAATCTAATTATCTGCCACCTATAACCGGTCCTGCGTCTCCTTCCCGCCGACTCACCCTCTCTCCCGCCTTCTCACGTTGCCGTCGCTAGTCGCTGGTCCGTTTCTTTGAGTTCTTCGAGATTAAAAGTACCGAGTGCTGTGTTTGCTGCCTGAGTACGACGCCCAGCGAGGCGAGGCAGGCCGAGGGGGT
>NC_051404.1:46728503-46729017 GCF_015228065.2 Penaeus monodon
CGTTGTATGCTTGTGTTGCGTATGCCTGCAATTGCAACATACGATTTTATCACATTAAGTAAATGAAGTTGACTGAGGCGCACGTCAGATATCACTTCCGGAGACTTCCAGCCGGATCTAAGCCAAGTCGCCATTACAGCAAGCTTGAATTACTCAAGTCTATCCTGCAGTAAATTAAACTCTATCAATCAGTGAAAAGTTGCATCGGGACAGGTTCTTAATAGCGGCAGGGCGCCCTCTGCCACCCTGCACCGGCGACGTGTGTTACTGATGTTCCGCGTAAGCTCCTCATGACAGTGACATGCGACCCGAGGAGGGACGCCGGGCCGAGCGCTGCCAGCCACGTGACCGAGGATGACCCGCGGCCAATATATTCGTTGTTGAGCCACAGGTCTCGGGTCAGCAGGAAGGTAATACCTTGCAATGGCCAGGAGCAGTAAAAGTGATGAGTTGCAATGGAAAAGAACAAGTCGCTGCCTCGCCGCGACAACCAGCTGGAGCAAAACCGGGATGG
>NC_051404.1:46729052-46729379 GCF_015228065.2 Penaeus monodon
TGATGTAACAGCTCTCGCTGGCCGCAGCATAATATGTAGCTGGCAACTCACAAAGCCAGCCTTGCAATAAGACGTTGTGACCCTTGCAATCCGTCTCCCCAAGCACACATGACCCGCGCTGCCACGCTTGGGGCCCCACGTCATCTCGCCTCTTGCCATGACCTTGCACGAGCAAACTGCACCGAGATTTAAGAGGGTTTATCGCAGAGTTAATGAAATTAAGAGTAACGCTGAGGGAGGCGCCAGATTTATGGTCCGGGAGTGTTCGGAAGTGAAGGGGATATGACGGGCCGGGCGGCGGGGGTGAAGCTGCGTTCGGTCGCACTT
>NC_051404.1:46730430-46730706 GCF_015228065.2 Penaeus monodon
CCCCGGAAGGCAGTCCGCTTGCCCGCCGGCCTGCCTCCTCTTCCTGCAAAACGGAGAAGGCAACGCAAATCCAATTTTCTCTCGGGATTCACTGGAGCTGATGGCGAGACGAATCAGAAAAATGTAAACTCGAGGCGGCGATTCGAGTGGTGTGCTACACTGAACCTTTTGGGAAACTTTAATCTATTCACGTAAATATTTATAACCACAAACTTATCTTGTTGGACGAGTAAACAACTAACAGGACCGTGGTAGAACACGGTATACCAGTCCTAA
>NC_051404.1:46730876-46732344 GCF_015228065.2 Penaeus monodon
TTCGAATAGACTGCATCCAATACATGTGATACAAGCAGACAAGGCACGTGGCCGTGAGAACCACAACGAATGGCCAGCGCAGAGTGGCACACATGTAGCTAACCAAAGGAAATAAAATATATTGACTGTAAACGCCACAGCACCTTGCTGCAGGAAGGAGAGTGAAGACACCGGCATCACCAGCCAGAGGAGAAAATGATGCTCACATGATGCTCCGTCTGGCTCATCCGCCACCAAGTGTTGTCCGTTGCACTCTCTCTCCCTCCCTTTGTGTCACCAGCCAGGGATAGATGGAACAATTTCAGAAAGCCCATTAACAAATGCTATCCTTCACTCTGACTCTGTCCCCCTCTGCCATCGTGTCTGACCTTCGAAGCAGCAACTGCCCAAGCTACTCAACCACGTTCTTCAGCCACCGCGCGTGTGTGCCTTCCAGCTAGAAATACGAACCTACTTTCGTCCAAAGCCACTATCTGCTTCCCATACAATTTTCCAGATACCAGAAATGGGGAGAGCCCTACCTATCGCTAAAAATCTTTTTTATTTTTAAGGAACTTGCCTGTCTTTGACCCTCTTATCCTATTCTAGACACGCGTTTCCCAATTCGCTTGCTTGCAAATGGTTATTTGTAACTATGCGGTAAGGTTCGGCCTGCCATGCCACATGCCAGTAAACTGTTAAATTACCTACTCGTACCTAGTATGACCGTGGCTTTTGGATAGCATATAAACCTACAGGAAATCCTTTTTTTGTGTATGTGTTTGTGTACAACAGCAATTCGGGCGTTTCCATTTAGTAATTCTACCAGGGTGACATCTTGTTTTCGATAACTTTTGTATCCTCCTGTAATACCGTCTCCTCGAGTAAAAAATGTAACAGCAGAAGGTGAAAACTTTTTGGTTGTAGCTCCTAAAATGCCAAAGTAGACCAATGCGAGGCAATACGAACGCAGAGGCAAGGAGAAAAGGATAAACACAAAAAGATCAAAACATCAGGCGAACCTGAGTCCTTTCCTTCCTATATTTTCCTCTCTCAGGGGACCTACCTTGATCCTTGCAATACATATTTCTAATCCTACTATGGCTGGTCATTCAAGTCCTGCCAAGACCTCCTTCCTTATTCTGGGTTTGTACTGCTCCTCAAGTCTCTGCTTTTCCAAGACCAACTTCCCTGGCGATCCCCTCCTATCTTCGGATCACTCGCGAGAACCAGGGCCAGGTATTCTCCCAAAACAAGTCACCAGGAACTTTTTTCAAACTCGGCTCTCCTACAGGATAACTCACCTCTCGCGGACCACGAAGCATCCCCAAGCTTTCTCGACGCCACCAGACTTTTCTCTCTCCGTTCTTCACCCAGACTTACCTTTCGCGCGGCTCGGCCTCCCGCACAATGACTTACCTAAGAAAAAACAATGATACACTTAGTACAAACGCGAACCATCTGAGAGTCCGACGATATAAAACTCACC
>NC_051404.1:46732481-46732606 GCF_015228065.2 Penaeus monodon
GGTCTCTGATCTACCGTCTCCCGTGCCAGAGGCGGCCCCTAATCACCCAAGCAAAGCATTGTGAACGAGTAAGCAAAATAAACGGCAGGTTAAAAGAGACAAGAAGACGCTCGGATCTCTCAACA
>NC_051404.1:46733830-46733905 GCF_015228065.2 Penaeus monodon
CCTCTGGCTACTGGAAAGTTTGGAATAAAAGGTAACATGGAAGAAGGGGTTTTGGGGAAAAGAATGGATGGGGAT
>NC_051404.1:46733983-46734271 GCF_015228065.2 Penaeus monodon
ACGTCCTATTGGGATGGGAGTTGGTGTGAGAGGGAGATAGGGAAGGGGAGAAGGGGGGGATATGCCCCTCCCGGCGTGGTAGAGGCTCGTCTGCCAGCCACAGGGTAGTTATGGGAAAAGTTGGCTTCGGGACACGATAAGAAAACGAGTCTTTTCGTAGTTCTGGTTAAAGTCCTGGTGCTTTATGATCGCGAGGAGAGGAACTGGGGGTATCGAGGCGTGCCTTTGCGTGGCCAGCTGTGATAGTCGGCGTGAGTGAGCATGAGCATGTGTCTAAGTGTTCGGTGC
>NC_051404.1:46734533-46734669 GCF_015228065.2 Penaeus monodon
GGGGGGGGGGAAAGATCTTGCCAGGCTGTGTTCGAGTATGTGTGAGAAAAACGCATTTGAAAGTAGATTCTCTGTTGATCTGTCATATGTTTACTTCATCCATGCCCCTTGCATCTTGAACGGCAGACAAAGAGCT
>NC_051404.1:46734701-46736067 GCF_015228065.2 Penaeus monodon
CCTTTCATTACCTGACCACCCGCTGGAAAGCATTCGTGCTGTCATAAAATATCTCAGTGGAAAAGCAGCTATAAGTAAAGACCCGCACATCTCCCCCTGCTGATAAACGTTTGATGGTTCCTTTACCCTTCACGGAGGTGCGAGATCTGAGAGAGTCAAGTCTTCCTGTCGATTCTTTCAGAAGCTCAGTCCTAGAGCAATGCCCTTCAGCTGTTCTGCAATGGTGTGCAATACCTATCTTGTTCAGATGCCAAAAATAAATGAAAAAATACGAAGATTATTTGAAATGAAAGGGTGGGGGGGGGGGTTCCCTTCCTGGCAGGTGTGGTGTTTACCAGCATTTCTATTCTATTTCGCTCATGTGAAAGTTCAAGTTTCCTTAGGTTTCCAGATCCGCAATCTTAAAAGAATAAAACCCTCAGCTTCGAAGTGCTTTTCACGATAAGAAGGAAAGCTTTCAGCAAAATAAGTCCTTTCCTCCACCTTCCCTGGAGAGCTGGTGCAAGCTGGCGAAAATATCTGCTCTGTGGAAAGAGGGATCTGGAACTTCATTCCCTGTTCACCTAAAAATGCTTCTGATAATGCACGGTGCAAACTCCGGGGTCCGAGTATGATATCCTTCAGCTTACAGACAGCACAGCAACGTATTCGACTTCCCCTTGATATGCGCACGCCGGTCAAGCTTCCCTCGTTTCGATTCGCTCGAGATTAAAACTTATCCACTTGTCTTGCTCTGCCACAACCTGCTCTGACTTTTCATAATTCATAAAAAAAAACTATCGCCAGTTTCGCAGCACGCTTCGTCAAGGTGAGGGAAAGTGATCAACTTCAACAACAGAATTCATTGGGGAAAAACGACTTTTCAGTCGATTCATCAACATCGTTCATAAACATAAACAAGGTATATAAAAATGACTCAAACTAACTTCTTGTGTACGTATGTTTGGCTGCGTGAGTGTGTTTCTGTAAATGTGTACATTTATACATAACTCAGACTGTATCCGCACACACATAAAGGCGCCTCACACGTGACACACTAATGCGTACTTTCACATTTTTGGCTGTGTTCTGCCAGACGGGACCAGCAAGCGGTTTAACCAGTTATTACCGCGCAAATGGCCCGGCTACCGCGTGGTCCTAGTCCTGCGTGGCGTATGGCTAAATCACCGGTAGTTTATGTCCAGCTGGGCGTACGTAACCTTACTTTATGTCCGGCGTATGTCCTCGCTAGTTTATGTGCGGGGGAGGGGGGGGGCACATTACCCAGCCCATTACTCGACCAGGTGGTTGGCCACAGTACAAAGATCGCGTCGTTAAAGAATACGTCCTTCTTCCCATTCAAGATCGTTAGCCACCGCCAAAGCAA
>NC_051404.1:46736255-46736775 GCF_015228065.2 Penaeus monodon
GCAGTAAATTGGCCAATTCATCAGTTCCGGGTGTTACCTTGAGGGTTAGCGCCCTATGGCCCACCGCGGAATCCAAGCCCTTGGTGAAACCCGTTGGGAAAAGTGCATGTCCCTATTTGCCCGCGGACGTCGAATATATTTATGTGCGCGCTTTCCCAGGCTGTTTTGGGCCGACTGTATTTACTGCGCCCACCTCGACACCCTCCGCGCCCGTTGTGTTTAATGCGTGCCTGCTGTATGCGCCCGAAGATTATACACTTACGTTCGGAAGCTCGCACTAAATCAATGCGAAAGGGGCACCGCGCTCTGAATGGCCAGTTCGGTCCTAGCGGGCTGTGAGGGTCGCATTTCAGGGGCGTCTGTCCGCTGTCCCTCTCCTTTTCTGCGGCCGACGTCCTGCTCCCGAGCGCCCGGGTGACTATCCGGACACTGCCTCTGATGATGACTTTGTGTCCGAACATTCCGAAAATTCATTCAGATTGGATCCTTTTGTAGTACATAGGACCTAAACACCATGGAT
>NC_051404.1:46739147-46739749 GCF_015228065.2 Penaeus monodon
GAGCCCCAAGAAGCAACAACACAGCAGCACCTGAGCCCCCAAAAAGCTCCCCTGCATTTCTAATTCCCGGGAGCCACTGCTGTCGCGTCGGGCCCCCGCCCAAAGGCCAATTTTCCGGATACATGTCCAAACAAGAAAGAATGCAAATGCATACCCGCGTGCCCTGCAAGGTAACTTTCACGGTTAGGTAACCCGGTGTGTCTTTCCTCGGCGCCCTGACTTAGCCCACAAACCAGATTGCCACAAAATTCCACTAAACCAGTTCCACCCCTTTATCAGATACGTCCTTTCAACCTCCTCATCGCCTGCACGCAGAAACAGAGTAAAGTACGAACAATTTCGGCGATCCTGTTTATAATGCTATCTCTCGACCACAAGTCTCGAGGGCGAGAAACCTGTTGCAAGAGTTAAGAGGGCCTGGTCCGACGTGCGCCTCGCCACTCGGGCTTCGAGCGTGACACATCTGGGGCCATGGCTGCCTTTGCATGCTCCTCCGCCCTTTGCTGGCTTCTCTCGCAAAACAACGCGACTGTCATCATTTACTCCAAAAATAATTAAAATACATTGCTCAGCGTTGGATGGGATACTTCGTGTTGCTTGGA
>NC_051404.1:46739871-46740996 GCF_015228065.2 Penaeus monodon
TGCCATTCTCATTTGCACATCTTAATCGCACGATGTGTTCTGAAGTCAGACGAAAACAACAGACATTTTTTTCGAAACTCAGTTGATAAACTCGTGGCTATTTGTCAAGAAAATAATATCTCGCTAATGACTTAGCAACAAGATGAAAACATTATTTACAGTTTCCAAAGGAAAAACTAACATATAATCCTATTATTGTTTGGAAAACGATTTTTGAGTGTCACAGATTCTATAATTTTTCGACATACTTATATACACTCCATGTAAATAGACCCTTTGTTTATGCCATGTCGCTTAACAACACCCAATTAACACATAAACCCGAATACCAGTGTATCTTAAGCATTTAACCTTTTATTCAACGTAAGACATCCTGGTTACTGTGATACCCAGGAATAGCAGAGCAGAATTAACGACAACAAACATCGGTCACATTAGAAACCATTTACTGCAACACTGTAGATGCACATTCACATACTACAAGCATGCATCTTAAAATACGTGAGCACATGCAGGTCATGCATCGTATTATACGAGTATGAATTTTTAAAGAAAGAGCACGACATAAAAGGGGGAGAATTCGAAGAAAAGCGAAGGAGACGTCAAAGGAAGAAAAAACTCGGGCGGAAAGCTTCCTCCTCTGCAGCGCCTTCTCCCGAAAATCTCGCCGAACTGAAGTCGACTGAACTGCCTCCGTTTTCTTCAGTCTTTTGGCACCAGGTGAAGCTGCGCCGCCAGGTAGGTTTCGTTAATTCTCGACACCGCCGCCCTCTGACTGTCGATACAACGCCCATGGTAATCAGATGGGCGTGTGCAGCTCGGAAACGCGATCATGTGCCAGGAGTAATATGAACAAAAATATCTGAACACTTTCGCCGCCAATTTGCTGTTCGATATCTGCATCAACATTAGGGATCTGATGCGCTGATAGACAAAAGAAGATATAAATTAACCATGAAAATGCTAAGCCAAAAAAGACACCCTCAACGGCCCACAATATTCCCTCACCCGCCACCCGCCCAACAGTTCCCAGGGTCGCTGCTGTCCAACATGAAATAAAGTTTCCTCTCGACTGACGTTCCCTGGATAAATTTGCGTCTGATCCCGGGCATCCTTGCGAAGATT
>NC_051404.1:46741439-46741760 GCF_015228065.2 Penaeus monodon
AGCACCGATCAAACGACACCACACGCAAAATACAGCATGGATTCGCATGTTCACAAAGTCGGGAAGATTGTTGACAAGGGTAACATCCTCTTATAGTATGAAGCTGACATAGGGTACATTACCTCACCCGGAAGCAGTGCAATCATCATAAAAATTACAAACTACTGGCCTATTACAACGATGCCCCGGTATGGAAAGATGTGGTAGGGTTAAAGCAATTCCTTATGTACTTAAAACCTTTTAGAGACTCCACTATATTTTTCCGATTTGTCCAAAATCATAAACCACACATTCACAAAACTAGTCACAACAACATTAAGC
>NC_051404.1:46741877-46742479 GCF_015228065.2 Penaeus monodon
GTGGGTCTACAGTCTTCCTCGTAGTTCCTACACGTTTCTCCATTCCTAGTATTATCTTTACCCTCAGTGCCGCAACAATACCTTCCATGACACACCCCTTGTAAACTGACAACGGATATGACTGGAATTCGACATCCACCTTTTCCCACGCAGCAGCATGTAAACCACGGACGGGCGTGCGGTATGCGCATTTCGATGGGCGTTAGCGGTAGGCCCACTACACCCATCACAAGTCAGAATTTACCCCTCTCCTCCTCTCTTATTTTGCTTATTGCAGACGCTCTTCATGGCGGATGAATTTCAGATTAGTCAGTCTCGAAATTGTATCGACTTTGAATTCTTTTAATTTCCCGAAGTTCAGAAAGGAGGATCGCCGAACTTGCAATCATTAGATCATTTCACATCGAACTTTCTCTTTTTTTCCGTGGCTGCCTAGCAAATAAGTATGAGAGACGATAAGACAGGGTATAGCCACGCATGCACAAATCTAAATACTGTTTGGGTCGAGAGTGCCGCCAACCCCTATCTCCTGAGGGAGGGGGGGGGCACGAGGAAGGTAGGCGTTTGGTCAGATTAATCCATGGGGGTGTATGGTTCGTTGC
>NC_051404.1:46742505-46743305 GCF_015228065.2 Penaeus monodon
CCCTGAAATGGCTGAATGAATCTTTCATAATTACAACATTGACTACTCCCTCTATCATATTGGACTACTCCCTATCCTTCACTGAATATTTATCATTTCATGCCCTCATTCCTCTTCACACGGAGAGAAATAATCAAGTAAAGGAGAATCGCCTGATGCCAAACGACGAAACCAAACCAACGGAATCTAACCAACTGACAGACAGGGTAGCTAACTTCTTTGACAAAATACACTGAGCTGGAACTCCTTTGCAGGAAAATCACACGAACGAGCCTTTGGACCAGCCGGAAACACGGCTTCTCCGTCTCTTTTACCAGGTGACAGGCCCTTGCGCTTCCCGGGTCTCTGCCTTCCTGTAGGATAACGGATCCAAAGGGAACAGTAAAGCTGGCTTACGGCTTATCTGCTAAACAAAACAAACTGCATTTGTTAATCGTGGATTAACCTCTGGGCGAAATCCTCAATGCCTCTTCATTTCTTTTTATGCTAAAGCTTCATATAGGATTTCCACGGGCATGCACTTTTGAAATTAAATAAAATATTACTCCGAAAAATAAACACCCTGGAGCTAAGACGGACGATCAACTCAGAGGACCGCCAAAGCCAACCTGGCCTTTCCTGACCCATCTGGGCTGGACCCTTTGCATCATCCGCGCCCACGCAGCTGAAGTAGGGATGCCACGACGCTTCGCCAACAAGGGGCGGAATACGATGCCTTTGGTTGTACAAAAGACCGCTTTGTCATGCCTCGAAAAAGCTTACACTGATGTTTCTTTTCACAGGTCCAAAGATTACTCCAA
>NC_051404.1:46743576-46743890 GCF_015228065.2 Penaeus monodon
CGCCCAGGCTGCTGCCTCAGCCTCCTTCGGCCGCATCTTGGGCGCTGCGTCAACAGCACACACAGGTCACGACCTTCGCTGCCATCCACACGAAGCACATCTTAGTTTCCCACAAAATCGATGCCTGTTCATTGGCTTCCAAGAAGTAGTAGGGCTGTCGTGTCAGTACTTTGGGATTTCATATTAACACCAACAACATTAATATCAGGATTCATAAGAATAATAAAAAGATGGAAACGCAGCACCAGTGCTAGAATATGAATATCGAAAGATATACACGATTTCCGATGTTATTTTAACGTTATTTCTAACGC
>NC_051404.1:46744147-46744742 GCF_015228065.2 Penaeus monodon
TCATGAGACATGCTACGCGTCTCGGCTACAACGACTCATTCAGTCATCCTATAAACACAAAATCGTCATTTTCTCGTCAACGTCAAGTATCGGCTGCGACACATTACATTAGCCGAGCTGCGCCGCACGCACACTCGCATGGGCTGCATCGCCTTCCGTGGAGAATGGCAGGCAAGTCGCCCAAATTAATATGGTCTTGCGTCGTATTCCAGCTCCTGTCCCCCAGTATTCCCGAGGTCCCTGAGGGGCTGCGAGGTCGCTTATAGTTTTCGAAACCGGCCGAGCGACCCCTTCCCGTCCTCCTCGACGCAAAACCCCGGCCGTCCAGCCGTCGTGTGACATTGGGCGACTTCTGAGCGTTAAAATGAGCAGCTTTCCCGCAGCCTCGCAGAACCTGGTATTTGGTGCCGCGACGCGCGATGTCGCGGAGGCGCCAAGTCGTGATGTCCACCTGCCTCTGGCGCGACATTCGGGGAAGAAAAATAAAACTGGTGACAAAAATGTCCTTTCTCGGAATCCATAACCGCCGCCTCGCCAACCTGTCACCGACGGCACCACCGCTGCGGGCGCCGGGACGAGTGCCGCTACGGGGAAG
>NC_051404.1:46744764-46744855 GCF_015228065.2 Penaeus monodon
ACACGAACCCGCTGTGACAAATACCGGGAGACGAGCGAGCGCACGACAGCGTGTCACCAAGAGGGGGGGGGGGGGGGAGAAAAGAAATTAT
>NC_051404.1:46744920-46745286 GCF_015228065.2 Penaeus monodon
CTGGGTCGGGAAAGCGTAGAAGATACGAAGAGGGCTGCGAAGGAATGGATTAGGAGGAGAAACCAAGTAAAGAAGGGAATTGGAAAGTTCTTCAGGGAATTGGGAATATCAATGAAGGAAAAGCAAGGAGGAAGCGGCAGTGTACACTATACACCACTGATAATATTAAAAATGAATATTATATACATTATGTAGTATACGATACATTGTCATCATCCTTTCTCTACCGTCAGTAACAAATAGGTATTGTTAATATTAACTTGGACAAATCTGGTAGCTAAAATTCTCAGCATACAAGCAAGGCACGATAAACTCTACAAAAACTCTATGGGTTTCACACCCCGCACTTCGACGCTCATCTAGGGG
>NC_051404.1:46746706-46747001 GCF_015228065.2 Penaeus monodon
ACTTTTTGGCAGTTCAGTTATACAAACAACCCAATACAGTCCACAAGGAAATCTAGCCCAGAAAATGTCAAGAGGCACAAAGGCCTTAATCTCATTCATTCCAATGGACTACAAGAATTCCTTGCACCAGATTCCACATGGAACAACATGCCGAGAGACGCGGCCAAATGGGCAATTGAACGCGGCCAACATGATTCGTTGAGGTGGCACATAAAAAGGCAAAACCGATTAAACGTCTTAGCGTGTTGTATGGACCAACTGGTAACAACCCTCTCTGACTCTCTTCATTAAAAAA
>NC_051404.1:46747028-46747142 GCF_015228065.2 Penaeus monodon
AAAAAACGATAGAGACCATGGCGTATGAGAATGTGTAAAGAAAGACAAAAAATCACAATCCTTTGATATATCTTAAGTAAATCTCTAGTTTTGCACTTTCTCTGTTTACCACTC
>NC_051404.1:46747483-46747952 GCF_015228065.2 Penaeus monodon
AATCAAGTCATGAAAAATGAACAGTCACACACTGAAGATAAAGAAAATTATTAAGGTAATATACACGTGACGATGAGCGTTGCAGCAATAACACGAGTAAAACCTGGAATGTGGGGTTTCCATATTCCAGACACCGTTTCTTATTGTTTCGACGTGGTTAAGTAATGATCCAAATAAAAAAAAATACTTGGCGGTCTAAAATACTAGAAGAAATCGGTTGCACCATATCTTTTTATCTGCGATTAACAGAACAACTGTAAAAAAGCGACACAATATATCTAACGATACTATATCCTAAGGCTAGCTCTACGCACCGAGTCCCTCTCATTGAGCAGATGAATGAAAGACGAATGTCATACACTCTACGGTTTCACCCTGCCACCTTTAAAAGTATATCCCGGTAAGTGTCTAACCGTAACACACAGACGAATAAACATATGCTTATACAAATATGCACGCACGCACATAA
>NC_051404.1:46748209-46748650 GCF_015228065.2 Penaeus monodon
CGCGTGTGTATAGGAACACACAACGCAACTTTTAAAACCGCAATTTTCCGATGTGCCAAAAAGCTGCTCTGCTCTGCTCTGGGAAAATAAGCACCTGCCTTTCTACACGACTCCTCCAAGGATGCGCCAAATGACAAATGACGACGCTATGAATTGATGTGTGATCTAAAACGGGGTCGTTGGCTTCTAGCGCAAGGACTCTGGTGCTCAATTGATCTCATTCAAAGCGCAAATTGAAAGTAGATGGTAGCTGCTCGATACACATGCAACTGAGAGCAAGGGGACTTCGTTTTTGTATAGGAATATCCTGCAACATGATAGATCAGCGTTGTGGAAATGTTTTGCTTATAAGAAGATTAAGAAGACAGTTAGTGGAGACATCTTTTAAGGACTCTTCGAACATGACACATAAAAAATGAAGCAATGCGCACTCCTGCTTCC
>NC_051404.1:46748734-46748867 GCF_015228065.2 Penaeus monodon
AATTCGACCATGGGCGAACTTTCATTCTATTTCTACAATATATATTACCCATTCATAACACATCTCGCTATCCGTGCAGTATAGACAGACGGAATTCCTTTCAGATGCAAAAAAACTGATGAAAATTAAAAGA
>NC_051404.1:46748893-46749800 GCF_015228065.2 Penaeus monodon
CGTGGCCTCCTTTTCTGGATTTCATGAAGCAGAATGAATTAGATGTGTCGAGTTACAGGTAATCATGCTGAAGACCTCTCCTAAGATTAAAAAAGGGAAAAAATCGCATTTCACCACAGAACATAAGCAGTTTCGGCAATTTGTCAGTCCATCTTGCTGCGACTGAATAATTTTCTTTCCAATGACCAGTTACTATGTCACCTTAATGCGTTAAAAAAGGAGTTTGTGCAATATACCTGGGTTCATTGCAGACCTTTTCGGCGCTTAAGCCACGAATGCAAGGAGCAGAGAGGACTTTCCATATACACCACGCGTTCTCTTTTATATATAAATACTCTTATTACATAGATGTATAACCAGACACGGGCTTTAAGATATTGAAAGCGTGAGCCAGCGAAGTCACTCTCGAATGCGCGGCTGAGGTGGAGGTGGATGTCAACTCTGATTCCCCTTCGAGAGGAGGCGCGGCTGGATGCAGACGGTGGGCGGCTTGGGTGGGCGGTTTGGGTGGGTTGCGGGCTGGCCGTTGGGTCCCGCTGCTATCAGTGCGTTAACGGAGAGCACGACAAAGGTCCAGATAAATGCAATGCTAATCACAACCGCAAATTTCCGAGCAGACAAAGATTCGATCGAGTCCCGATCCCCGAGGCGCTGCTCGCCGCACGTGCAGCGGCGGCGCGGGTCGGGCCAGCGGAGGGGCTCGTCCTGATAGCAGCAACGTAATAATGAAAATAATAATCATAGCAATGCGAAAGATGCCCCGTCCGTCCTTATGTTCTACGAAAAGAAAAATACACACCTATGAATATAAACGAATGAATCACAGCCTAGTAGAAAAATGCAGTAAATAAAAATCTACACAAACAAGACAATGAAATAACGTTGTATAACTAAAACACCAAGAGAT
>NC_051404.1:46749826-46750306 GCF_015228065.2 Penaeus monodon
CAGCAAGCAGATAATCAAAACGAGAAAGTACACTCCAGGCAAGGGCACAGGGCGCCCCTCGCCTCTACTCACCGAGTGTGTGAAGGCGGTAGGCGTGACGGCGGTGTGGGCGTGGGGGGAGGCAGAGGTGGGATGGGCAGCACGGGAGGACCGTCGCTCGGACCAAAGTCGTGCGCCCATCTTAGAGTTTCCCAGGACGCACGACACCACGGCCGTCACCAGCACCACTGCGAGGACGACCACCACGACCTGCACGCCGCTCACTGCAAAACACGCAACATCCTCGTCAGCTAAAATAAAAATCCCCTTCTCTCCCTCTTATGTAACGTGATCAAATACAAGTATATGCATTGGCTGCACTGCCCTTACGGAACCTTGTGTAAAGTAGTGTAGTACATTCGAAAGGAATTTATTGGTTTTGACGTCGCCATGCAACTTTTAAGAATATGCCCCTCTGCATCTTTCCCCAAATGGCCTCCA
>NC_051404.1:46750373-46750607 GCF_015228065.2 Penaeus monodon
TATATATACACACATGTTTTGAATCTTTCTTTCCGATTCACTCTTACTCTCCGCTTCCATTGCTCAGACATGCCACCCAAGTATGTGCCTCGTAAATAAACACCACCCGCGATGTCCCAGTGCAGTTCATAGCCTTGGCCTCCTCTTCTTCCCGTCTCCAAAAAGACTTACACCAATGACCTGTCACCTCGCGGAGTGGGCAGAGGAGGGCAGGGAAGCAGGGACTGGGGGGGG
>NC_051404.1:46750664-46750936 GCF_015228065.2 Penaeus monodon
ATGTGTCAATAATTCGACAGCTTTCCCACAAATTGAGAATCATCCAAGTTATCAGAAACCAATTTAGCTTCGCAGGCATGTCAATCTCCTGACGGAGAATCTGCATAGTTTCTGTTGTAAGGCGTAACAGGTGCATTCCCAGCCAAGTAGTGCATGTTGGTCAATAGTATTTCTGTCATAACTTCGTTGCTGTCAGGTCCTACTGCATATTGCAACCCAGACCGCGTGTCTACCGATTCTGACGTGGTGCCTGACCCAGGGCGATGTGGCCG
>NC_051404.1:46751113-46751320 GCF_015228065.2 Penaeus monodon
TTTCTTAGGGAGTTTTTTTTCCCCCCGTGCCCTCCATGTCCCGCGCTCTTTGCTCTCCACGTGTCGCGGTGTCCTAGGCCGCGTAGCCTTCCCCCCGTTAAGCGATATGACAGATGCATCTTGACCAATATAAGCAGGAATATGCCCTCGACTGCCATCGTTCTTCCACCCTTCACTAACTGGTGTTTGTTACAGCTTTGGAAGTTT
>NC_051404.1:46752026-46752731 GCF_015228065.2 Penaeus monodon
TCTATCGCATTCTGCCTGGGACCCCGAAGTTAGTTTAGTTGCCCCGCCCCTTTGTTGCTGTACAGTCCTCACTTTCAGACTTCGCCGAGAAAAAAAATATATATTATACACTGGTGGAAGAAACTGAGAAAAATCTACAGAGGAAGAAATATGAAGATGTTTACCGCTCATGTTAGTTCGGGGTGTCAAGCATCGCTCCAAATTAAGTAAAAATCGGTGACGCAACTCTCCTCCCTCCTTCCTCAGGCCTTCCGTTTGACTCGCTTCCTTTCTCATCTTTTGCCCTCATGTTTTCACAATTTTCACGGATCCTTATTCCCGATTCATCCTCTTCATCTGGCATCCCGTCCCACTCCCTTTCGTCCATCTCGCGCCGACAGAATGCTTCCAATCCTTCTCTTGGGCGAGTTTTCGTGGCCAGCGCCCCTCGCGTGGCCAACGAACAGCTTCCCTGGCCCTTTGACCGAGCAGTCCGCGAGTCCCCGGCCAAATCGAGGGACTTCTCTCCCTGCTTGAGGAATTCCGCCTTCGATTTGACCGTGACCCCCTCCCTTCCCTCCCCCCGCCTTCCCCCTGGCTGACCGACGTGAAAGCAAGGTATGCATTACCTGTATGACGTGTGCAATCTTGATAATCGACGCATATAATCAGGGCTGCGATAGTATGGAATCACGATGGATTCTGCAGTGATAAGAGAGAAAGATC
>NC_051404.1:46752883-46753492 GCF_015228065.2 Penaeus monodon
AGAAGAAGAGAAAGAAGAAAAGAGAAAGAAAAAATAATGTAAAAAGTCAAGGACACAAGACAAATAAACAAAACAAACGAAGAAAAAACGAAGAACAACTGGAGAGGAAGGAGCAGAAACTCAAGTAAAAAACGAAAGAGCTGGAAAGGGAATTGCGAAGCCAATCGAAAAGAGCCCATATCTAGGTGAAATTGCAAATGGCACTGAGTGGAGAACGAGAACGCGAAATCAAGAGTTAAATGCCGTGATCGAAAAATCTCTCTTCTTCCCTCCCCCCACCCTCACTCTGTGTCGCTATTTCGCGCACAGTAATAATTTGAGTTGATTTGTGATGATTTCCATCCGTCATGTTACCTCTTTGGACCTGCGCCCCCTAAGGATGGCCCGGGATGTCTTATCCCGCCACGACTATCGTGAGAAAAGGATCCCTTGCCCCTCGGCTGCGATCCTCCGACTCTGGCCGACGAAACTTGGCGAAGGAACCACACGACTTCGCGAACGGCCCCTTTCACCGAGGGGGCCCTGGCCGCGACCCACCTCGCGAGGAATGGCATCCCCTGCGCCTGCGACCTGGAGGAGATCCTTCGCCACGACCCGAGCCCCTCCCGC
>NC_051404.1:46753598-46754999 GCF_015228065.2 Penaeus monodon
TGCAAGGGATACTTTTACGACCTTGCAACGTGACCCGATGGCAACACTCCTCAAGGACGACTCTGATACAGACTTGTACTAACTCTCTAATTCTTTTGGCTTTGGTCTTTTCATTGTCCTGCCTCGCCCCTGCCTGCCACAGGAAAGGAGGAAATCACGCACCTGAAAGCGTTATATAATAGAAGTGGAAACCTTATCGGCCAGTGTCTCAACACTCGACGCTTATGCTGCTGTTGCTGCCGACTTTAAGACCACTGAACTCCTAAAGGCTGCGCTGCTCTCGCGATAATACAGCATGCCTTTTATTAAGAGAAAGAGTTGAGTGTGAACATAAGCATGTGACCGCATTGAAAATTCTACCAATAAACGCCTTATGAAAATACGTGGACCGCTTAATGGCAAAGAACAGGGCAGGTGCACGCGAGGTTGGTGGACATCGGCGGGGAGAGCTGGACAGGCTGCGCTCGGGGAGGCCGCGGGAGCTACCGGGCAGTCCGCTGGCAGGAACGATTAATATCAAAAGAGGTTCTGTCAGTGAGAGAGACGGCATCTTGACCTTATCCTTTTACGCTTTTACGTCATTTATCCTTTGAGTCTGGCAACAAATATGTAAGCAATTCGCCTTCCAGTCGTGCTTGTTAGTTAAGTTGCAACGTATATCTGCAATTAAAAACCAAAGGAATGTGGCGGCCGCGGCAACACAACGAAAGTTTTGAGAAGCCTGGCGCCCTCCTCAGCCTATTCACTCATATTCAACCTTACTGCTGTTAACCCAGAGTGTACTTCACCCCGCGGCCAAAACGACTGCTGGCACATGCCGTGAAAACCTTTGTATCCGGCAGTCGCGATGGGCCTCTTCCTTCCCTCCTCTTACATTTCTCCCTCCTCCTTTCCCCATTTCTGCTTCTGTTTTCCGTCTGTGTCCTTATCATCTCCCGATTTCTTTGTCCCTTGCGATTCCACGCCATTCCACAAGCGGAGCAATTCCAACGGCTTAATGACTCCCTGGCCAGACAGAGCCCATGCGTCAGCCGTAAGCCTCGATGCCTCCCCCTCGCGGGCCATGTTATCTGCCACAGGCGCGGCCAAACCTCGCGGGGCCGACGGACAAAGAGGCTGGGCTACAGGAGCAAGGAGTAGGACGCGACTCGACAAAAGCTCGCGAGGAAAAGGGTGCGTAATCTGAGCGGACCCAAGTGTTTAGGGTTCGAGGCACAGATTTTATTCGCTCGTGCCAGGCGCAATGGCACAGACGCTCGGGGCACTAAGGCCATGCCCTGACGCCTCTTCTCTTGGCATGACCACGGCGTCGCGAAGCCTTGCCCTTGACAGTAGGAAAAGACGAAACGGGAGAAGGGAATTTCGAAATCAATAGCCAGTAAGAGATCAAAATGGATTAAA
>NC_051404.1:46755230-46755465 GCF_015228065.2 Penaeus monodon
GTCCGTCCTCCCAGGGTCGCCGGGAAGGCCTCCTGTGGACCTCATCATCCGCCTCATGAGCCTGGCACGCGGCACCTCGCATTCTGGCGACGTCACGCGGGATCGGCCTCGCCTGCGCCGCCTGCGGGTGCGGGCGGGCCTCTCCTGCAGCTTCTCAGGGTTGTACATCGAGACAAAAATCGGAGGATGAAGGCGTCGAAAACAACGTAATGTAGGCCTTTATATGTACAGTACT
>NC_051404.1:46755596-46755762 GCF_015228065.2 Penaeus monodon
CCTGAAGAGCGCAATCGTATTCGCAACGAGATATAACAGGTGCCACAGGTGAAGGTGTTTCCACTTAGCTTTTTTGAAACTTATTTTCAGGCTTCATTGTTGTTGCAGAGTTCTTGATTTTTTTTATGAATTATAATAACTTGATCTCTCACTCGTTCACTTACTT
>NC_051404.1:46755986-46756140 GCF_015228065.2 Penaeus monodon
TCTGCATTTTCCTTAGGCTAAAAAGTTTACCTTGTTACGATCAACGGTTGAATCCGTCAGAAGTACCTGCAACAAAAGAATAACGTGTTACTGATTGCAGCATTTGAGAGGAAAACAGTATTTATAAAAAAATGAAAACATAAATACTAAGTGC
>NC_051404.1:46757316-46757798 GCF_015228065.2 Penaeus monodon
CCAGCGTAATGTAGAGCTCATTAACAGGAAAGGCTAAGAGCGAGGCGGACCAACAGAAACGCCGCCAGCGAAAGGAGCTTCAGCCTTACAGATTCAAAGGGCAGACGAATCCTGCGGCAGCGCGTCCGCAACAGCTTCGCAATCCTTTTCTGAAACAACGAAGAGGCAAGTCCTGATGACTTCCACATGGAATTCCTGGGCGCGCACCATCATGGCAACTGGCACATGCGCGGACGCCCGTGGCCTTGTGGGCAGGGGACGCGCGTCAGGCATGCCCGCCTTCTGGGCCGCCCGCGCGCGCCCTGAGCCTCAATGGGCAAATCTGGGCCGCCCGCTCCCTGGGGCACTATTGGACTTTAGGGCAAATCTAGGAGAATTCTGCGCATATCGGCCTACAGGCAGCGAAGCAAAAACTCAAAAAATCACATAAGGTGGGTATGCTAATGCGTTTACTTGTTTTTTAAAGGTGTTTGTATGTGTTC
>NC_051404.1:46759014-46759452 GCF_015228065.2 Penaeus monodon
ACATAAATCCAAACTCGAGGTTATTTAAAACGTACCTCGTTAATCAGAAATAAAAAATACCGAGACTGAAAGATGGAGATAAATAAGATGAAATAAATAAGAAACACGCGCTCAAATCCAGGCTCGAAAGAAAAAATGAGGGATGGAAGTCATGAAAAATTGAGGAAAGGCGATGACGAAAACGGACGAGGGAGACACCGAAGAAAATGGAGATCCAGAAGGGGGGACTGGCGTAAGGCCGACCCTCCGAGTCGTCCTCCACGCGACAGCGGTGAGAGGCTGACGATAGCCATGCAACGGTCGCTCAAGCCGAAATGATGGCAGGCGGCACGAAGAATTCTAGCAAGGAAGGAGAGAAATGTTTGGGGAATGTTTAAGAAACAGTTCGTCTAACAAGGACTGTTACGGGAACATAAAAAGTTAATGCATTAATAAGAG
>NC_051404.1:46762100-46764070 GCF_015228065.2 Penaeus monodon
CCCACAGCCTGATCCGCAAATTACAAGGATTTTTCGAAAAAACTGCCAGACGCAAGGCCCACACTGAGCTTACCAAAGCATCGGCACAAGCACACACCATTCTTTCTTTTGTGGTAAAACAGCGCGGGCAGAACGTCTCCTGGCTCGAATGCTGGACGAGCAAAGAACGAAAGTGGAGAAACGAAAGGGGGCAGATAAATTAGAAATAATCATTCCCTGCTGAGAATGACTGTCAGCTTTCTGGGAGTGGCCACCCTGCCTCACTCTGTCATCCTGGTACTGTAAGTCTTGATAAATCTACAATTTTGCAACAATGATTCGGTCCTTTAACTCTCGATTCGTGCTTTTTTTCTGCCTCGTCTTCGGAAAGCCAGCGACCCAAAGTGAAGCAAAAACTTGAGCTTCCTCCGTCATCTCTTCGGAAAATGTTCTCCATTCTCAGACTCAACCTTGCTCTTCGCCCATCCCTACGCGCCTACCAGTCCCTGAAACAAGTTCGTCAAAGAACGGACAAAAACAGGTTTTGGAAATCATCCGTACTACCTTTTAAGGCTTTTGTAAAGAAAAGTAACGTTATTTTCACAAAACACGCATCGCGCGAACCTGGCGAAGGAGAACGGACGGCCAGCGAGTTTTCGTGCCTGACATTTTTCTCCAGTGAAGAACAGGGACGAGCCATGGGCAGTGACAAAGACTTAGTGCTGTGGGGGTTTCAAGCGCTCGAAGGCGCGTGAATTCTCCTGTCCTTTTTATCATGGACACTAGCACGTGTGTGTGTGGATAATGTTTCTCTAGCACGTCTGTAAAGTCTTCAAGGGGAAGTGGTGAAGATGAGCCAGAGACGCGAAGACCCATCTTGTGTAAGCTGTCCATATCGTCAGATCCGTTTTCCGTCTTTGCTGTCCTCCCCGGGGATTTGCTGATGATTATGTCTTCAGAGTTAACCTGATTCTCTGTGAAAGTAAGTCAGCAAAGAGTGTAAATACGACTGCCCTTCCTCTAAAACAGCAATGCAGTGCAAATGCAACTAGTCTGAAAGAAAAATCCTTCAGTATAGATCTGCTGAAAATCGAAGCTGATGAAGCTCGAAGGTGCCGTGAGTTATTCCCGGCAGCTCCCCCTTCGGCCCGACCTGAGGCGCCGACGGGGCCGCCCTCGGCTCCGTGGCACGATGACCTCACGGTGTCGATTGGTTACTTACTGAGCAAACATGAGTTAGGTGTTTTTATTGCGAAAAAAAAAATGTGTGCAAAATGTTTCCCGAATGAAATTTTATACGTTACTAAATCCCTTGATGTAAACTTTTATAATCTAATTATAAACCGATTTGTCCACTATATGAATATATCTTTATTCGACTACAGGTCTTTCGTACAAATCGCCATCATCGTCACAGCCTACAGAAACGACACAGATGTCAAGAGTTCATTTGATGCGACAAAGAACTTCGGTTAATTAGTTCTAGAAATTTTATATAATCTTTAACAGAAAAAAAATTCAAACTGAAGCTAAATATCCGCTGTTATTCGGTCTACCTGATTCTTAATTCTTTACTGTTATTTAAGCCCGACGTTTGAATTGAAGGGAATTTTCGCAGATTTTACATAAAGCCATTTCTAACAGTTGACAAAAATGAAAGGAAGTTTTTCGCGTGTCTGCATCTCGCCACATCTCGCGCTTAGCAAATAGATCCCTATAATACTCTCATTAAATTTAAACGCAAAGTCATATTTCCCTTGTAAGTGTTTTCCATTGGATTAATTCATTCACCTCGCCAGTAAATTTCTCGACTTTACCGCAGCAAGTGTCACACCACTACGCGCGCAGAGCTGACTCTATGACGTCTCCTGGCACCCGCCTTGCCATTCCACAAACGCCTTTCAAGTCGCCTGCCATTCTTTCTGCCCGTCTGCCATGCACACGCCTCTCCTCATTCAACGCCGGTCTCCATCACCCCGGTCGCACGGAAT
>NC_051404.1:46764091-46764503 GCF_015228065.2 Penaeus monodon
GAGCCTCCGCTGCCTGTAGAAGACGCTAATCGCATGCCGAAAGGAGTTACACCGCCGGGCACGAGGCGAGGCGTCCCACTTCGGGAACTCGAGGCTCTACCAGGCTCCCGCACTTCCGAAACTGTCTCCGACGAAGCTCTGTTCCACATCAAGGTTTTCCGTCGCTTCTGCCGCGGCGCCGACGATGCCCTTCGCCACGGGCTAGTCTGACCTTTCGACCTTGCGAAACTACCGAACTTGCGAAGAGCCAAGGCGCTCCTTCGTGCCTTTTAAACTCGCAGAAAGATTATGCACCTGAATTTTCGCACCGGCAAGAGAAATTAGAGAATTCAGACGGTGTAAGGACGAGACAACAGAAATCGTTAAGTATATTGTGCGCAAGAAAAAACACAACGGAAGCATAATTATAGTA
>NC_051404.1:46764538-46764616 GCF_015228065.2 Penaeus monodon
GTGATCGTTATGCCACCCTAAAAAGTTTACTGTACCATATCTGGTGGAAATAATTACCTTTGTGTTAGTAATAGAATC
>NC_051404.1:46765135-46765324 GCF_015228065.2 Penaeus monodon
ATCATAAAACCAAAATCAAGAACTCTACAATAACACAGAGGTCACACAACAAAGCTAAGTGAAAACCTCTTAACCTTTGGCATCTGTTACACTCCATTAGAATTATCTCTTATAGTATACGATTGCGCAGTTAAGTGACGTAATGGGCGGCACCCTTTAACCTTAACGACCCTAATTCATAATTGGCCT
>NC_051404.1:46766017-46766805 GCF_015228065.2 Penaeus monodon
GTCCCACAGGCACCTTTAGGGTCTTCCCTGCGTGCGCGCGTCTCTCGAGCTACGCAAAGAGCGCGGGATTGCGAGAGACAGGGCATCTGTCATTCCCATGATTAAACGGCGTGCCTCAAATGTGAAAACGCTCGGGGAGAGTAACGGCTTAAAATATTTTTTTACCAGCTCTCGAGTTCAACCACAAGGGCGCCACACCCTCTTTTTTGCCTTCGCGCTCCCTCCGCTTCCCTCGGGGACCACACTGCACGATATAATTTCTGTATCACAGTGACATAAGCTGTTACTCGTCTCTATTACCTCTTCTTTTAATCGAGAAAATGAATTTTTTGCGCCTCGCCAGTTATAAGGTCATAGAACAACGACACTCCCCAGCAGGCGCTTCCCCGGGAGGCCCTCCCCGTTCCGGCCGCCCCGACCCGCCCTCCGCGCCCCAAGGAAGACCTTCGCGCGGAAAGCTCGGATCGAACCCCGCCTTCGTACCCAAGACGCGCCAAATCAGCAGAACTTCCTCTCCCTGCAGATCAAAGGGAGTTTTTTTTCTACCTGGAAAGTTTGCTAATATCATCGTAACATCCGCAAGACACCGCGCTCTTCCCAATCTCCGTTAGTCCGGGGAACACCTACGGCCGGAGGCGTGACACTCGCCTCCCCAGTGGCGTCGCCTTCGCCGCAGGGACGCGCGCGACCCCGCAGCTCGCGACGACGGAGGACGGAATCGTTGACCCGGACGCTCGGGCCGCTGCAACGACCCCCCCCCCTCTACGAGCAAGGCCGGAAGGCGCGTC
>NC_051404.1:46767015-46767447 GCF_015228065.2 Penaeus monodon
CGCAGATCGTCACGGCGACAGCATCAGCGAGCGACACACGTGCGGCGAGGGCGTCGCGGGAGCGTGCAAGCGACGCAGGGGCAGTCTGCGACGTTGAGTTGAGTGCATGACGTGCGGGATTGATCATTTAGGCAACGAGCGGGATACGTCGTCGATCTAACGCTTGTCACTGCAGCTGCCTCCGAGCTGTCACTGGTGTCAGGCAGCATTAGACGGCAATCGCAGCGCCTGATTGGACGCTGGCTTGCTCGCGGCCTCGCTCCTGCGCCTCGCTCTTGCCTCTTGAACTTTGAACGGAGGCGAATATGCTCGTGGCCTGCGGTCGAGGGCTGCCAGCCAGGGAGCGGTGGCTAGCCGGGGCTCTGCGCGGCGGCCGTGGGAGCCAGTGACAACACCCCGACTAAAATGAAATGATTTCTATTGCTATTTTTT
>NC_051404.1:46767617-46767912 GCF_015228065.2 Penaeus monodon
AAAACTTTAGACTGCAAAGACTTTTGTAATACAAGTCTGCGCTTCATGTATCACACAGTGAAGTCCATAACATTTACTCAAGGCCCATCGACAAAGACCTAAATTATACGCGATAAGAGTTCAGAAATGCAGATGACTGAATATATACTCAGTTGGATCAATAGAACATATCCAAGGAAGAAACAGTTTATGAATAGTTTATTGATTGCAAATTCCAGCTCACGGAATTCACCTTATTAGAAATATTTACTAGAAATCAGTCTGTAATTGTTGTGAGATCTGGTGTTCTAAAAAG
>NC_051404.1:46768183-46768429 GCF_015228065.2 Penaeus monodon
ATACAAAAATCGCCTCTTGCCTCGCCAGGAACGCGGTATCTTTCCTGGAAGCACTTTCATAATACTGCGCTATTTTACAAGACCTTCAACACGTAGACACATTGCCTTGTTAAAAAGAACTTGTTAACACTTCCAACATCCTCGGCCTAAAAACACTTGCTAACTTCTCGAACTGCTTTCAAGAAAAAATAAGAAAGAAAACTTGAAATTGCCGCTTGAAAAAGGTGACATGCCTGACTACGGATC
>NC_051404.1:46768568-46769125 GCF_015228065.2 Penaeus monodon
CAACGTCCCTCAGGCAATTCTGGCTCAGTAATGGCTTGATAATTGTCTTCTCATGTAATCAAGGCACTTCGACAGCATCCGTTTGAAGCTGGCAAACATGAAATTTTCAGGACGAGGATACATTTTTTCACTGGAATGGAAATTAAATTTCTTGTCCTCCCCGCGCACATCTTACTTTTTTCCGATCCATAAACACGTAAATGGAGTCACCTGAATTCCTCATCAAAACAGCCGTTTGCTTCTTTATTAAACTGAAGGACCGTCGCTTCAGGAAGAGGAAATACATACATTTTTTCACTCGCTTTTCTTTCGCGTTTTTTCGCACATGATCTTACAGTGAGAAGGTAAGAACGCTACTCCGTTTCCTATTCAAGTGTCTAACAGAGGCTATACTTTCTAATAAGAGAGAATTCAAGTAAAGAGACCACGTACGACCACTAAGCCAAAAGAAAAGAAAAGAAAAATTGTACTATCAACACGTGGTCATTCTAAACTATTAAACATGCCTCATTTCTGGCACTGATTCAGAGAGCACAGAGAAGGAACTACAGGGTGAA
>NC_051404.1:46769395-46769767 GCF_015228065.2 Penaeus monodon
TCCGTGCGTGCGTGCGTGCGTGTGCAAAACAGGTTACATATAACTGATATCAAAGGAATGCTTTCCAACGAAGGATATCCGTCAAATTCTTCCCCGAAAGTGTCATTTCTGTTCGTGCAACGGCGTCGATATGTCCTATCCGCGTCCGGACCGAATGAAGGATTCATTTCCTGAAATCACGCAGGTGTCATGCAGGTATGTGCGTAAGAAACAATGGTGGAATCTAAGCAGCTTCTGAGAAAATGTCGAGCAATATGCAGCACTGAGAGGGAAAAATACACCGGCGTTAATCGTCTGAAATGACACTGCATATTGTATGTCACGACGGTCCGCGAGTATAACATATAAGGCACTTTTAACGTTCTACGCTGG
>NC_051404.1:46770094-46770568 GCF_015228065.2 Penaeus monodon
ATTCATTCAGCCTTAATTTCATCTGGTGAGTCATTGGCACTCGGCGCCTCGCCCTCCCCGCTCCCTCGCTCCCCGAGAAGCATCTACTCGTCAAAGTTCACTCCACTCCGGCCTGCTGCTGCGCCCTTGTTGTTCCCGCCCGGCCGGTGAAGCCCTTGCGCAGGAATTGGAAAAAGGGAAATATGGCGAAGCAGCCCCGAACAGAAGCGCCGCGCCGCCGAGGGAGATCCGCCCCGAATGGCATCACATCCAATTTTCCCTTCGGTAAATGGACCGGAGGCGCGTTTAGAAACCCATAAAAAAGCATCAGCCGGGCAGATGACAGGGCCCGGAGCGCAAACAGACAGCAAGCAAGCAGTAACCCCGCAAGTATTATTAAACTAACCGTGGTGAGAAGAACCGTGTGTTAGGCTGAAGAAGTTCACTACTTTCGTACTCTCGCCGAACAGGGATAAGCCGTCTCCTCGCACGCTT
>NC_051404.1:46771123-46772200 GCF_015228065.2 Penaeus monodon
GAGGCAGATGAGTGCGAGAAGAAGCAGTCTGAGCGAGAGGAGTGCACCGCCTTGATGGAGGGAGGGGGGGGGGCGAGGGGGAGGGCGTGGTGGATGGTCCAGTGTACTAATAAATCCGTTCTCTGATGAATATAATTAGATTCAGCTCATTACCATATCATTCTTGGCTCCTTTGTGTTTTGAAACTACGCGATGCTACCTCTAATTTCGCCTCAATTATCTTATGCTGGGAACACACCGTATACGGGATAATGGCGATCCCGCTTTATAATTATAATTTCCCGACCCAATTCTCACTGACGACGAGGAGACGCCGGAATCTTCAGATTATTAGGATAGTATCAGGGTAAGCTCTGAGGCACCGTGCAATTTTGGCATAATCAATAACTGCCAACCTGCAACAAGGTTGAACATGATGCTAAAATCAAGGGGTTAACTTCAGATTCTGCTTCGAAGCTCGATGCGCTGCCTGGGGTTTTTGCCCGCAGTGTCAGATTTTTTTTCTTTTCCAGTAATTAATGTTTGTCAGACTATTCGTGTTTATGTAATACTCTTCCTTCCCTTTTTCTGGCTGTGGACAGCACAAAAGCCTGCGCCCGAAGGAAGCCCAAAGGACTGAGCTGCAATACATGCAGGTGAAAAGCGATGTAGCACAGATGATCCGGCCAAGGTCTGGCGAGGCTGCCATCTCGACCTCGCCGATAGTCCGCGAGCTTAACGCAGATGCCTGTTAACTGAGGAGGGAATTGCATGCGATTACTAATAGCCAGGTACGGACAGTCCGCAAACAGGGTGCAATAGAGGCTTGTAAAAGGCATAAATACTGTTATTAGGTAGACTGTGGCAACAAGGATGATGCAGAGAAGAGACGGTAGTCAAGGGAAATAACTGACTCAGAGTGATTAGACGCCTGTATCGCACGCACGACGGTAAATGGCCCCTGCCCATAGTATTGCGCGTAAGCCAAAGGCTACAAAACTAATCACATGTCCGTTGGACTCGTGGTTTATTTCGCATTATATGATAGGGCAAAGTCATGAAGGTGAATGGATGAAAAATAATAGTAATAAGTACGTT
>NC_051404.1:46772318-46773897 GCF_015228065.2 Penaeus monodon
TACTAATTTCATTCTACTTTTAATTACAACACACAGGCCTTTTTGAAAATCGTTGTGGAAGAAGTACTTGGATTGGAGCATGGATAAACTGAAAACTGGTATCTGTTTTTGTACTGAGGTTTGTGGGCGAGGAGAGTAACAAGGTAACGGCGAAGAGAGGGAATGGTGAAAACAAACGGACGTGGCCGCAGATTTTCGCTTTCCCGTTCGCCAATTTGAGGCTGCCCTGGGCGTGGCCGATGCAAAAATCACTTCCGGGTTTGAAAACCAAAACTCGACATGATCAAAGATGAACAGACACAAAGAACACAAAGAGGACACTAGGCCTATGACATCCCACCGATGCTGCCCAACTGCAAAATTTCTGACTCCCTGAACCAACAGTAATAATCTATTTCGCAGGTCACTTTTTTCGAAATTACAACCGATGCAGTTTGGCGAACTTAAGATCCGACGCAGTACACGTGTACCGGAACTAAACTATCAGCTTGCCATGATATAAACCTTAAAAAAAATAACAATGATTCTATTACCCCCATACTCAATCGCCCCATATTCAGTGTTTAATTGGATTTTCAATCAGGCTCGCAAACGCATTCCGGAAAACCAGAATAAACTAATATATATCAAAATAAATATGCAACACTAGCTTTAATGAGCATATTGCGTTCCATTAAAAAATGCTATTATCCAAAACGAACAAAAACGCATACTGCAGCATCGTGGCAAGTGGCTGCGTCGCATCAACATTATGAATTACTTTCAATATTCTCTTCCCATCCGCTGACGCTTCTTTCTCCCTCACTTCGCTGCGCCGGATACGCATTTCCCTGCAGCATATCTTCCTCTCGTACGCCCATTTCCTTTTCTTGAACGTGTGGCTTTGCTCCTCGACCCACTGCAACTTCGACCAGTCTCCTGCAACTGCCTTTCCGACGGAATCCAGCTCAGCCTGGGTCTCGGGCCATCCCCTCGCCGAGATCAAGTCTCCCCTCGCCGTCATTAAGTAATCATTGTCTTTAGGCAGCCTCTTCAGAAGTCTCTTCAGGTCTCAGCAACAGCGTCTTGGACACAAGGGGCCTTGTACTCTCTTCTCAGATACTTGTACCACCAAATACACAATTTGAGAGATTCCGTAACACCATAAGTCTAATCGTCCTCAATTAATTATTAGTGCTAATTCACTCCCCCTAAGAATTTATTTTTTTCCATTTTCGAATATAATTTCCACATTAACACGGCCTTAGGATACAAGAGAGGGAATCCTAATCACATTTCACGCGCGTTCCTATTCTTCCGCAGTTGCAGCATCTGAAATATTTTACACGGACCCCCCTCTCTCCTCCCCCCCGAGTTTCCCCTCGATGTCTATTTGACCCCCCTCCCCCCCGAGAGTTTCCCCTCGATGTCTACTTGAACCCCTCCCCCCCCACTCCCCCGGGGCAGGGCGAGAGACATCCCCCTCCCCCCCTCATCCCTTCCCGGCCGTGTGGAATCCCTTCTTCTGCTGCGCACCTCGACACCCTCGCTGCATCAAGCACAGAGCTTTATGGTGGGGTGCGGGTGCATTGGCAGGGCC
>NC_051404.1:46774002-46774197 GCF_015228065.2 Penaeus monodon
GGGAAAGCCACGAGACACCGCCACCTTGTTACTATCCTCGCCCACAAACCTCAGTACAAAAATAGATCCCTCAGGCCACCGGCACCCCCCCCCCACACACACACTCCTCATGAACCCGCCTTCCTCACGACATACACAGACAAACACACAACTTGAACAAAAACCGCACGCACTCATTAAACTACACTCAAAACT
>NC_051404.1:46774757-46775074 GCF_015228065.2 Penaeus monodon
GAGTCCGTAAGCGCAAGGAACCCCGACATGGCCGAACATAAAAGGAGACAAGGAAACGCACACCAACGCACCCCCCTTGTCGTTTATTGGTCCAAAGTCCTTTAGCCTCTCGAGGACTCCATGACCCTTCTTGCCCCCCCCCCCCTTCCAACACCCCCAACCCCCCGCCTCCCCCACCCCTCCTTTCCCTCCCTACAGTGGTGGATTCTCACTCAATAGGCCGGCCGCTGACCCTGGACACGGGCTCACGTTACGAGTGGCTCTCCGCGAAACGGGAGGAAAAAGAGGGTACGAACGGGGGGAAGCAAAGAGAAGGA
>NC_051404.1:46775268-46775413 GCF_015228065.2 Penaeus monodon
CACACAGCAAGATGAGGGTTGCGGATCCATCTCCAACGCGTTCAAATTTACATCTAAAGGCGAGGCGAGGGTGGGAAGGAGGCTGCGGTGAAGGAGGCAATTACACAATGGGCGTCTGCATGGTCGTGTGCAAAGGATGGCAACT
>NC_051404.1:46775933-46776229 GCF_015228065.2 Penaeus monodon
CAATATCCCAAACGACCCGCCCAATCCCGCAGCGCCAGCAAGCCCCGTCCGAGGAGCTCGCGAAGGAGCAGGGAGAGGAAACGAAGGCGGACGCTCCCTAAACTCCCGGGACAAGAGCAAAGCCGCTGCTACTTCCCCCCCTCTCCTTCCCCTTCCCCTCTCCTCCTTCCCTTTCCCCCTCCTCCTTCCCTTTCCCCTCTCCTCCTCCCCTTCCCCTCTCCTCCTCTCATCCCCCCCCCTATCCCCCAACCGCGAGCCACAAAATTACTTCTTTTTTCGTTCCCACACGATGTTAA
>NC_051404.1:46776282-46776645 GCF_015228065.2 Penaeus monodon
GCACAACACACACTCCCCTTAAAAATGGACTACAGAAGACCAAGAGAACATCTTTAGGCCTATCCCCCCCCTCCCGCTACTTTTTGGAATGTGTCAGTTACCCGAACGTCCGCAGGAGACAAAACCACAGGGGGGACGAGGGAAAAAAAAAACGAAAAAACTCCGCGGCGCGCAACTTCAAACAAAAATAAGAACAGGACACTTTTCGAGAACCGTAAGGGCTTGTAACGAATGGTGCCAACAATGCCTCGAAAATTAGGAGTCTCCTTTTCAACCGATCTTTTCTCTTCGGTAATTTCTGAAAAAAAAAAAAAACGAAACGACGCTCTCTGTCTATCTGTGTCTTCATCCTCTCTCGGTCTC
>NC_051404.1:46777085-46777407 GCF_015228065.2 Penaeus monodon
CGACAGAGAAACAATGAATCAGACACAACAGCGCCGGCGTGGCAGTCCCGGGGAGAGGGGGGAGGGGGGGGGTTAGCGTGTCGGAGGAAGGCCAAACGAAGGGAAAAAATAAATATACGCCTATAAAAAATGCAAGCTCTACTGCGGTAGGCCTATCCATGCTTGACCCGGACCATTTTCTTTTCTCAAGAGGAAAGGAGGAGTAAATATTATAAAAAAAAACGAAGAAAAAAAGGCAAAACACAACGGGAAATGAGAAGCAAACGGGAGATATGTAAGGTAGGATGCTTCAGCACCGTATTTTCACGATTGGTCTACCTTG
>NC_051404.1:46777463-46777535 GCF_015228065.2 Penaeus monodon
TCACTCTTCTCCTCCTTCACCTTTCCATCCCTATCGGAACAGCGCTGCTTTTCATAACTTTTTCTCGCTTTT
>NC_051404.1:46777584-46777830 GCF_015228065.2 Penaeus monodon
AAAACAACGCTGCTTCTCAGATCTTCGCCTTCATTTTCGATATTTTCTTGACGTTTTCTTTGACTGCGGCGCTGCTCCTCTTCTGCGTTTGTTTTCCCCCGCCTCCTCATCGATTTTCCTCCTCTTCTTTACTCCTTTTCCTCATTTCTCCTGCTTTCTTTTTTTCTCTGCCGTGATACGGGGAGGCAAGTGCAAGGCTGCCTTTCACGCTTTTATTTTGGGTGCGTCTCAGTTCCTTAAATTACA
>NC_051404.1:46778350-46778853 GCF_015228065.2 Penaeus monodon
CCGAGGGAAAGACAGGGTCGGCGACAGCACCCAGCCCTGGGGAATCGCGGGGGACCTTTCTGGGGTCGAGGACTCGAGGCCTAACGAGAGGAAGGAAGGGGCGGCGCCTCCGAACAGCCAGGGCTAAGGCTGATCCTCGTCCTCAAGCAGCGTCGTCGAGAGTCATCTGGTGTCAGGAACAGCGACTCGGGCCACCGGCAGCCGGCCATGTACGCAAAGCTTTACCGGGCACTATGCGTTGGGGATTCCGGGGAAAAGGGTGTAAGTGCGGCGCCGAATCTGATCCTCTGTTTCGGAAAGATGACGCCAGATCGGGCGAGGGCTTCCAGCGACAGGAGACCCAGATGCGATGCTCGGGAGGCTTAAGCACTGTTGCATTTGAGGCTTTTATTCAGGCGCATACCTTAGAGGCAATTGCGTAGCTCCAAACGTATATAGAGTCATCGAGCGACAGTTCACCTTTTATAAAGGATCTGGGATGATCTGAGTATGTGCAACTATAC
>NC_051404.1:46779242-46780283 GCF_015228065.2 Penaeus monodon
TCAGTTTATCACAAGAAGAGAAAACCCGAAGATCTCTAAGAACTGAAAAGGCTAGAACACTACTAAAAAAAAGAGAAATCTTTAAAAACAACACCAGGAAACATGAAAGACGCATAAAAAAATACAGCCACACAATCTACAACAAACTGTACTTCAGGTTCCTCCCTAAGCAAACAAGCTCGTCAGACTCACACGAGATACGCATCGATCGGTGAATGCAGAGGCAACGAGCACCGGCGTCACTTCAGAGCGGTAAGTGGGCACACAGGGCGGACGAGGGCGACCCCATATGCACGGGAATAATGTAATGTACGAAGCTCCTGCGGCGTTACCGGACGAGCAACCGAACCTTCAGACGAATCACCCTCCGACAAGCCACGCCTTGCAACTGTCTCCCGCGGCCCGGAGAAAAAGCAAGGCTTATTTGACAGCGAATACACAGGTACGGCACGTGGGTGAGCTGGTCTGCCCACGACCACGGGCTGCCTGCGCCCTTCCTCTTCCTCTTTCCCGATTCCCATCACTTCCGGAAATAAATCATCCGGCTGCACGGAGAAGAACCGACTCACGTGCTTTCCTTTTGACCAGTTCAGCTACTCTTATTTCCTTTCGAGGCGGAGAGCAGGAAGCAATTTTGGATTTATTATAACATTCCATTCCTCTTTCACAACACTTCGGGAAAAAAGTGTAAGGTGTAGACCTGTAAGAACCCCTCTTTTCAACTTATGGAGGGATGTTCTCTGAATTTCGTGAAAGTAAATCTTATATATAAAGGATAACACTTATTTTCCATTTAAAAGGTATATAAAAATTCACATATTTAAGGGCATACAACCTAGATATTCATCGTCTATGTTTAAATCTGTGGTGACAGAAGCCAAATGACAAGTGACTCCAAAGCAGCGCCGAGTTGCAGGAAACAACTGCACTTGGGAATCAGTGACGCTAATTATGATGAATATTGCGTTAAGTACTTCTGTGTTGTCCGGACTTCGGTAATATAAGGTTACATGTAATCAGATATATATGTGACCGGTAAAA
>NC_051404.1:46780429-46780943 GCF_015228065.2 Penaeus monodon
ACGTGTTCAGTCTGCATTCGTAAATCACTAATACATCAAACATCTCCCATCCCTTGCAAGGGCAGTGAAATAAGACAACGCCAACGCACTCTTCCGGCCGTATTATTCCCCGCTCCTTTCCCCACGAAGGGAGCGGGGAACCCCGCGCTCGCAAGCCGTATTATGAAACTGCTCGGGCAAACCCCTTTCTTGGTGACTTCTGCGGGGACTGGTTGGTACGCCTGATGCATCGCTGCAGTTGGTACGAATAATGCTGGCTTAACTACGATTTACAGCCATATGCATAGTCATTTTCTTTTTTAGGGAAAGATAGTGTCAAACCCGACCATCGGCATGTCAACTGTCATTTACATCTGTCACATTCACAGTCGCTCTCAAGACCTTCAGGGTTACGAACATAAGCATTTGGTTTGAGAGTTTGGACGCACATACGCTTATATATGGATGTGCATATATATTAAGAGCAAAATGAAAGTTGCACTGCTCATATAGGGTAATTATTGTAATTTCTGAA
>NC_051404.1:46781113-46781486 GCF_015228065.2 Penaeus monodon
GTATATTCTAAAATATCATTTTGCGGGTTTGGTGCGGGTGCTCCTTGCTCCCCGCACTGGTTCCAATATTACGCGGACCCCGCGGAGCGAGGAACACCCGCAAAACTTTATTAATACGGAAAAGTGCGGGGAACTGGTTCTGGGGAAACCCCGCCCCGCGGGGACTTTTAATAATACGGCCGTTAGATCACGTTACATTCCAACGTCCATTGCAGCATTAAACGTTGATAACCAAATGTCAGCATAATTCACGCCTAAAGCTCACCTACACAGTGCGAGCACAACCACAGCAATGACTCTTGCCACAGAGCCAGAGCTAAGCATGCAGCCTCGCAACCACAGCGGAGTTTCTCAGAGAGTGAGGAAGGTTGTA
>NC_051404.1:46781743-46782320 GCF_015228065.2 Penaeus monodon
GCGATGGCAAGGGAGCTCGTCGGCCCGACGAGTCCGCCCGAGAGGCGGCGGCCCCGCCACACCAACGGCAACCTAATCCCCAACAGCAGCATGTGTGATCCATTAAGGGTCGACCACAGAACCCGTCAGTCAGACATGTATCTCTGTGTATCCATTAACTCTCCGCAGTACACGGATGTAGGGGCAGGGATGAGCGAGAGGCTCGGCCGCTCGGGCTGGAGGAGAGGAGGGGGCAACACGCACCGCTTCCAGGCGCAGTAGGCCTACCCGCGAGGCACGCCGGATGGCCCTTCGCCGACGCCCACATTCACATCTGTCGTCGCCGGCTGTGTATTCCAGTAACTTTCGATGCAAGGGTTATTACAGTACAGGAAACAGACAAACAGAAATACAGTGAGAGATCTGAATATAAAGAGAGTGCAGACAGGAAGAGGAGGGGAGAGGTAGGCATCTGGCGGACAATACTAAATAGGAGAAAAGAGCGAGAAAAAAGAGAAAGGCGACAAAATGCGAAACATGGGTAAAGGTGAAGGTGACAGGTGCTTGGGCAATGAAGGCACTGGTGATAAACAGGACA
>NC_051404.1:46782355-46783256 GCF_015228065.2 Penaeus monodon
CATAAAAGAACAAAAGGCAGCTGAAACTCAACCCGGATTTACGTGGTCGCAGTCCTTATTTCGACAATTTCTTTTCCCATGTTGCCGCATTACTAGGTCCGCACAAATCACAGCACTTCTCGCTCCACCGACCGCGCGCCTCCACCTCGCATCCGAAAGGGGAGGGACCCAGAGCCCCGGAATGAGAGAGAACAGCACCAAACGAGCGGCGGCCCCAAGCGTACCTTCGGCACCTGAATGAGTGATACACAACCCCGGACCTCCCACGCTGGCATTGCGAGTCTCCTGGAATGAACGCGAGGCATTCGATTACCCAAACCGGCCTCTCTCGTGTGGCCGGGTTCCTGGAGCACGACCGGCCTACCGGTTTGTCAATCTAACATCTGATGTCGCATTACGTAACTCGACCCGCCTTCATTTACACATGACTGGGCCCAGCTGAGGAATGCAAGCGCCACGTGAGGACGGGGAATGGTGTGAAAAATACAGGGAATGAAAACATACCACAGACGAATTCTCGGAAAATCGCGATTCAGAGGGTGGCGTGCAAATGCGGCGTTGGCTCAACTTCGATCAAAGAACGAAAGAAATGTTGACATAGCTAAATTGTAGTATTCTGAACTGAATTACTTCTTCGAAAATGTATAAAAACAGTGTATCAGAGCAAACCTCGTGAAATTAAAAGAACTGCGATGTTCTTTGTACAGATGGCCTTTGGTGCTGCAGATGTACCCAGAGTGGCAATTTCATCTCTTGTAAGGAGAACGACAGATCATGGCAGTAAATTCTACCCCTCCAAAATTAGTGTTCTTTTCGTTACGACATCTACCCAACTCTTTTTTCATTCTTAATAATCCAAGACAGAACTACGTCTGTCATCGAATAGCAAATATCTACGGAT
>NC_051404.1:46783615-46784059 GCF_015228065.2 Penaeus monodon
CTAACGCAGCGTGTAAATAAGTGACTGCGTGACCATAAATAAGAGAGATGCACACATATTCAGATTAATTCGGAGACTAAGTAAATATTACCACGGCGTCAAGGGAAATGAGCGTTCGTCAAAGGAACAAGGAAATGGAAAGCGAGGACGAGAATCTCTTTGAAAACGTATAATGTCAATAAAATGTGTTTCCATTACAACAAGGAATAAAATAAATGTTACATATATTTGACCAAGTCCTCTTCCATAGTTCTAATGATAATGTATAATCTATTATCAATAACATCTCCATTCCAGTCTGATCTTAAGAGAAAATGCTTCAGCCCAAACAATGAACAATAATCACAATCAATGACCTAAGTGAAAATCAAAACGAAGAAAAGACTCGCCATTCGCGAGGCTCTTTAAAAGCCAAGATAAAAAACTGATGCCACCAGGACACAC
>NC_051404.1:46784106-46784462 GCF_015228065.2 Penaeus monodon
GGCCAGAATGGACCCGGAAGTAGCTCTACCGCAATCAAACAAAAGCCGACCCCCCCTCTCCCCCTCCCCCTCCCCCCCTCTTCGACCCCCGCCTGGCCCCCCTCCGCGCAGGCCGTGCCGAGGGGGACCCGCCTCCTCCTCGGCCGCCGGCGGGATCCCTTATCAGATAGGGACGTCCCTTAAGAAGCATTTTGTTTTGTGCCCGCGGAGGAGATGACGCAAATCCGCTCCTCGGGGAAATAATCCCTCCGTCATCAAAAGGCAAATCGTGAAAGAGCGGAGAGAAGAGGATGCAAGGAGGGAAGCAGGAGGAAAGGATAGGAGGGAGGAAGGGCCGGATAAGGTAGAAGACTGAC
>NC_051404.1:46784608-46784898 GCF_015228065.2 Penaeus monodon
CCCGTTACCTCGAGCCAAAACGTCACCACTAGCTTTTCCAGATATCGCTCGCTCATCTGTACATCCCGGCTGTTTTAAAGACCCCTTATTTTCTGCCTTTCGACCGTTGAATGAAGCTCGGAACGGGATCCGGAAGCCGAAACTGCATCAGTGGCATGCAGTTGTTGCTTTCGGAGGTGGCTTGCGCAACATCAACTTCGATTATCACAATTCTTCTCAATTATCTATGCATCCCTCGTTCTAACCACGACATCTTATGTTGTTTTCAGGTCAAGCATGTCAACGCATTT
>NC_051404.1:46785005-46785111 GCF_015228065.2 Penaeus monodon
TTCCATTGCTTCGCTGAATACGAGATACTTTGAGAAGGATCTGAACTAAAAAGAAAGGCAGCTACTCCAATGGACGGTTTTATTTATCATCAGAGGAATAAGGCCA
>NC_051404.1:46785627-46785811 GCF_015228065.2 Penaeus monodon
CAGCGTTCAGAGGATCGCGTCGCGGCAGTCGGAGGCGGGCGAACGTCAGGCCGAGCCATTGTCAGGCACTCAAATCGGTGGGAAATGTCAGCCGAACCGCCTAAAATTGTGACTAGGATCGGAGTACACGGTCGGGGGACTCCCTCCTCTCATCTCCGAAGGCTCCCCTGAGCGAGGGCACAAA
>NC_051404.1:46786229-46786482 GCF_015228065.2 Penaeus monodon
TCAGGGCGGCCCAGGGGCACTTAAACAAACAAAAGAAAAGAATGGAAACGCGGCGGCTCACCCCTTGTGTTGGTTCGTGCCCGACCACGGACGTCCACGCTGTCTGTAAATTTCACGCCTAAAGTTAATAGGAAGCTGCAGTGAAACCAAAAACAACAAACACACCACAATACTCCATGAGATCTGAAGAGCTCTGTGGGGTCGTCCGTGCGTACGAGCTGATAATAGCACTATCTCGTACTAGCTATATATA
>NC_051404.1:46786735-46787561 GCF_015228065.2 Penaeus monodon
CCTCTTTAGAGTTCCCTCCCCCTTTCCACCTCGTGGCCTGGATACCCAGGGTAGCTAGGGACTGAAAAGGGACAAGTGGCGGCCTGTTTCCAAGCACCAAGGCCCGCCCGCCGCCCTTTCCCGCCGGCCCTGTCATGCTCCCCTTTTTTTGTGCCCAGAGACCTGGAACGGGGCTTGGGGGGCACGGACGGGATTTCCGGAGGTTGAGGGGGTGGGGAAGGGGGTGGAAGGCGGTTTGAACTGAAAGGATTTCCACATCTGTAAGTTTAAGAAAATATGGGGATGAACAGCAAAGATGGAGTAAAGTGTGCGCACGTATAAACTGAAAATACGGCCATGACAACAAGAGTTTAATACAACGTAAAGTTTCGAATTACTCTTCAGACGATGACACATCCGTGCAGAATTTTCCGCTGAACCTCGTGCCAAGATTCTCGCCTTCCCGGAAGACGTTTTACCAGAATGCCGAGAACAAGAAGAAGGCGAAGAAACAGGAAAGCGAACAGAAGAGCGAAGGACAAACGAACAATCAATCTCCACGCTAAAGCACTCGCGTTGCTCGTGAGCCATGCACGCGCCTCCCGAAGGAATAAGCCTTGATCTGTGATTGCCGTTCGAAGGATCCAAAAAGTCCATTGTCAGAAGGGAAAGGGCACGAGGAACGAAAAGTAGCGCGAGGGGCGGGCCGCCCACAAAAAATAAAGGAACCGGTCTCAGGACAAGGCAAAGGAGAGAGGAAAAATGCAAGAGGACAGCAAGAAAAAAGGGGGGGACGAAGGGACGCGGCCGGTAACGCACCAAGCAGAAGTGCGACGCGGATAGCACC
>NC_051404.1:46787626-46788676 GCF_015228065.2 Penaeus monodon
AAGCAAAGCCGAGGGGGGCGCGGAATGTGGGAGAAAAAAGGAAGAGAAGCAAAGGAGGGGGAGAGGCGAGGCAGGGAAGAGGAGGAGCACGGGGGGAACGGCCGGGCCGAGTCGGGAGAAAAGGAGGCCAGGGAGCGAGAGGAGGAAAAGAACAGCTGGGGAGGCGGAGGAGAGGCCCGAGAGACCCCGACGGGAGTCAGCGCCGACAGGCGAGAGCGGCAGGGCGGATGGGGGCGCACGAACTAAAACGAACACGGCCCCAGACAGACGATCGTCAGACAAGCGAAAGCCAGAAGAAGGGCCGTGCGGCGGGGCGGGGGGGGGGGACGCGGGAAAGGGTGATGAGTGGAGTGGGGGAGGAGGGGCGAGAGTCGTCAGGACGAAGCTCCAGGATAAGACGTGCAAATATGCAGCATCGATCGAGGGACAGGGAGGTTGGAGCTAAGACGAGGGAGAGAGATGAGGGGAACCAAAAGGAGAGAATGAATAGTAAGGGTGCAAGGTGGGGGAAGCGGACGCGGAATCAGGCAAACGAAAGACGAGGAGGGAAGGGGGGAGAGAAAGGGAGAAATGAAAGCTGGCAGGATAGGCACCTCGCCGTGAGCATCAAGGGTGGGTAAAGTTGAAGCCGGGGAACGTGAAAGAATGTAAGGGATACTAAGGGAAGGAGATGGGTGAAAGGGGCCAGTGGAGACAAGGGGAGCAATGCGTCCATGCCTGCCTTCCCTGCCCTCACGGGAGGTCCGGACGACCATGGCGCACTGCCGCCTTTCCCGCCCGGCCAGCACTGCCGCCTTCCGGCCTTGGCCTCCCTAGGCACGGACCGGCGCCCTCACCAAGGAGCTCTGACCCGCCCGATGCCTCCCCGTAACCTCCTTGCGCCTCCAGGCTCCCACCCAGCCAAGCCCTTAGCGCCCTCCTACCACCATCCGTCCGCACGTCACCTCCCCGGGCGTCCCTCCCTCCGCCCTCAGGACAGGCAAGCCCTCACGGCCAACCGTCAGCAATCAGCTGGCCAGGCGGACGCTACCTTCCTCCCGCAGGTTACTT
>NC_051404.1:46789168-46789462 GCF_015228065.2 Penaeus monodon
TCGGGCGGATGGGGGAGGTGGAGAAATATTTGTGGATGAATAAGTGAGTGAGAGAGTTGGTATTCTTGCGTGCAGGCGGGTGAGTTAGTGCGGGCGTTCCCTCCGCCGGGGAAGCGTCCTTCGGGTGCAATGTGTGTGCGCGAGAGGGTTCGGGGATGAGGTTGAAGGATGATCTTTCGGGATCCGAGACACCGACACTTTTCACCTGGATCTCAAGTGTACGCGAGATCGCTGCCTTCCCTTTGGCGATATTGAAACCGCACGCGGCCACGTCAGGATGAAACCAACGTTGTG
>NC_051404.1:46789764-46790513 GCF_015228065.2 Penaeus monodon
ACCAAGTAAGAAATGTGTATCCAAAATAACACGATACCAGGACAATGTTCCTTAGCTAGTCTATCTAGGTTAATATAACGCCATTAAGTCAATTATGGTTAAGGCTGTCACTATTTGCAGTGGTACAAATAGACCTGCTGTGGGGAAAGCAATATCAATCGACTTTTTTTTTTTTCAGACAAGTCTGCTTGTGCTCTACAATATGACAGGGATGGGTCTTTGGTTCTCCTTGGCTGCATGCTGTCTGGCAGTTTTACCGATTATTCCACTGACTGACGCAGAAGTATTCCTATCTGTAGAGCCAAAAAACCTGACAGGAACGTAAGCTAGGTTGTTCAAGGCACCCTGCGTTATAACACGAAAGCAAGACGGAGTCGTTCGGTAGAAATCCAGGCATATCAAGACAAATTTCAGTCGCATTTGATAAAATGCTTCTGAAACTAGTACCAATTTTAGAGCTTTTTATACCCTTCGTCAAACTGGCAAGACACTGTGAAAGACAATGAGGCCTTGCAAACAGTAATTAAGTAATTAAATGTTATACAGGCATTGTTTAGCTACTGCAATTGAAGAGAATGCGCACCTGTGTGAGTGAGTGAGCTCCTACCCGTGACAACTACCGACTGTAGGCCTATACTCCGTAATAATCAATGCCAGTCATTTAAATACCAACATGTAATAGGTATACAAGTTATTGGAAGTTTTCGACTCCCCTGTCCAAAGTAGGGCGACGTATCTATGCCCTTGAC
>NC_051404.1:46790585-46791204 GCF_015228065.2 Penaeus monodon
GTATTCGCGAAAGGAACTAAAACAAAAAAACGATGGATCTTATGCACCACTTATATAATTGCATAACGAGGAATGCTAATTGCACCTTGACATTTTTCATTTCGAAGCACAGCACGCCATTTCAGTGAACACGACAGTCAGCTGTACGAGTTCGAGTGACACTGTTCTCTTTGTTAAACGCGTTACTTTTCATGAGGCTGGATCAACACGCACACAGGCAAGCACACATGGAAGTGGATGCTCTTGCATTTTATTCTCTCGTCCTTCGACGCGAGTGAAACAGCTTCTTTCTCCCTGCGGCTGCCACGCTGAATTAGCCATTTCCGACATGGCTCCGCAAATATTTCCCAACAGAGAGCATTCATCCTTAATTATAAGCCAAATTCACAGATGAGTCTCCTCTCTCGCTGGCTCTGCGCGCCCTCAGTGCGTCGCCTCCTGCTTGGCTCATTTCTTGCTCTTGCTGCACGCTGGCGGCTCGCTCTTGCGTCGGCAGTGACGCCGGCGATTCATTACTGTTCTTGTTTTTTTCTGATTTGGTTACTGTCCTCTGTAGATTATAATGCAGTAGGATAAAGCTGTTAGATACTAGATACCATTATGACTAGTACCCCTTCTG
>NC_051404.1:46791243-46791466 GCF_015228065.2 Penaeus monodon
TCTCTTTAGATCAGATCTACCACGCCTCGACGCACATAACAGAGGTTGATAATAGCGCCTATGCTTTTGTTTTGGTGGTGTGGGCGGCATGTGATTGGAGGGGAGGGGGAGGGGGGGACGGAACGCCCTAATGCCAGGCTAAACACACGACACACAGACACGCGGCAGATCGATCAAACAACCAGGTTACCTTCTCACTCAGCGCCGCCCTTTGGAGCCAACG
>NC_051404.1:46791491-46791593 GCF_015228065.2 Penaeus monodon
AACTGGCCACTCGCATGACTTCTGCGGCGGCGGCGACCTGGGAAAGGGTGACCCGAAGGAGGGAAGGCGGTCGCTGGCGACGGCGACGGCCCTGTGGACTGC
>NC_051404.1:46793303-46793801 GCF_015228065.2 Penaeus monodon
GTCTCCCTCCATTCCGCCCCACGAACAGACGTTAATAAACACGTGCTATGTAATTTCCCGAGTGCCTGTCCGCTCCTGCCTCTCAAAAAAGAAATCAAAACAGAACAGAATGAACAGAATAATCCAAGTGTGTAAAACACCCCGTGGCTTGGCACTCTCATGGCCCCCGCAGGCTTCCTGACTGCACGACGAAAATTCACTGGCAACCCCCTCCCCCCCACTCACTCCCTCTCCTCCCCCACACACTCCCTCCCCTCCCCCACACACTCCCTCCCTTCCCCCACACACTCCCTCCCCTCCCCCACACACTCCCCCCCTCCCCCACTCCCCCCGGCACTGTCCGGTCCAGCCCCCCCCCCCCTGAGAACAGCTTCTTGGTTCACGTCTCTCCCTGAGCAACTTCGACCTGTCCTTCGGCGCCTTATTGGAGACATCATCAACGCCGCAGTAATGATCACTGGCCTACATCAGCCCGAGGGCCCGACAGAGCAGCCGTTC
>NC_051404.1:46793995-46794145 GCF_015228065.2 Penaeus monodon
AGGAGCTGAAACTCCGTCTTCTTGATGTCTATTTTGGACCGACTAATAGACTTTACGGCCAACTTTAAGAAAACCCTCACAAGCTCACCTCATCTCGCGGAGTCACTTTAATTAACATGCGCTCGTCCCCCGCCGCCCGAAGCCCGCCTC
>NC_051404.1:46794638-46794843 GCF_015228065.2 Penaeus monodon
GCCGTAGAGAAGAGCACCAATCAGGGGCCGGGTGGCCCTCCCGATGAATGGCCTCTCATACGGCCATCAAGCGCCGCTCAGACCGCGCCCGCTGCGCCGCCTGGCCATCTCTTTACCAGGCGCCGGACAAGCTTGCCTGAACCGTCCGCCATTCACAAGTCAGCCTCCTGATCCTCCTCGAGCAAGCAGCCTCCGCCAGCTGAAT
>NC_051404.1:46794915-46796026 GCF_015228065.2 Penaeus monodon
TCTGAACCCTCTAACCCCGTTGCAATTACGAAGTTGTGGCTTGCGCAAAGTCCCTTGACCTCCCTTGACTCTCGTTAGGTTTAAGCTTCTCCATGTCGTAAACACACATATTTTCAGCAGACACAAGCGCACACGAGAATACTTACATATAACCGCGATCTTTGTTTTCTTACGAGGGCCACGTGTTTCGAATCTTGATCCTAATTTCATAATCTCCCGATATATTCTTCTTTTGTGGGTTTTTTTTCAGATGTTGTTATGTCTTACGCAAAATCCGCTATGCCATACAATGCAGCGTAATCTACCCGACAAAGCACAATCGTAACTCTAGATGCAGGATAAACAAGAAGACAGTTCCAATCCGCCACGTCTAAACAGCCTAACAACCGGATAAGCATGAACTTTACGAACGCACAAACATATGCAAAGCCACATACTCGCCCACGCCCCCCCCCCTCCTCCCAAATAAAAAGACAAAAAAGAGCACACAACTCCAACTCCTAAGACAAGACTGCATATTTGCGAAGAACCTTCAGATCAAGTGCGCGATGCTGCCCAGCCTTGCCTTCCCGCGCCCGCCGCGAGAGCCTTTCCCACACGCCCGCACAACCTCTCAATGTACCGGCGAACTTTTATGTCTCATCAAGTTACAGACGGTTATTTTTGTCCATAATTAATCCTCTTTTTGTGGGCTGAATGTTCTAAAAATGTACCGCGGGCTAGATCGTCGACACCTGCCCGACAGCTGCAGCAGCAGTTTACTGCGAGATACAACAACAGCACCTGTCATTTATGACTCATATGGCCCCCTCCCCCTTCCCCCGGTCTGTCTATCTCACTCTCATTACTAAGTTCATTTCCATATTCGCATTCATTTTTATTCTGCGTCTATCCAGTCTTCCTGGTCAGCTCTTCCTTTCTCATTTCCTTTATCCCATTTCCACGTGATGCAACATTAACTCCAGCGTGCCTTGACCCCTCGCTTCCCCACAACCCATCCTCGCTGACCCAGGGCACTGGCCTGAGGTGACTCATGTCAGTGTTGCCAAACTCCTTGAAAAAGTACTCTGATTTCCAACTTCTATGCATTTGACATGCACTGTAAGATTTA
>NC_051404.1:46796216-46796990 GCF_015228065.2 Penaeus monodon
GTTTGCGTACAACGCCATTGGCAGCCTTTCCCTTCAAGAAGAGAAGTGCCAAGGGCGCGGGAAGGGCTGCGGAAGGCCGGGGCGAGGGGTCCGCGACGCACGCCCGGCAGCTGGCGCGATTAAAAGGGCTGGCCACGGCGATGGACGATCGTGGTGCCATCCGCGAAACGTGGCCGCGACACGTTGTTTCGAGCGCTAAGTGCTCCCTCTGTCTTGTGGTCTCGATGCTTGACCTCTCGGCAGGAGTGTCCCACCAACTCATTTCTTTCTGCAGTGTTTGTGCAACGGTGCCCCCCTCCTCCTTCTTGGCACTATTAATGCTCTTGACCTTAGCTGGCACTAGGCATGCTCTTGATCTCTCAGGCTTTGCCCAGCCTTAGTGCTGCTCTTGACTTTTGCTCGGAACTGCACTACTCCTAAGCCACGGCGTCATGACTGCAACCCTGGCCTACGCAATAATGAACTTTCTGTATAAGTGGCACGCTATTGCCGACGTCTCTTCTAGGCTTCGAGATCATCCATTTTCCGACATAAGCATTGCTCCTAGTATTGCTGGCACTCGAACTGCTTTCAACCCTCCTGGCACTAGTACTATTCCTGCTCTTTGCTGGCACTCGTACTGGGGCCACTACCACTTGGCGGCACCGATAATGCCGCTGTAGCACATGTGTTCCAGATACTGATCTCTGTAAATTGCTTGAGGCATCCGACACTCGAAAACGCCATCGCCTTCGCTTCTGCGCTCCCACTCGTTCTCATAACTTTATTTTCCTT
>NC_051404.1:46797012-46797468 GCF_015228065.2 Penaeus monodon
CGAGAACACGAGAACGTTCAATGCACTAACTTGAAATTGACCAAAGTTCACAGTTCATATCATTCTATGCCTAGCAATGTTTTACATAGTTTCAAGGAATCAAAGGCACATTTTAATAAAAACGAAAACGAATAAACAATAAAAAAATGTATAGAACAAAAATGAAGAACATTTAAACCCAGAGAATACTTAATCAAAAGGTATGATAAACTGGTAAAAAAGGAAAAAATGCTTAGCTGGCATTAGCTCATTCTAAGTACCACGCATTTCTCGGTACAACTCAAGTAGTTAGAACCGCGGTCACAAAACAAGCACAAAGGCACTTGCGTTCTCACAAACAACTACTTCTGCGCATAGCATTGAGCTGCTACCCCCGTAGCGCTGTCCGCTCTGGCGCTGCACTTGCCACGCGTCCAAGCTCAGTGACAACACACGCCTTCTTATGCTATGCGCTCT
>NC_051404.1:46798398-46798686 GCF_015228065.2 Penaeus monodon
ACACAGACTCATTCACCCTTCTCAAGCACTTCTTCCTCTTCTGGCCTTCTATGTTTCCTCCTGTCCGCGGACGAAAGAGGTAATGCTTGGTTTCGCTGGCAGTTTTTTTTTTCGGCTTTGTCTTGGCTGCCTTGTTGGTTGGTTAATCAGCCTCTCGGTTAATCGGTTTGCTTGAAGGATTGCGCAAAAGTGACGGACTGTGATGACACTACAAGGAACCAACGGATTAGGTTTTATTGGTGAACCAGATGTGCGTAAAAACCCAGGATCCAATTTTCTTTGCTATAG
>NC_051404.1:46798717-46798821 GCF_015228065.2 Penaeus monodon
GTAAATAGTTATAGCAGGGTATTACTTTTTTTTTCTTTTCAAAGTGGTAGGACTTATGTACTACATTTTGGGCCTCTCCCGAAGCTCTGTGGTGCCTGAGTACT
>NC_051404.1:46799186-46799634 GCF_015228065.2 Penaeus monodon
AGCATATTGCGATATCTTGCTTTTGCAAAGTCAGGAGATTTGCATGAAAAGGTACTGCCCAATGCCAGTTCCAAATGTGCTGCTGGCAAGTCGCCTGCACAGTGGTGGCTGGACTCGACCCCAAGCAAAGTGAGCCCCCTCGCCCATGGAAAGTTTCAAATGGGTTTCTGTGTGGTTTTTTACCTCACCCGAAAACTAGAAATTGGAGGCCACTTAGCTGACAAACTGAAGAAACTGCCAGTCGGTAAATTTATTCGGCAAAGCCAAGCGTTTTACTATTATCAAGTTAAAATATAACGTCTCTACAAAGTCGAGTCTCAACAAGGCCTTAAATATGCGCATTGGGTGTCTGCGCTCTCGCTTTCCTTTGTAATATTTGCGTTGTGTTGTTATGAAATTAACTGATTCTCGAACCAGAAGAAATGCTTTTAAGAAATGAGTGTGCTTG
>NC_051404.1:46800233-46800537 GCF_015228065.2 Penaeus monodon
TGGCTCCCTTTCCCCTCTTCCTGCTTATCCCTGCTTGCGCCGTGTTTGCGCCCGACCGTCTCTCTGATTCTCGGCGCCTTCGATCCTTTCTCGCTCTTGACTCATTGGCTCACATCTGGTCTTTACTCATTTACGCACAACTTCGTCCCCTGCGAACCCTGTGTCTCGAAACGACGCCATAATTAACGACAGTGTTAGTATTAAAAATAATTAAGGGAAAAAAAAACATCACTCGACATCACTCTTGTCGTTATCATCACCATGTCATAATAATTGTCAAGGATCAAGTTTTAGTGTTGTCATT
>NC_051404.1:46801408-46801678 GCF_015228065.2 Penaeus monodon
GTCGGGGAGGGCCGAGGACATAAGCTGGTGTAGCACATACCCGACCTCATGGCGGGCAGTTGCAACAGTCGAAGGGGGGGCGGTAGGTACGGGAGAGGGGGAGGGGGGCTCTAAGTCTTGATCATGCTTGTAGACTGATGCGTCAGCACTTGCAAGCTGCTGATGGGTTCAGGATAAGGGCCGACAAGAAGAGGCGAGGTCGAGCGGGAGAGGGAGAGACCAGGAGCCCGAATATGAACAGGCTAGAGAGACAGAGATAGACTGATAGAT
>NC_051404.1:46801757-46802600 GCF_015228065.2 Penaeus monodon
GTAAAAGAAATACTAGAATATAGAGATGAACTTGAGAACTATCAAGAATGTTAGATATCTGATGAAGGGTAATAGAGAAGGAAGGGAGGAAATTTTTAAAAAAATGTCAAATGAATAGTAAGAAACTATATACCAATATGAACAAAGAAAGCAGATACGAAGCCTAGCGTGGATTCCACCGCAATTAAAGAACACAAAGAATATCACAATTAGCCTTAAGGGGGACCATGGAAACGGAGGGAGGAGGAGCCAAGCGAGCGAAGCCGAAGGGTGACTCGACCCTCGACCCGGAGGAAATGCATCAAAGGCCTGACAGATATGCAATGCTGACGCTTCGCTGACGTCTCCGAACTCGGCCGCCAGACTTCCCTACCTTGCTGTCCAGTTTCCGGCCTGCTGACCAACACGCCCAGCTAAGACACGCCACTTCCCGATTCATACCTGCAGAGCAAAAGGAAAGAAAGTCGTTAGGAGAGTTGTGACCAGTCAGGTGTTGATATTCTTAGACGCAACTCATCAAGCACACATGGCCACGTCGCGTCGAGCACATGCAGCGTCGCGGCCTCAGGAAAGCCAGGCGAGGCAGACAGGTGGCGACGGAAAACAGGGGGACTCGTACCAAAAACACTCCTACTCCGCGCTGGCGTCGAGGCAGCAAAACACTGGCCTCGGCGACCCAAAGATCAACCCCCCCCTCCCGTTCTTCACGTTCCCCCGGGCAACATTTAACACCACAGTACTCGGGGGCTGAGTACGCTGGTCACCACCCGCGAGGCTGCGGCGACTGTCCCGTTGCTGTCGTCTTGGGAGACAGGAGGACGAGGCGACGAAAGAGGAAGTGGA
>NC_051404.1:46803000-46803403 GCF_015228065.2 Penaeus monodon
AAGCTGTACATCCAAACAGCCCAGGTAAAACAAACCGCGACGTGTTCACCCCCGCACTCTCACAGAAACACAAATCGCCAATGCCTCTTGACAAGCTGCGAAGACATCACGCAGACAATTAAAAAGAACAAAAAAAATGGTGTCAATAACAGCAACATCCATAATGGTACTGGCATATATGGTGATAACGATGGCTCTAATAATGCTGGAAGTAAAATACAGCACAATGACAAGTGATGATAATGTTGAAAATAACAAAGCTCCGGGTCTGCGCCAAAGGACCGACATAACCTGTTTGAGTTAATTTTTGAAACTGCACCTGGCATGGATTCTCATGCAACTGACTCGACTAGGAAATTTCATGTATTTCAACACATGACTGAACGCTGGGAACAGAATAATT
>NC_051404.1:46803422-46803782 GCF_015228065.2 Penaeus monodon
GTTAATTGATTATACATGTTTCACAAAATTGGTTTCGAATATCAATTCTCCTCAAACCAAGTGCAGCGGCAATGTCCTCTGGATTCCTTTCCATTCCCCTAGAAAAAGTTCACATGGGTGTGTCTAAAACAAGCTAGAACGGTGTCACGTGCTCTTAGGTCGAGTGTCAGTTGACTAGATCATATGATTAATTGAGCGGAAATGTAGAATTATGGTATCTATTACTGTCGACCGTCCAGAAATACAGGTATACAGTCTGTAAATGCTCTTTCGCTGTATATGAATGAATTACAGTTTACTCTGATTAATACCTACGTATTTTTTGGCATGATAAAACATTAATAGCTTTCCCATATATTG
>NC_051404.1:46804507-46804702 GCF_015228065.2 Penaeus monodon
CGACGCACAGCCGTCCTCTCGACATTTGCACAGGCAGCATCTTAGGCAGGAAAGCAGCGTAGATGGTGAGCAAGGAGTTTCCCGGCGGCCAAACAACACTATAAAACGCCGCGCCTGTCAGCAGACCTCCATCGTGGTTGTTCCTGGTCGGGTTCCTCTAGTAGTGCTGAGAATGTCGAAGCTGCTTTGTTTCGA
>NC_051404.1:46804775-46805368 GCF_015228065.2 Penaeus monodon
GTGTGTACAGTGTTTGTGCCATTCCCTCGGGAATGCGGGAAGACTACCGGACACTAACGCCTCCAAACACTTGGAGCTGCGACTGCCATCCCCGCCGGCCGCCCCACGTGGTTCGGCAGAAACGAAGCAACAAAGCCAGGCAGACAAACTCGTATGCAAGCGGAGGGTCATGGCTGGCCGGCGTCAGTGCAGACGGTCATGAAGTCACATTTTTCTGCGATCACGATAACAGTGGTGGAAGGAGTGGCTGCTCCCCCACGAAGCCTCGTGACCGCAGAAAGGTCACGGCGGCAGCACTTGGACGAAGGTCAGGGAGACAGCCGGGGGAGGGGAGGTTCTGACGACGCTCAATAATAAGGTCATGGTGAGGGCCAGCGGAGGGTCATGGTGGCCGGTCGCGCTTGCAAGAAAGCCACAAACGTCATCGGTAAGAAAGCAAGTAGGTCCAAACTATTTATGTATGTGTATGTGTGGGCGTGACTATGTGCATGTGATTCAAGCGAAGAGAAAAACAGAACCCTTGCTTTATGCAAACATTCCTAAGCAGATGGGAAGATGGCGGTTCCATTTGCTTTTTTATATATCAGTCAAAT
>NC_051404.1:46806354-46807074 GCF_015228065.2 Penaeus monodon
CTCCTTATCATCGTCATCACCACGAGAATTGAAGTGTCGCAACGCCGCGAGACCTCCATCCTGCTTCTCCAAACCCGCCCTCAAGCAGCGTCAGAAGAATATGTACCCTAAAGAGCGGGTGAGCGACAGTATATACCCAAGCGATGCCCTTGCCCGACCTCTGACCTTAGCTGCAGAGGGCTTTGCTTGCGCGCCGGCAATCATAGCAACAACAGGTCATTAAGCGATCGGCAATGGCACTATACAAACAGCTTGGCAAACAATATAGCCGAAAGGAGACGCGATAATGGTATCCAAATCGGTGATTCAAAGCCACCGGTCTACTGCGGCAGGTCCTTGTTGCAGCCGCAGTCGCTCTTGCAATCATCAACGCTGCACGATCAAGCACCGAGGACCGTCAACACGCCGTCAACAATAGCTTTCTTATGCCTAGAGAGCGAGGGCGCTGCTGTGCAAATACGGAGCGGACATGGAAACACTAGCGCTCAAATCTCGCCCACGTGTTTCTGAGCATTAAGCATTAAACGTATTTAGCATTTTACTGAATTTTAGATATCCGTAAACAACATTTTTCTGATACAGAACCGTAGTAACTGAGATGAAATAAACGAAAGGTATAGGTGAAAACGTTACAGTATAGTGTGAGCTGAAAACCACTCCACTAAGGTAGCTAATAGGGCTATTATCTGTAGTTCACACGCGAAGGATTATAATTTTGCC
>NC_051404.1:46807287-46807424 GCF_015228065.2 Penaeus monodon
CCGGGAGCATTTGAATAAAATAGCGAAAGGCAGCGCCTGGCCGCCGACGCGAAGGACAGCCTCGGCCAGGGGAAGAGTGCATGGCGGGATCGAGGGCGATATGAGCGCAGGCATGGGCGCGGCGGCCGAGCGGCGAG
>NC_051404.1:46807646-46807871 GCF_015228065.2 Penaeus monodon
ACGCCGGAGTCAGCGACGAGATGAAAGTTGGGGACCGGTTATGACGCGTTTTGTTCTCTCCTCGTCATGCGCTTTGTCTCCTCCGGGCCATTCTCCCGATCGCCACAAAAGCAGGAATTCATGGCCCTGTCCTCCTGCGCCTGACGCATGGCAGCTGCTTTCCCGGGAGCTCCTCCCATTCCCGATCCCTCCCCCGCCTGGCCATCCCAAATATCCAGTCTCGTG
>NC_051404.1:46807927-46808896 GCF_015228065.2 Penaeus monodon
ATCTAAAACACAGCTGTGTATCAGACCTTCTCAATTCGCGACTTCTCACCCCGCCCTCGCTCGCCATCAATATCCTCCCGAGGTTCCTGCTGACCCCTCGACCTCCTTCGCCCGAGCAGCTCGAACGCACGCCGACTCACGAGGAAAAATAGAAAAAATAAAAGCCGAGCGTCGACTGGGGAGCCCTTGTCACCATCAACGGAGTATAAATGAAAACGCAGTAAAAATAAGCTGTGACATCAGCAGGGCAGCCCAAGCACGCCCCGAGGGAGTGTTCATCAATCAACTACGGCAAGCAGATCCTCGTCCCCGGGCACTCTTGTCTTCACGCACCCTACTGCCCATCGATCACCGCCAGGCCCCTTACGCAACACTTATTGACCCGTCATGCCTACGACTGAATGCCAATCAACAATTGAACCCCCTTTTTATGGCATCTCTGGCAACTTTGAACACTGTATCCTACAATCTTCGCCGCCGTCATGCAAATCCAACCCGGAGCCTAACCCTCACAACCCTTCTCGCATGAACAAAAGCCAAACAGCTGTTGAAGAACAAGAACACTACAGAGCCCTGGGCAGTGGTGTGGCGGACAAAGAACTTTCTGGTGGAGACAGATGCGTGCCCTGGAGTAGTGCGTGCCAAGCAACGAAAAAAGGGAATAAATCTATGTATTGCACATAAAATTCAAAATTGGATCCTAAGTGAGCCTACCGTAGAGGCAAATTATAGACAAAACTTAACGAGTTACAGCAGCGAAAGAGTTTTTTTACGACAGCCCACACTTGGCTCTTAACCATCACACTGTCAGGCGCGATAAATTCTACGGGACGAACGCACCGCGTTTTGACACATGTCATTCACGAGAGATGCACGAGATATTTAGAAGATAAAAATCATTTTACATTCCAAATTTGTATTGTAATATCAGAATTAAATGTCGTGAGACAAGGGAGAGATAGATAGATG
>NC_051404.1:46808981-46809726 GCF_015228065.2 Penaeus monodon
CGCTTGCGCAATTAGCCAAGATAGCAAATTAAAGAACAAACGAAAACTCCTTCTTTAGTCCCCCCGTCTGCTCATTCTGACGAGTGGCTTGCTGCTACTGGCTGATGCGATGCCATGGCTAAAAGGTTAAGCAGTGCAGTCGGTCCGTGCAGTTTCCTCTATGCCCACGGGAGTAGAAAAAAGAATGCGCAGTGTGAGGGAGGCCGCAAAATTGCATAGCAAGCCAAAACAATGAATAACGCGTCGGATTCAAAGTGGCTGAAACCACAGCGACAGGTAGTAATAAAACAGGTCCCGACACCCTCGTCTAGGAAAAATATTCCGAGATTTAAAATCAACCTCCTGTTCTCCCCCCAAAAAAATAAGAGTCCAAGAACTGACCTACATCAACAAAGCCCGGAGGTCAGCAAAGGTCACAGTTCAACATTCTTCAACCAAGGCCACTAAAAAGGGGCGCAAACTCGTAAATACAAAGATCTGCGGAAAATACCATACCGCGCACGTCATTTCTCTTCGCCTCACCATTTATCGAAATTCCAAATAGGTAATCTCGCTCACCATTGGATCCGCAAGAATGGAGGGATGACCAAGCGCCATATATCTCCAAAGGCGAGAGGAAGAAAACGGACGAAAACGAAAGAAACACTGAAAGAATTGCAAAAAAGCACTATGCCGGGGGAGGATTCATACAGTTTTGCGTAATGCAGGAATACCCCCAAAGGGAAAAATTTAAATGCCCCGGGTG
>NC_051404.1:46809951-46810480 GCF_015228065.2 Penaeus monodon
TTTTTTTCCCCCAAAAAAAAAGAGTAAGAAATGAAAAACAAAGGGAGGAGAAAGGGGTTCCGAAAAATTCCAAAACCAAATTAAAAAAACGAAAACCCCTTCAAAAGTCCCCCCCCCGGGCTCCTTTGCGAGGTCCTTTTTTTCCCCTTCACCATTTAAAATTCCACATGGTTTTTTCCCCCGCCCCCCATTGGAAAAAAATCCGCGGGGAAGGGGGGGAAAATGAACAAGCCCCAATATCCTCCAAAGGGGAAAAAAAGGGGACAAAAGAAAAAAACATGGAATTGCAAAAAAATTTTCCGGGGGAATTTCAATCCTTTTCCCCCCCCAAAAATGGCCAAGGAATCCAAATTAAAAAGAGGAGGGAAGAAAGGAAGAAATTTTGGAAAAAGGCCCAAGAAGGGGCCGCAACCGAAAAAAAAAAATTTGGAAAATAAAGGGAGAAGAAAAAAACCAAAAGGAAAGGGGAAAAGGAGAGAAGGAGGGAACCAAGGATTTTCCCGGGGGGGGGAAAAAAAAGGGGACCAAA
>NC_051404.1:46815913-46816138 GCF_015228065.2 Penaeus monodon
ACTCACACAAATGCGCGCGCGCGCGCATTTGAGTTTCCTTTACGCGCTGCTAATTTCCCAACACCTCTTTTAAAATAAATGATGAACGATGTAACATTTCTACTCCCACTCTTTATTGAAATTCCTAATCCATGTTAAAAAATCGCAAGGCCCTAACGAAATGCGGGGAAAATCCAGTGTGTCTCCAGACCGGCATTCGCTCATCGAAAACTCTCGCACTCGCTC
>NC_051404.1:46816234-46816407 GCF_015228065.2 Penaeus monodon
GCACGCAATCATAAGTATGCATGCTTCCCTCCCCAGCATGCACGCTCCAGGCCCGCCGGTGCACATGGCGGGGCGCGTGCGGGCCGAGAGTGAGAGGATCATTATCTATAGACATTCTGGAGTCTCCGGCTGGGGAGATCCTTCGCGAGTCTCCGGCTGGGGAGATCCTTCGC
>NC_051404.1:46816965-46817065 GCF_015228065.2 Penaeus monodon
CTGTCCAGCATCATCCCGCGATATACTTACATCATCAAATTTTGGATCAAAGCCGAAGCCTCCAATAAAAACCCTTCCGCGCCTCCCACACCCCTCCCCC
>NC_051404.1:46817459-46817788 GCF_015228065.2 Penaeus monodon
GGCGCGCGTGGGGTTTGGATCATTACCTTCGGGCTCCGTGGGATCTCCGCGAAGTCGCAGCGCGGAAATGGAGATGCAGTTTGGCACTTGATTTGTGAGGGGGGGAGGGGGGAGAAGGATGAGGTGTGGGCCAACTGGCCAGGGGGGGGGATGGGGGAAGGGGAAGAGGGAAGGGCCTGTGGCCAAGAGAATGGGGAGGAACGAAGGGGTGGAGGCATGTGGCCAGGGGGGAGGGAGGAGGGGAAAAGGGGTGCAGAGTATGTGGCCAGCTGAAGGGGGGGAGGGGGAAGAGGGAAGCGGTGCAGGGCATATGGCCAGTGAGAGGGGGG
>NC_051404.1:46817810-46818783 GCF_015228065.2 Penaeus monodon
TGGCCAGAGTGAGGCACGTAAGGCACATGGTCGTGGTGAGGGGGGGGAGCGGGAGGGAGGGAGGGAGGGCTGTCGGGTAGCCTATGTGGCCAGGGGGAGGGAGGGAGGAGGAATAACGTGGTATTGAACATGTGGCCAGAGGAGAGAGGGAGGGGAGAAAGTCATAGCCTGGGGGAGGGGGGAGTGGTGAGGAAGGAAAGGGTGTGGGCCATGTAGCCAGGAAGGCAGGGAGAAGGGAAGGGCTGAGGGCCATGTAGCCAGGAAGCAGGGGGGGCAGGAGAAGGAAGGGGCCTGCAGCCAGGGGAGCAGGGAGAAAGGGAAAGGGCCATGCACCAGGGGAGCAGGAGAAGGAAGGGCCATGCAGCCAGGGGGAGCAGGGAGAAGGGAAGGCCATGCAGCCAGGGGGCAGGGAGAATGAAGGGCCATGAGCCAGGGGGGAGGGGGAAGGGAAGGGTGGCAGGCATATGGCCAGTGAGAGGGGGGTGGGAGGAGGAAGGAAGGGAAGGTGGCCAGAGTGAGCACGTAAGGCACCATGGTCGTGGTGAGGGGGGGGAGCAGGAGGGAGGGAGGGAGAGGGAATGGGCCTATGAGCCAGGGGGAGCAGGGAGGAGGTAAGGGCATTGCGGGGCCAAGGGGGGGAGGGGAAGGGGAAGGGCCCATAGCCTGGGGGGAGGGGGGAGGGTGCAGGGAAGGAAAGGAAGGGGCCATGCAGCCAGGAGGCAGGGAGAAGGGAAGGGCTGGCCATGTAGCCGGGGGAAGGGGGAGAGGAAGGGAGAGAGGGGGGCGGGAAAGGGAAGGGCCATGTAGCCAGGGGCAAAGGGAAACAGCAGCGTTCCCGTCCTGCAGCTGGGATTCCCTTACAGAAAAGCATTTTGAGGGTAACGGGCGGGATGGATTCAACCCCTAAATGCTGGTTTACCACATGAGCTTCATGATTTATAAAACCGGTTTGTGGGGGGGGGGGGAGGGAAAG
>NC_051404.1:46818809-46818997 GCF_015228065.2 Penaeus monodon
AAAAAAAAAAAGAACGGTGGTTATGCTAGATTTGCATACTGGTTGAGCTTCATGGCGCTTCATGATTTTGAAGTCCATTAAGATTCACCTCAGGTTTACATCTGATGCTTCGAGATTTACAAATGGTTTACAGTCGCCGTTGCTTCATGATCTATGAACTTCTTTCCTGCGACCTCTCGTGCCGTTTA
>NC_051404.1:46819347-46819500 GCF_015228065.2 Penaeus monodon
GCCCTTTTCCTATCTTGAATATTAGTGAGAAGCAACAATGAGTTAACGTTTTGAAATAGTTTTCGTGGCCGAGGAGATGCATGTTTACGGTACGTGCGTAGGGGTCCATTAAAGCTTGATTTTTATTTCTATTTGGTTTCGATTTTAATCAGA
>NC_051404.1:46819738-46819861 GCF_015228065.2 Penaeus monodon
TTCTCGCTCTCATCTTGGCGTGAGAACCATCAAAGCCATACACCCGCGATTAGTCACCCTTCTCTCTTCGCATCCCCCGGCGAGCCTATCCGGGCCCTTATCCTAATCGACCCCGGCCTTTTT
>NC_051404.1:46820395-46820758 GCF_015228065.2 Penaeus monodon
GCCTCGTCAAAATCCGAATACACCGGAGAAGACGAGACAGAACAGCTACTCAAGCAGTCTGCGTATAACACTGGCAATAACCTGACGTGATAATTTAACTCCCTTCGACTCTGAGCACCCCTCCCCCCCCTCCCCCTCCCCCTTTCCCCCTTTCCCTCTCCCTCTCCTCCTCCTCCTTCTCGTCCCTCTCCTCCTCCTCCTTCTCCTCCCCCTCCTTCTCCTTCTCCTCCTCCTCCCCCCCCTCTTCCCCCTCTTTTCTCCTCCCCCCCCCCCCCAACGGCCCTTTCTCCCCCCCGCTTTTCTCTTTCTCGGGGGGTTCGTCCCTTTCCCCTTTCCCCCCCCCTTTCCCCCCCCCCTTTTTTT
>NC_051404.1:46822497-46822778 GCF_015228065.2 Penaeus monodon
TTCAGTGCAACGAACTGAGGTCTGTCCAGACAGGACAGAAGTGTTATAAACGGACTTGCTCGATGGTATATCGTGCATAGGATTTGTGTGAGAATCTCGACGAAAGTGACACAGCTGGCTTCGCATGTTATCCGATGTTAATATAAAACTGTGTTTCTTATCTACATCCTGCGCGGCGCACCACAGGCAGGTACTGGTGAGGATGGCGGAGGTGAGGGAATAAAGAAATGCATAATGCATGCACAAATACATACATCCATGTGCGTGCGCGCATGGGTCTA
>NC_051404.1:46824184-46824293 GCF_015228065.2 Penaeus monodon
TCATTAATTAAGAATAATTTCTTCAGTTTCTTTATATACAATTCATATAAAAAGGTAAATAAAATGTGTTTTTCTTTACGTTTTTTTTTTCTTACATGTTTGCTCTATA
>NC_051404.1:46824625-46824885 GCF_015228065.2 Penaeus monodon
TATATACATTTATTTAATTAAATGCCTAATATGGCGCCTGAATCCATCAAACAGGTGGTAATGCCATGGGCGGGCCAGTGTTGTCAAGTCTTTTCCCGTGTTGAGATTTTTGGATATTCTTAGGAATATTATAGGGATTCGTGATTTATGCAATGATTTATGTTAAACTAGACATATGTATCCGATATTCTGTGTCGTGAAGGTGTGGATGTATTTTTTTAAATATTTTGCGTGATACTTATATTAGCTTTGCTAGAGAA
>NC_051404.1:46824923-46824995 GCF_015228065.2 Penaeus monodon
TTAACCGGAGAGAGGCCTTGCAAGCATGCAGCCCCCGCATGACGCAGCGCTTTATGTCCAGATCGCGGACTA
>NC_051404.1:46825021-46825175 GCF_015228065.2 Penaeus monodon
GTAAACTCAATACACGAATCTAATTCAATACACATTCTAGTGTTCTTTTCCTACGTGCATCCTCTTGTGAGCAGAGATGCATGTGGAAATAAATACGTGCACATACCCATACACACAGAAACACGTACACCCCAGCACACACAAAAAAGGGTCG
>NC_051404.1:46825199-46825641 GCF_015228065.2 Penaeus monodon
TCCTTACGAAACGAAGGATGCTGCATCTTCGCATGGGTTCCCGGCATACGAGATCTCCTGGAGGCGGCATCACGCACCTAAATAAAGCTTTGACACATGCCACTTCCATCGAGCCGAGGACAGATTACTTGGGCATAAGGACCTCTTTCCCGACTGTCGGCGAACATCTGAGCCATATCTTAGTGGGGTTATGAACAAGTCAACTCTTACGTAACGGCAGATATTTCTGTTGGAAAGAAAATAGGCGCCTGCATTTAAGAACTCATACCCAGGCTTGCACACAAATGCATGTAAACGCAAATGAACCTAAAGTAAAAGATGTAGATACTGTTTTCCTTAAACTACGAAAAAATTAAATAAAAACACCCCCCCGACAGGCGAGACAAGGAGCTGCCAATCAAGTCGGAAACAGTTAATGTCTAAAATGACAAACAAATGATAC
>NC_051404.1:46825852-46826442 GCF_015228065.2 Penaeus monodon
GTATGTCTACTCTTGCCATCTCATTTGTCATTTGCATCTATGCACGTATGTATCTTTGCATGTATCTACTTCACATATACTCATACACACAACCGAGAAAAGAACAGATTGGGAAAATCCATCCCAGAGTGCATTTCCCGCAATGCTGCTCATAAAACCACGGAAGGGTGAAGCTATTCCCTCAATGTTATACATTGTTATATCATCCTGCAATCAGAGAGTGTAGAATCGCGGGCATGAGTGTAAATTGCAAGGTGTGCTCTTGCCTCGTGCGAGCGGACACCATCGTTGGGGGGGGCATTATAACTTAACTCAAGCCTGTGAAGGTAAATAGTAAGCATGCCTGTTGCTTGACACTGCCAACCCCCTTCGCCGTCCAGCGCCGTGCAGAGCGAGCGGCCGTGCAGTCGCTAGGCACGGCGGAAAAGAAAACGGAGCTGGCAGGAAGTGTGACATAAACGCAGGGTGTGGTTGTGCAGCGGTTGTAAGTACAGGGCGTGGGTTGTTTACGAGCTTTCTGTCAGAATATTGCTTATTGTGATTGTGATACTCCGTGCACGACAAACACATAGGGAATTATGCATCAGAAA
>NC_051404.1:46827710-46827894 GCF_015228065.2 Penaeus monodon
ACCAAACCCGAGCAAAGCCACTAACACTTGTATTAACAGGAGCTAAACAAAAACGCCAACCAAAGCTGTAATAAATCCATCCACGAAAGCACTAACAAGGCCATAAATAAACGTACTAACTGAAACATCTACAACGCATAAACAAAACACGCCGGCAGAGACGCCAGGAGTACGAGGCTCATGC
>NC_051404.1:46827915-46828170 GCF_015228065.2 Penaeus monodon
TCCCACGCCACAAATACAACAACACCTCGGCAGTAATAACACAGGCATCTTACGCGGCCGTTGACGGAGAGGGGCAAGACGGACCAGGCAGACGGCGAAGAAACGCCGGGCGCAATCAAAGGGGGAAACGGCGCTAGAGAGTGCTATGCCGCAGGAGCCCCTTTGGTGAACTGTAGGGCGACCCGCTGTGACCGACCAATGGAAAATTAACATTATTGACAAAAGTTGTAGTTAGCACATGGGATCAGTGCATAG
>NC_051404.1:46828778-46830150 GCF_015228065.2 Penaeus monodon
AGACCACCTCCTCAACTCGTAAGACCAGTAGCAGGTACAGTAATATGGCGGTAATAAAACTAACACAAATGCCCACTCCTTCACCCAGGCGAATGCTATCGTGCTCTGCCTTATTATCTGGCCACCTGACATGCTATTCTCTCGTTCTGTCTGTTGCTATCGTAAGCCATGATTGGTTTATCTTTATCATCTCCTTATTCGCTCTGCGGCAATCACAACCCGGATAAACCTGCGACACGGGATAGTTTGCAATATAATGAATACCCCATTGCATCCCTAAACCAACACCTTTGCAGCCACCACCCCCTCCGCATCCATTTTCTGTGATCTCCAGCCAAAGTGAGGGCGTCTTCGTTAAACTAGGTGCTTGCTGTAACAAGTTCCCCAATATTCAAGTAATCGTAAACCGACAGCCTCTTTTTGATTTCATGATTGACAAAATTATTGGGGAGTTGTAAGACGCCTGATAAACTGGATATCCAGAGCCAAACGTCAATATAAGTAAGTATATCTTTATAAATGTCACTAAAGTCGATATAAACGTTACGCTGCAGAGCGGCCAGAACCAGATAGTCTAAAGGACTTATCTATACTTTATCACATAACTGAACTTTTTTGTTCCTTTAAGAAGACAAAGGAACGAGGAACTCGAACCCTCTGAGCAGGCATGACTCGCCCCTCTGGCCGGCCGAGAGCATCTCTATGCAGCAGACACGCTCGTCGCAGATGCGAGGCCCATGTCACAGCGCCGTCAGCAGCTGTTGCACTGCTAGGCCCAATGCAACACCTGCACTCGCAACCACACCAGTCTCTACTCGCTGACTTAACAACTCAATCACAAAATACTCGGAACATATCCGGTTGAGCGGAATCAACTGTCTAACTCGAGGGTAGGTTTGGTGGAAGCCATAATAACACTCGACCAGTGATTAATCATTTTTCTCTAAGTGTTGCATAGTACCGGTTCAGGGTACGCACGGCAAACTAAATTGCAGCCTCAAGACCGTTTCCTGGAACACTCGTACAAGTAGCATTACATGACATTTTTGCGAAGAGACTCCCTACACAAGTCACAGAATAATAAGGTTTTGTTACAGCTTCATCCTATAGATAAAGAATATCCCCCCCTCCCCCGCTCCGCCACCACCCCTACCACACACAAACATACGTTTGCTGATGCTGTGAGATAAAAGGCATAACGCGCACATATCGTACCTGACAGATGTTTAGTCTTAGACGTTGGAATCCAAACCACTGTCTATGCCTTCCCCAGTTTAGCGAAGTGTGTCCGTTGCCGGACGACGTTGCGAATGAGCACGCACTTTGCAACCTTCTGAGGCAGATCGTCCTAAGGTCGTGAAGTACCGCAGGC
>NC_051404.1:46831518-46831656 GCF_015228065.2 Penaeus monodon
CACTCTCCCCGAGGCAGTGAGGGCCGGACACCCCCGGGGCGCCAGGGCTGCGAAAGGGCTCGCCACATCGACACGGCTGCAGACTTCCACGTTCCCCTTGAGCTTACTTCCGTGACGCGTTTGTACCCGTTGACACGC
>NC_051404.1:46831710-46832119 GCF_015228065.2 Penaeus monodon
TGCAAGATGCAGCCGGAGTGCACAATGGGACGGTGGATCTCCATTGCAAAACATGACTGATTCAAGACAGGATTCATCCTACAAAGGCTCAACGTGCCTTATTGTTTACGAATTTGGTCCGTTGATTCATGCCGCGTTCACTTGCAAAGACTGAATAAAAGGATTAGAAATATCCTGAAATCAGAGGCTCCAGAGGCGGTGGCAGGAGGAGACAACCCTCTGCGTCATGCACTGTTTTCCGCGGCACGATGGCCATAGAGGCCCCCGTGCATGCTACCTCCTCCTCCGGTCGAGGGCGGTCGGGGAAGACGCCGCAGACGCTCAGCGAGGGAGGTGGGGTCGCCTTTCCTTTTGCACCCCCCCCCCCTTCCTCAATCCCTGCTTTTCCCCCTTCCTCTCTCTCTCTCTT
>NC_051404.1:46835054-46835198 GCF_015228065.2 Penaeus monodon
TTACAGAGTCTGCTTGGGATAATGCCACAGCCAATAGTTGCGATTCTTACCTGAAAACAAAAAAGAAACTGAATTAATGCATGGTTTTCAGGATCATATCAATCCAGTATTTACGTATGTATGTGCGTATAATACACACCACAC
>NC_051404.1:46836469-46837514 GCF_015228065.2 Penaeus monodon
GCTTTGCTTATTTTTCGTTGTATCGGAATTGTTTTTAACCAATTAATAAGTGGCGATGTATAGGTATCGCCTATATAACAATAAATAACGTTGTTCTGAGTAATTATATGTCGAATATACATAGTTAAACACGTTGTAACCTCTTATCCTTCACAAGCACAGACGCAAAGGGATTTGTAATTTATACATGCTGTGACAACGGTGCTGAAAATCTAGACAGATTATGGCAACAGTGTTTGTAGCTCTGTAATTGCTTGTGAGCAGACACAACGTGGCAACGCGGGAAAAAGTACACACAACTGCTAAACATTCATGACTTGTTGATGAGCACAACCATCTTAGACTTCCAGGGAAGCTCCGTATTCCGAGGGCATCGCAAGGATTCGAAAGGGAAGCAAGAGCGAGAGGGAGAGTGGGGGGAGATAAAGAGGAGGGGGGTGGGGGGCTGTGGTGCGGCTGCCGGTCTGGGCCGTTAATATCAAGTGGCGACAGGTTCGCCCCGGCCGCCCTTCGTATATATCATGGTTGTGTATGTGTTGAGTGTGTCTGGTCGGCCCCTCTGATGACGACTGGAGCTCGGGTTACCTTGCGGCACACCGCCACCAGACCCGGCTACAGGTGTGCTCCTGCGGGGGCCGCCCGCCCCTCCCGCCCACACCTGGGCGTACCACACAGCTAAAACGTGGTGCCGCAGCGTAGAATGACCAGGCTCCACCGACGAGCCAGACTGCCTGTCTTCCTACAATGTCTGTCGCTAGGCTCACCCCGCGGCTCTGCCTGGCACTGCTCGCCAAGGTGTATTCCGCGTCGCATCCGCCCTGCCCTGACCTTGCTTATCCACCTCAGCAATGCCTATCTAAGTGCACGCCGTCCCTTTTACACGCTAGTCTTCCCGACGGTGTTTGCATGCACACGTGTCCGGCCATCGACTGCCCAATTATCCATTCCACCTGCGTCCCCTACTGAGCGCTCGCTGCTGCTCGCCCGACCTTCTCCCTTCACGTACATCAGCGCTTCCCTCGCCCGCTTACCCGAGCGTGCGACA
>NC_051404.1:46837548-46837796 GCF_015228065.2 Penaeus monodon
TTCTTCCACGTGCCTTTGCTCTGAGCGTGTCGCCGTCACCCTGCGCTGCTCCTGGTGCCGCTGCACTTGTTTTTGTTGCCATTTTTGTCCTCCAGCCACTGCGCTTGCTTGCTTGTTTCTCACCCCGGCGCTGTCAGCGCTGCGACCTTTTTGGCTAACGGAAGGTTTGCTCAGGTTTACTATGAGGTCCATTCGGTATGGTCTACGGTATGAGCTATGTAGTATAATCTACATACATTTGTTAGCAT
>NC_051404.1:46839430-46839511 GCF_015228065.2 Penaeus monodon
GAACGAATCACACTTAACCCATCCTTACCCATCGCTTGTGAACGGCAAGACGAGATAATCAGAAACTTTGCATAATCGTAA
>NC_051404.1:46839592-46839820 GCF_015228065.2 Penaeus monodon
TGCACCGCTCCGCCGGCGAGGAGAGCCTCCAGCGTCGACGTGGGGAGGGCAGGGAGAGCAGAGGAAGCGAGGCCCACTGCGGAAGGAGCGTCGCGTGCAAGTGTCCCTTCAGCTCAGTGCCGGCTTCGTCGATGTGATCGGCCGCAGGTGCGTCGCTGGCGCACCTGCGGCTCGCACTTGCACGCACATTTGGGACATGCATTCGAACTCGCCAATAACAGCGCATCT
>NC_051404.1:46839927-46840501 GCF_015228065.2 Penaeus monodon
TCTACTTCCATCTAGGTATGAAATTAAGTATTGTTCTCTATATAAAGGATGCCCTTTGTGATACACCGATCTCTTCCTTTACTACACGAGATGTAATACAAATAATATGGGGGAAAAAAAAACTTGAAAATCTCGTTTCCTTAGCTCTGCAGAAGGGCGGTCCTCCTGCGGTGCAAGGCCTGGTAACCGCAGCCTTGGACCGCCACCCAGAATTCCTTCCGCCGCGCGTGTGAGATATTACGAGCTCACGATAAGTCAGCCAATTACTCCCGAGAAGACGCGCCTGATGTTAATTACGAGGTTCTAAGACAGATGAGTGGCTGATCTGACTCTCAATAGACTTCGGGAGATGGCCATGGCTCTCGAGTCGACCTGAGCCACACACAGCATGCAACCGGGAGCTGCGCTGAGGAACCTGCAAGTCCCTGGGACCACGAGGCCTTTTCTTGTCACCAACTGATATAGAGGTGAATATGCCTTGCCCGAGATTACGTCATCGCTCAGCTGCTCCTCAGTTAATACTAGCAAGGGTTCCATTCCCTCAAACCCGCCAGAATTCTTAACTCTGTTCTAT
>NC_051404.1:46840612-46840788 GCF_015228065.2 Penaeus monodon
TCCTTGTCCTTTCCGGTATACTGAAGATATGTATATTACCTAATCAAATCCGACCCGAACTTTTTAAATCCGTAAACCCTTTTACTTTAAATACTGACAGTCTATTTCCAGTTACCAAATATGTGCATGTAAACCACAAAACGCTTGGCAATCTAACCGTATATTCAGTTAGTTCG
>NC_051404.1:46842842-46843235 GCF_015228065.2 Penaeus monodon
CGCCAACGCATCTGCTTAACCAGGCACGGCTCTTGCACTTTCTATTGTCACCTTCGCCATATCCGATGATGGTTTAATATTTTATTTTTGAATTCAACGTCGACCTTCACTTGCTACCATGAGATAGATAAAATAAAAGGAAAGAATATCGTTCCATAAATCCCCTCGTCCAATCTACTTCTTTCGTTACCTATTCGTTTCCATGCTTCGGCGCTACCCAATCAGTCGCATTGAGCCCGTCTTAACATCCGAGGATACAGCTGTGACTTGCCTCGTGGCCTTGGCCGCGGACCAGCACGGGTGATGCTGACGGCCTCCCAGCTGTAACCGTCCACGCTGCGCCCTGCTTGGAGGTGAGCGAATTCCAATTAATCCAAGCAAGCAGGGTGATTC
>NC_051404.1:46843270-46843600 GCF_015228065.2 Penaeus monodon
AACATCATTTGCTTATCCAATTTTCGCGAGGCTAAATCGGTATTCAAGATTTTCTCCCGTCACAAAAGGAACGGCCGCGTCGATTTATTCCATAGAGAAATCGGGCAAAGAGGCCTATGCAACGTCGATATCCTCATGATTCGAGGGTACAGTCTTACGCCCGCTCGTTCCTCCTTCACGAGGACCGGCATCGAACTGCATAAGCCGCATGCGTGACCCTATAAAGCAGGTGGCAGAGAGCGCGTCCTGAGCGAGATAAGAGACACCATCAGCTCCAGATGCTTCAAGAATCGAGGAACTAACACGGCGACGCACACTGTCAATAATTAC
>NC_051404.1:46843702-46843880 GCF_015228065.2 Penaeus monodon
AACGGCAGAAGGAGGTGCGGCTTCTCGACGTGTCTGGCTGGAGGCTCTGGCCCGGACGCCCGGAGTGTTGCACGCCTCAATTATAAGTGGCCTCCTGCCACCTTGGCCAGAACACGCCGGCCAGCGCCACCATGCTCGCTCTACGACGTGTCACTCTTGTGGCCTTTATGGACGTACC
>NC_051404.1:46843921-46844002 GCF_015228065.2 Penaeus monodon
TGGTGTACCTACTCGCGAGTGAACGTAGAGAAAAATTATTACCCTGATTAACATGCTGCCAGCCCAACGAAAGTAAAATCA
>NC_051404.1:46844986-46845102 GCF_015228065.2 Penaeus monodon
TCGGGAGTCGGGCGCGGGTCTCGTTCGCAATTCCTGTAATCTAAACCCAGAGATGAGATTTTTCCATCTGAGGTGACAGATTAATCCACGCGCTATTGTTCGGCGTCCCCTTCTCA
>NC_051404.1:46845350-46845458 GCF_015228065.2 Penaeus monodon
TTTTATCTTCTACCCCCTCCTCTTCTCCGACCCACTGCCCCGCTCCTCTGCTCCCTCTCCATCTCTCCTCTCTCCTCTGTCAATGTTTCCCCTCCTCTTCGTCAGACC
>NC_051404.1:46846539-46846796 GCF_015228065.2 Penaeus monodon
GATAGGCTAAGGGATCTAGGTGGGCGCAGTGTCGTGAGGGACACTCGAACCGCTTGTATAACACGGGAGAATAAACGGCTCAAGGCTTGCTTATCGAAAGGTTATATCAGCTAACAGAATCCAGCTGTTATGTAGTGGTACCGAAAAAAGAATAAAAAAAGAAGAAGAGAATACTGCACAGCATTCCAGGAAGATGTATTTCGAATAAAGACAATTTTGCCAAACTAACGACCTCGAGAAAGGTGGGTGCGGCAGAA
>NC_051404.1:46847274-46847636 GCF_015228065.2 Penaeus monodon
CTTCCACCTCGCACGCGTGCCAGTGCATATCCCCCGCCCGCCCGCGCGTCCGCAGCCTCCCGAGCACGCCAGCAGGGGCCCCAAGCGATCTCCCTCCGAGAAGCCGAGTAGCCGGGCAAAGGGGAGCACTCGTCACGAGCTGGGCAGAGGACGCTCGGCGTGGACAGCCTGCGTACCCTGCTATCATCACCGTTGTATATTGCATGACTTGCTTCTCCTCCCGACCACACTTCAATCCAGCCTGTTTATTAAGAATGCTCAATGGGCAATGATGGTGCTTCACCTTCTATTAAACACTGCGACACCGGGCCGAGAAGCGGGGATTTGCAGGCTGTGAAAACGTGTTAGAATGGAACTAAATC
>NC_051404.1:46847824-46848016 GCF_015228065.2 Penaeus monodon
CGTATGTTGTGTGTGTCTGTAGATATGCTCTACAACATAGGTAGACAAAATACAGTTGTATTCAAGACCTATATACTACTACTACCACTGTTACCTCTTTCTCAATACGTATGCTACCATTAATATTGCTGGCTACAACGAAGAGAAACAAAAATAACAAGATTGGAGATTCAAAATCCTAATAATAAAGAC
>NC_051404.1:46848076-46848528 GCF_015228065.2 Penaeus monodon
ACGTAATGCAAGCAGTTGTGGCACATCGCGAGCACCCCAAGCAGCCTCCCGCCGTCCCCAGGCGCAGGAGCAGCGAAAGGCGCAGGAGAAGGGCTGGCCGGGCAGCGAAAGGCGCAGGAGAAGGGCTGGCCGGGCAGCGAAAGGCGCAGGAGCAGGGCTGGCCGGGCAGCGAAAGGCGCAGGAGCAGGGCTGGCCGGGCAGCGAAAGGCGCAGGAGCAGGGCTGGCCGGGCAGCGAAAGGCGCAGGAGCAGGGCTGGCCGGGCAGCGAGCACCAAGCCCCCGCAACGCCCTTGGCCACACGACCGCAGCTGTCCACTTGGCAGTCCCGTTGGCGCAGCAATGACCAAGTAATCCGACAATTACCCGCATATTTAAGGCCATTACATCCCTGGTCGGCGATCATGTTAGGTGACTGCGTCCTATCTGGCTCTCTGGGGGAGGGGGCGCTCGCG
>NC_051404.1:46849707-46849889 GCF_015228065.2 Penaeus monodon
TCTGGCTTCTGGTGCAGCCTGTTTAAGCAGAGGGTTATACACGGCCACACCCACGTCTCACCTGTGCCTCCGTGGTACACATACCTCGCACCTTTGACAACGAGAAGTACACCCTGTTTAATTTGCCCCCTGGCCAAGGTCTGCGAGGCCGCGCTGCATGCACATCGCCCAGGACCGTCGGG
>NC_051404.1:46850038-46851767 GCF_015228065.2 Penaeus monodon
ATGCTTGTACACATCTAAGGACACACTTTGCCTGCTGAGAGGTGCCCGAGGAAGCGAGGCGACACAGGAGTTTACCAGGGCAGGCAGTGGGCGCAGAAGGAAGGGGGCATTAATAAAAACCAGACTTCCAACTTCGAAACTAAATTGATTCACTCGTTAGGGAATCGCCATGTAAAACACAGACACAATCTGCTTTGTTGGAAAAGCAAGCACCCGCGCCTCCGAACTCGGCGCAAACAGCATCCGGGGCCGAGCAAGCAAGCAATAGTGGGTTCAGCTCGGGTATAGCACGTTTAAGGTCGCCGCCATCACAAGCAATTAAGGCCGGAAAGGTTTTAACAATTAACAGTTCTTCCACGAGTTAATCGCTGTCGGTATCAGTATAAACACGATCCTGATCAATTAGCCAACAGAAGTGGAGCCTGAGAAACGTACTAATTAATCGGCCAACAGATTCGCCTTGGGAGAATGGACAATTAGCTTACACGGCGGAGCGCTGATCGCTCCCGCGGGCGCCTCCCCGTCTCCGCCGCGGCCTCCACCTGCGGCCCTCCACGTGCGCCGACGTAAAAGCCCTTGCTCAGTTTGTTCTCATTAAGCCATATTTGGATAGAAATCCGATCTGAGATATCTCATGAATGTAAATTCTAACCTTGAATTTAACGGTCAATTATCAACAATAATTTTTATCTGTGTACATCCAATTCCAAGAGGTACTTGATAATGGTTTGTGAATTAAACGAAACTAGAAGGGGTGTGATACAACAGTTTCGGACATTCCCTCATGCCTGAGACGAGCCCCTCGCCCTCCGATAGGCCCAGTGATTGGTTCAAGTGATTCGGACGACCATTTCTGCCGCACGCACTTGACCCGAGTGCCAGCCCCGCCGCCACCTCCTCCCTGGCAGGTCAAAGCGACGCCTGCGACAATGGCTTCGGAAAGCAACGAAGGGAAGAATCGCTCATATCGAAGCCAAACCAACCAGGCACCGTCGCAGCTGCTTTCGAAGGCCTACCCGCCTCGCCGTCCGGCCTAAGCGTGCGGCCTAACCTGACCTTGCTCGAGCATCTCTGGCCCGCCGACGCTGCACACGCCATTCTGACAGTAATCATAACTCCGAACTCAAATCTGAAGAATCGTTAACACTTCAGTCCAACCCGAACTGACCTAACATTGCGTGGCTTCCTAATTTTTTTTTTAAAGTCCTCAACGACGTGCATGCATAGTAGGCGCTGCATTCTTTGCACTTCGACGGCAACAGATTAATGGTCGGGTCGAGCAAAAACGGGAACCGGACTGACGCATCTACACTGGAAACGAGATCACGCCGATCATTGCATCCGCGCTATCTTGTTCCCAAAACCCACCGTGAAACAAAAACCTGTTACACGAGTCATAACCTTTATTGTTAAAGAAAAAAAAATATCTCCCACTTCTTGATGAGCTATAATGCAAGAAGTACGGAATTTTACAAAAGAAAAAAAAAAATCTGACTGCAAGTAATGAAACTCTTATGTTCTGCGGTCTTATCTCGTTCCCAAAATCCCCCAACAGCTTCTGTCCAGTTATACGTCTATATACTTTTAAAATCAATAACGCAACATTATGCTATGGATGAAAGTTTCCCTCAAATGAAAGTTTCCTTCGAGGAAAAACAGTTTCTTCAACTACATATATCACACGATGTATTTCAAGGTTATGAGTGAAGGGACTAAATCATTAGGAAAT
>NC_051404.1:46853619-46853771 GCF_015228065.2 Penaeus monodon
TAGCCTGCGGTGAAGCTATAATTTCCGAAATAACACGATCCTTGAAAGATGCTTTTTTATGCCTCTTGGTCTCAGGTGCACAGCATGAATGAGCAATAAACATACTTAGACCAAAGCAATCACGGGTCCATCAGGACCGCTGAGATCGGCTC
>NC_051404.1:46854044-46854636 GCF_015228065.2 Penaeus monodon
ATAACCCGGTAATGAAGCAAAGACCGAAAAGACGCAATACACAGACCAAGCCTACTGAAGTCTAACCCGGCCAACCACCCGGGAAGCTTCGCTCGCCAACCGCAGTTTCGCTAAGTGTAGGGAGAAACCGAATCGGCCGAATGACCGGGTAGGGGGCACTGCAATTGCAGGATTAGAGGAGGCACAATGATACAATACACAGGCTCACATTTGCATTTTTACGATGAGATATATTCTGTAATACAAAATAGCGCCATGTCCTTGTGCGCATATGCTCTAGCGACAAGAATACCTGCAGACACGTTAGTTTCACTTTGCATGTAGATTTTGCGATATACATGGCATTAACATGCTGCGCGAAGAGGTGTGGATGACACTTTACAATAATGCAACTACCTCAGGTCTCACTACACTCGTAAAATCACTTCTTTATAGTTTCTCGATGACACCGCCTAAGTCCACTGCTTTTTAAAATTTTCCTGGAGGCTGTACACAGTCACTGGGTCCACTCTACATGATGAATAAATTAGGCCGCGACGTGTGCGGACGGAGAGAAAATCTGAAATTATCCGCAAGGATTCCAACGCCAGGA
>NC_051404.1:46855025-46855891 GCF_015228065.2 Penaeus monodon
GAGGGGCAAGAGGAGAGAAGAAGGGAGAGCAGGAGGTAGGGAGGAAGAAGAAGGAGAGAGGGATGGAGAGTGGGAGGGAGAGAGGGAGGGAGAGATTGAACGGAGCTGAAACCTGGCCTGCGCCCTCCACATGCTCCCAATAACACACACGAACCGGCCCGTCCTTACGCCCTACAGACAAACCACCAGGCATAAAAAAAAACAAAAACCAGAGAGAAAACGTTCGACTGTAATGCAAGCGAATAAGGCCAAGCAAAACGAAATGAAATAAACCCAGGCCAAACAACATGCCGAGGAGGAGAAACTCGAAGACCGTACAAAGCCCGAAGCCGCGTGCGACTCGTCCCTCCGAACCGAGGGGCAGATAAGAACAGCACGACTGTAAAGAGGAACAGCACGTTGGTTGGGAGAGAAACAGCACAAAGAAAGGGAGGTAGAAACTGCGTGGTGGGTGGAAGGGGAACAAGACACGACTGATAACCACCATCTCGCCGCAGATATTTGTCTTCCCTGATACTCATCTGGCCAGCCAATGCGCTCAAAGCATCTCTGTGTCGGCGAACAGTGAACAATGCTGGTCGGGATAAAAGCAGCAAACCTAAATAGACGTAACAAAGGAGAGGACATGTAGGCAACAATGAACAAGAGAGCAAAAGAATTAATAAAGGAAGGGAATCTAAACCCTCTAAAGCAAAGGCAAGAATATTTTAAGAGCAACCCCGAGCATGTATCTTAAGACTACAAAGTTCATCATCTAACAATCGATTCCCTGAAGACGCTTATGCAAGAATAATATCGACTCCACAACACAGACGGATTCTCGCGGATTCCTCGGTCAAAGGCGAATTTTGTTCTTAAGCAGATTC
>NC_051404.1:46856292-46856427 GCF_015228065.2 Penaeus monodon
CATATCCTCTCTTTCGAAATCTTGTTAAGGTATCTGTCGACCGCAAAGGAATATTCTCACGCTATCAGTTTAAAAAATGACGATTGGAATGCATTCCTCTTGATGAGTGGCAGCGAATGCCACGCACCAATACAC
>NC_051404.1:46856769-46856859 GCF_015228065.2 Penaeus monodon
AGATGATGAGTGTTCCTCTGTCTGTATTTTCAGTATAACAAAAAAAAACATTTTTTATCTTGAGGAAGATTTAGGATTTTTTTTTTCAAA
>NC_051404.1:46857070-46857208 GCF_015228065.2 Penaeus monodon
TCGTCGAGCACTTGGCACGCGCCGCGGAAAAGCCGACGGTTGTCAAATACCGCCTCGGGAGGTGTTGCAAGTGGGTGTACTTTGCAAGACAGGGAAAATGTCTCTTTTAGAGCTTTCACTAGTCATTGAAATAAAGAA
>NC_051404.1:46858339-46858405 GCF_015228065.2 Penaeus monodon
GTATACTGCATTAGGAGAAAAAAAATCTGTAGCATAACATTTCATCATCTTTATATGTATAAAGAT
>NC_051404.1:46858576-46860971 GCF_015228065.2 Penaeus monodon
TTTTAAGCGAGCATGTGTCTGCGCAATAAAGTCCAGTTTCATGTTTGCATGGGTAATGTGTCTGCGTGCCCACCAAACTTGCCTTGCCTCACATGCATGTTTGCATCTCTGGGCATGGAGTCTACTGAATGTGTATTCGAATGTCCACGCGCGCCACGCAAGGGTGCACATTAGTATTTTTTCTCCACCAAAGCAAGCATTTCCAGCGCGGCGGTCGTTCTTCTCTCCCATTCTCGCGCCACTTCGAAAATATGAAACTAATTGAACAAACGAACCACGACATTACGAATGAGCCCAGATAGCCAACAAAGCCGTACATACGAAACACACAAGTAGACATTATTGTCAGGGGAAAACGGCCATATTTAACCCAGGCCAGTAATACAACGTGAAAGAATACTGTTCTGTATTACAAACGGTTTGCAAGTGCTTATCTAAGGTTATAATTTGGTGTCGTAAAAAAGCTAAAAGTGATTTGTGCACGAATAGGTAATTACCGAAAAAGAAACCCTCTTGTCCCAGAGCATCTCTGCTCAGAAATGACTTGAGTGAATAATCTTTCCCTCCCCCCCCCCTCCCCGCTGCCGTAGACCGTACGTGAACGAGGTCTTATGCAATCGCTGGTTCCGTCGGCCCGCTAACAGCCCGGGCGGGCGCCTCCGCATCGGCCATGCCCAAACCATCTTCCTTTATCTCTTCTGTTTCCTATGCAAAGAAAATAAGATAGAAAAAAGTATGGATGTGGAACAAGGCAAACACGAAGATAGAAAAGACAAAGAACAAATAAAACGCATGACTCTTACCACATGATCTATCAGTGAGTCATCCAGCGCAGGTGAAGATTACATACCTGGAAAAAAAGAACAGACTGTACGTTACAACGATGACTATAAATGAGTTACTTAAAGTCTACGTACATAATTCAAGAAATTGGATGCAGTGCAGTTCAATGTCCCATACTTATAACCAAATGCTGGATTTAAGGAATGCAGGTTGGACTAAAGAACGCGGAAATATCTCCGAACCTCGCTGCAATTGCACATTCGAGCAACACAAAGCAACCTGCGAGGAAGCCCCCAACCGCCTCTGTACCCTTCACCCTCATCAGCGGCACAGCGGAATGAGTGTCTCCAGCGGCATCATTCCACCAATACGCCATTATCGCCTGGCCTCTCAGCCTCGACATGCAGCGCGGCGAGCGTGGAAAGGGTCACGTATGGGGGAACACGCCGGACGTCAGCATGATGCAGTTGTTTTTACACCCGTGTTTATTGTTGCTGTTCATCTTATTGCTGCTGGCATGAACATTATCATTATACTTATTGCATCACCATAAGCGATAGTCATCTTTCTCATTTCAGCATGAGAGAATAATTTTTATATCCTCGGGCATATGCATGTGTACATGGCGTTCAGGTCAGGACGTGCCTGTGCGTGTCTAACTGCATATGCACACGGTCAAAGACTTCTCGGAGTCAATATTTACGATATCACTTTGCACAGTGTGGAATGTGGCAAAAATGCACTTTCTTTTGCTATTTAAAAAAAAAACATATATATACAAACATGAGCGTCTTTTTGGTACACATTGCCAATTATGGAAGGGAAGGGAGCTCGGTACATACAGCCGAGGCCGCAGTACGAACCCAATGCAGTTATGGGTATATAATAGTGTCTTGCATGTTAGCTCACACTCTAATGGCGTGGAGGCAAACGCTAGCTTGCTGCAAGGGGACGAGGAGTGATATTTGAGGAGTAATACCTCGCTGTCACTAAAATCCCACGCCAACATGTATAAACGTAACTGACAATTCTCCTGAAGTTAATAATTTAAGTATCATTATTAAATAAAAATGACTGTGCGTGTTAAATGCACATCACCATCCTATGGAGTGTGAGTTTCACAGAACACAAAAAACCGGCATGTAAAGAATGTCCAGGAGAATAAGGACTAATTTCGCAAAAGATAAAAACCCAGTCATCGTACATTTTCTTCCACCGCCAACCGAGGCCCAAACCGTATCATAATCAGTGTAGCAAAGATGCGTTAATAACGATAAAGTAAAAGGAAAACAAAAGAATGTTGATACAATTTCAGCGACTGCAAAAATTCTTTCTGATGTTTTCGGCTAAGATACATGTAACGCAAAGGCGGGAATATAAACTATACAAGGAACTCCGGTAGCCAACCGAGAAAATCACAAAACGTGTTTTACTTCTACAGTAAAGAAAAAAAGAAAAAAAATCAATAGCACTTTTGTAACTGTGCAAACCTGGAATAATTTTACGCTTCTTCATCTGAAGGACTTGCCTTCAAATTCTCCTTTTGTTGTCAGAAAGACGACAGCTTGTCCTGAGAGAGATATAATTTTCATAAGCAAGTAAATAAAGGACA
>NC_051404.1:46861965-46862469 GCF_015228065.2 Penaeus monodon
TCATCCCATGACACAGCCAGGCATCAGCCCTTGAAATAAAAGGTCCCCCTTCCCCGAGCGCAGACAAGGTCAAGCAAGGCGAAGAACAAGGTCAGGCAGAGACCCAGCAATCTACAGATGCAGAATGCAGAGTTAAGCCGGACAACAGTTTTTTCTTCACGAAATTGCTCTTTGAATATACAAGCTGCCCCCATCATCTCTGTGTCTCTTTGATTATTCCCTCGAAGTTACGTAATGCAAACGTATTGTGGGTTTACTGTAGATTTAAGTTACTGTAAAGTTTATTTTACTGTAGATTTGATGAAGACGTTGGATCTCTCACGTCTCCTAATCCTCGGTCTCTCTGTTATCCCCTTGCAACATCATCTTGCCGGGAACGTTAAAGAGCGAACGTCAAAATGCCAATAGCGCAGCCTAACTTCGCTGAAGACCGGCCGTTCGACACTTGATTAAAATGGATCGCAAACCTCTACTTCCAAGTTTTCATGAAGACGACACTGCAGT
>NC_051404.1:46862646-46862884 GCF_015228065.2 Penaeus monodon
TTCTTATCTAAGTGCATACGCAAGAAAGCGAAGCGAACTTTTACTGCCAATATATTCTAAGCCTCTTGTCATGAATGCAATGGAGGGCCGCATTTCCACGCAGAAGGGCGATTTCTCATGAAAGTAATTCCTTCACTTGCAGTGGAGAATCTTAGCTTTAATAATTACAAAAAAAGGGGGAATGATAGATATAGAAATAGACCTAACAGTAACTATGATACTCATAGCTGTGGCCTTG
>NC_051404.1:46862945-46863280 GCF_015228065.2 Penaeus monodon
CTGATCAGTGTAGAAAAAGAGAATTTAGTAATAATGAGAGGGAAGCCAGCCTGCGCGAGTGTCGCAGGTCGGGGCAACGGAAGGCCCTGCAGGAGGGAAGGCTGCGGGCCGGGCTGAAGCTGAGGTGGAAGTGGCGAAGGCGCGGCCGGAGTGCAAGCGAAGGGCGGCGCACAGGGGCCGAGGCGCGGGTGCCTGGCCTCCTCTCTGCCAGCCGGGATCAAAGGACGCGCCGACGCCGCATCAACACCTTAACCTTGTACCCCGCCAGATTATCATTCTGGGGAGCCCCGCGGGACCCCCCCCCCACTCCCCTGAGCACATACACGCAGATATAA
>NC_051404.1:46863479-46863858 GCF_015228065.2 Penaeus monodon
AGGCCCATGAACATGCTTGACTAACCGACCCTCTTCCGCCTCTTCCTTACAATCGCGATATATCCCACGCGCCATAAATCCACATTTATTGGCTTTAGAAAAAATCAAACCACTCTTTCTGGACAAAAAATCTAAGTCACAAGAGATTTTCATCCTTTTCGACTTTCGCAGTCAGTTTCGGCACAGCTCGCCGGAAGGGCGTCAAGAAAGCCTCTGTACAAAGAATCATAACTTACGGGAAATAAGCAAGGATAGATATACAGGTCATGCAGTTGACCGATCTTTTGAAACGAGGTCTCGGACGCCAACACCGTCGCGAGGTCGATTACGTGCGAATTTCGAGAGTGTGGGCAAGTCGCCATTTCTTTTCAGAACATAA
>NC_051404.1:46863886-46865418 GCF_015228065.2 Penaeus monodon
TATCTTATTTTTTGAGTGTTTAGAATGTGAATCCAACTTGATATAGACTTATCTGGAGCATACTGAGAATCGCCGTGCGTCCTGTCACGCCATTTTTTTTTTAATCCTGTGGAGCGCCTGGCCGTTTGAAGGGTCTTAGCGGGCGCACATGAATTCTCGATGTCTGCTTAGGTGCGAGTTTCCCCTGGCATCGCTGACCTCACGACATGGAGTAGTTTTCATGTTAATCTGCTTGTTCTGTCACTTCGGGGACGTGAGAGGGGCCTGGAGGTGCGTGACAGGGTACGAACGCCTTCTCCTTGGTTTTCCGCCGGTTTCCTCCGTGCCACTAGTTCTTCTCTGGCCGAAGACGAAGACGAATACGTACTTCGGCGCACGAAACGAACAACGCTGATGTGATCAGCTTCCTCGTCTTAATCACCACTTGTCCGATTCCCCGCTGAAGAGGTCTCGTTCAAAGCCAGGCCTTCTGTGTCACTTTCTCTCTCCGGCTCAAGCTCTTTCCTTTCGTTGATAAGTCAAGACCTTTTTGATGAACCCCAGAACGACGGTCGAAAGACTGCATGGCCTCTATTCATTTGTCTTTTTTCTCTCTCTTTTTAGTTTAGGACCCCGCGCTAAAAAGAGGAATCTAAACTTCGACCTTTATAACCAAACTAGAGCCAATTTTCCCTTATCCACGGCATCCGAAATCCCACTTATCCCAGCCAAACACCCGGAAACTAAATAACCTCTGCATCTCTGCTCCATACAGACACCCTTATATTCTCGCAATCCCTTGCGTAAACCGAATTCCGATGCCTTTGTACGTTACAATAGCAATTACCGAAGGAAATACTGCAGATATTTTGAAACACGAAGAAATAATCGGCCGAATACACTCTCCCCTTTTTCCTCGAGCGGAAGGCGCGCTAACCCCGAGGCCATTTCTTATCCTGGAATCGAATTCATCAAACTCATCCCTTCATCCCTCTTGCTATCCCCCTTATCAGTCTCTTTAATTTATTCATCCTCCATTCGAGCTACAACAGTAAGATATGTGTCCCACTTCAGCGCCGGGCTAAAAATACTTTATGCATCCAGTGACCTTCCACTTAATTTGCATAATATAATCATACGTAGGCGGTGCGCTCCCTTCGTGCACCTATGATGAAACTGAAAATTGCTCGCTCCAACCTCGTTTTTGTGAAGCCATTCGCTATAACCATAAACTTGCACAGTTAATGGCCAGACTCAAGAGTTGTGATACCTTATACACCCTCGGGCGAGTTCCCCGCGAAAGGAGAGGCCTTTATTCCAAGCGGCTTTTTTTCGGGAAAAAATAACAATTTGAGGGGAAACGCTTCGCGATGTTCGGATAGATCTGCAAGTGCAAGGAAAGGAATGCTAAATGCAGGGAGGAGAAGCTGACAGACGGCGTTAATTATTGGGATTCCTTGGTGACTTACAGCGCAGCACGAAATTTAGCAATCTTTCCTTCCCAAATTAAAACTGCACATACATGCAAACACAAGTGATTTTATCTTTACGTG
>NC_051404.1:46866895-46867401 GCF_015228065.2 Penaeus monodon
CGTAAGTATGATTTATTTAAGAGGTATTCTTACGCCCTTGCATTGCCGAAATGACTAGAACGAAAGTCAAAGATAAACACTACTTGTATTAGATTTTGTCAGTAGAGTGGTTATTTTTTCTAAAGTCCAATAATTGATATATATGGCGCGTGGATATATGGATTTAAGGATAGAGCGGAAGCAGGTACTTAGTCAAGCAGTATCATGCCTACGCCTGCGCACCATGCAATCACCAAATCGCACACGCAACGGACTGCATATCACACCTAGCTATCCCGAAGTCAGCACTTACACACCTTTTCTTGCGCCTTCCGTGCTCGTGCGAATGGGGCGCGGCAAGCGGGGCTCCCTCAGAATTATTTGTCGAAGGTGGTTTATCAAGATATAATGTGGTTTATGGGCGTGGGTATATCCATTGTACGAGATGGCGAAGAGGGGTCAGTCAACAGTCATGTGCTACCACTTGCGCACGCCATTCATGACTTGCAACTCAACGCAACGGACTA
>NC_051404.1:46867445-46867625 GCF_015228065.2 Penaeus monodon
GTGATTCCAGGATTGCTCCCGACCTCCCCGATATATCTCGGTACAGGTAAGGTTGATCCCTCCCTCATTATTCTGATGGATAAGTACAGCACGGTGGTGTCGCTATGTTATCACTTCCATTCACTAGTATACGGGTAATTCCTATATTCTTGATATATCGAGTTTATCTATTATTACTTA
>NC_051404.1:46868272-46868375 GCF_015228065.2 Penaeus monodon
TCACTTTAAATTTGTGTGTGAACATCCAGTTATTCTAGAATATTACACATTTCATATTTGTCCTCTGAATGTAGTTTATCAACTTAAAAATTTTGTCAGCATA
>NC_051404.1:46875070-46876453 GCF_015228065.2 Penaeus monodon
CGCGGGCACGTCCCCTGCGCCGGTGACATCCTGGGCGAGGTTCCACTTGCTTCAGAAACGGTCTATCCATCAGGACGGTCGTGACAGCGTCACACCTGGAATCCCTTAGTGCGATTTTTTTTTCTTTGTGCTCTTCTCTTGTTCTAAATAGTTTACGTTTTGTTAAAAGTCTAGAACGGCAAAGTAGTCATGGATTTTGCTAATGAATACCGAGTGATTCCTTGCTGAAGAAAATGCCATACTTCCTTTCAAATCTGGTCCTGAGCAAACGTTTGGGGCGAACTAAACTGTCGCATAATCTCAAACGCAAAAGGAAGCCCGATCTTGTACATAACCTCTTAAGCACTGTAAACAAGAAATGAATGACAATACTTAGCACACAGCAAAAAAAGATTTTCCTATTGGGAGCTGAAAAGAGCAACTGACCAGGTAATAAAGGCTAGGAAAGATTAGGGACATGTCAAGTCATGGTACCCAACGGCCACAACACGCTTGGTATGCTCGGCCGTCTTTTGGTTGGGTTTAAAGCTCAAACCCTGGGAACAGAGTCCTATGCAACAATTCCCCCTACTTACAAGGGTGCATGATCACACTTTGATGATGTCGTCAAACTTATAGAGACTTATAAGACTTTCTGGCTACTAATAACAGTAACACTATCCACGCTTCTCTCTTTTTTTGTCAACCATTTGCTTCCCCTGTTTGGGTGCGAGTTTCCATGCTCTGCCCGAGGAGATGATTACAACCTCAAGGTTACGTATTCCTTATGAATTCCTGGATCGTGGTCCCTGATATCATTAGCCGCCTCGTACCTGCGGCCGCGTCCAAGCCTGCAACCGGGGCGGCGGCCGAGGTGGTCGTGGGGGACCGCGTCGACAAGGTCCTGAAAGCGATCACTCAGAAAGAAGAGTGCGAGATGTGGCCGCGTCGAGGAGGAGAGCGGCCGGGAGTTTCGGGCGTTGAGTGTGTGATAGGATGATGCGGAGGAGAGGCGAGACTTCCCGGGACGCGAGGAGGGGAAGGATGCGCGGCTGCGGCCGAGAGGCGATGCGGCGCGAGATGATAGGGTGATAGGGGAAAGGGTCTGCGCGCGGGCCGACCACGGGTGCCCTAATTCTAACTCATCAAAGGGAAATCCCACTCCTGCCCCGGACCGGCCACGGGGGCGGGGAGGGCACTTCACAGAGGGAACCATCCCGGCGGTAGGATTATGCCATCAAGTGAACACCGGGCGAGGTAGCTTCTCTCTGGAGCGTCGGGGCATCAGGTAAGTGACGCTTTCGAACGAGATGTGTGCAGGTAAGCAAACTTTTGTGTAACGATCACAATGAGGATGTTATCACCGGAATCAGACAGGGGGAAGACGGGCAGAGGAGAGGTGCG
>NC_051404.1:46876564-46876775 GCF_015228065.2 Penaeus monodon
CAGCGTTAAAAAGCGACCGGGTGAGAGATGAGGCTCGCTCTCGAGATGACAGCATCGAGAGTCCTATATGAGAGGGCGGCACTCGCCATGGGCGTGGCCATGTAGCTTATGCGTCGATGGGCGTAGGAATGTCGAAGGGCGTCTCTGATGACCATGGACACTGCCACGTGTGATTATCATATTGGCAAGGGTGCGGCTCCATCACTCAGGA
>NC_051404.1:46876800-46876879 GCF_015228065.2 Penaeus monodon
TTTCGCCCGCCCGACGACAACAGGAGAGGGCTGGGCGAGGGTGAGGAGGGCAGTTGTCAACACTATGCAAATTCTTATA
>NC_051404.1:46876915-46877132 GCF_015228065.2 Penaeus monodon
CACAGCCATTGCAAACTTTACAAGATTTCCTTAGAGAGACGGAAAGGACTGCCTTATCCGTTTCCACATCATTGTTCTGCACACACGAACACATATTTGGTGCGTGGAAACGTGTACAATTGATCACAGAAAAAAAGACAAGAAAAAAAAAATTATTTCAAAAGCACCGAACCTATCCATTTGAATCAAAAGGAAAATCCCCGTTGGTCAGTTCCCT
>NC_051404.1:46877192-46877286 GCF_015228065.2 Penaeus monodon
TCATTTTGAGAGATAAAGAATGGAAGAGACAACACACAGGACAATACTCAAAGAATACGAAAGGGTAAAGAACAGCCTAATAAAGAGATAGAGA
>NC_051404.1:46878208-46878681 GCF_015228065.2 Penaeus monodon
TAAATATATAGAGAGAGGGGGGTCACTGTCTGCATGACGTGCAAACGGTTCCTAAACCTGAACAGAGGTGCCCACCAGCAGGAAACTCAGCGAAACTCAACGCGGCTGAGACGAGGCTCTTTAGGGAGAGAATCGAAGGTCCAGCTCATTCCAGAAACAGGTGGACGAAAAGGTTAAAATCATTCGGTTTCTTACTTTAACCATAATTTTACGAAACAATTTCATCAATAAAGAAACGTATACATTGATACGTATAGAAACGTACTGCTCATGCGCGCAGACATAATCAACGACAAAAATGCACATGCCAAAAGCACACAAAAGCAACGATAAAAATGCATACCCCCCCCCCCCCCTAATCATTCAAGTGAATCATGATGACTTCAAATTACAAGGACTTTTTCACACTTAATGTTACTTACTTTCCTTGACGAAGTTTTCCGATAACTCGAGGAGACAAACACTACACACCG
>NC_051404.1:46878698-46878941 GCF_015228065.2 Penaeus monodon
ACCCACAGCCCCTAACCGCATTATAAAATCACTATTCACCCGAAACTGGTCTGACCTGCAGTCATCCGAAATATTCCTGGACTTATCTCTTACTTCGGCGCACACAACGATTTAAAAGGGACCTAATAACAATAATCAGAACTCGTCCCAAGGTCGTCGAGTTGGCTCACGTAACCACAGAGAACGTCCTAATAGTTTCTAGGAAAGCTGAATGAAATACATCTTCCCCTCGAGAAATTCCCT
>NC_051404.1:46879385-46879540 GCF_015228065.2 Penaeus monodon
CGAAATCGTCCGAACCAGGACTGTCCGCCGGGGTGGCCCCCACCACGGGCCGCCGTCAGCGTCCGCCTCGCCCCATCGCCAGCGTCTTCTCCGCCGGCCTCGGGCTCGCCATCTGGCGTCGATTCACACCCGAACACACGTCCGCCACCCAGGGT
>NC_051404.1:46879564-46880195 GCF_015228065.2 Penaeus monodon
TCATCATCGCCGGGAGACGATCACCCCGTAAAGTAAGTGAGGCGCGGGTGACACGAAGCCAGCCACAGCGGGCGCCATGTTGTTTCCCGCAACGGCGCTATCTCGTTCACGCATTTTGAGGACGCTCAGTGACGCAACGGCCTCCGAACCGGCAGGCAATTAACCGCTGATGTTACTGATTTAGCCGTCGGGCTGAGGCCAGCATGCTCTCCCATAGCCTTACCTTTGAGATTTCCCCTTTCCGGACAGCTGTCACGGCCTCGGCAAACTTACCTGTGGACAGAAAGATGCCAATCAGTGCCATGTGGAGTCAGGAATGTAAAAAATGATAACCCAGCTCTATCGCCGACGAAGATCATATCAGAGAGCAGACGAAAACCTTGTAACATGTGACATTTCTTTCCCCCCTGTCTCCTTGCCTCCCTCAACTCTCGCCTCAACGCACCATTCTTAACATAAATCAAAGTCTAATTAATAAATTCACTTCTCTGAATGTCTTTGCGAGCTGGCTGAGATGTTGGAAAACTGCGGTGGAGGCGCTTCGGCAGGATATTTCATAAAGAGAGGCAAATCAATAACCCGAATAATGAGTCTTATTACCTTGCAGTGTGACCTCCACTCTCATACAGGC
>NC_051404.1:46880699-46880914 GCF_015228065.2 Penaeus monodon
GAGCCGCAACACAAGCAGCAAACACCATACACAAAACGAGGAGAGAGAAGAATGGCAAGGAAAAAGGGCGAAGAGCGACAGCAATAACTGACATACGCACACAAACAAACGACCGCCGCCCTCAGTCAAAACAACCTCTCGTGGCTGGCCCGGGAGACGGCTGGGCGACACCTTCGTCAAGGCCACAAGGCGCGTCTTAGAGCCTGTTTATCGAC
>NC_051404.1:46880963-46882376 GCF_015228065.2 Penaeus monodon
GACATTAAGCTAAATGAATGATTTGTTATGGACTTTTGCGTGTCTATTTTCCCTCCAATTTTACAACCACACACGTGTGTGGCTGTAAAACGGGTACATGTGCACGGTTGTGAGAATGGGTTCACATTTCTATAATTTTTCTTCGTACCTCTTCTATCTCCCTATTTCTAGATTTTTTTTTCTAAATCAAGTCCTTGATTTACCTCTATACTTAGTCATTAGTGCAGCCATCTAAAAAGTATTATGCCTATCCTGAGGCAGCAATTCGCTTGCGCTTTTCGCCCGGCTGCCGTTCCCCCTTCCCCTCGCTCTTCTTGGGCCGCGACTTGTTGCTTGGAAAAAGTGCCAAGAAGCTCTTTTCCCATGGGGATCTCAGTAACCTAGACGCCCTGCAGCAAACTAGCACACTAGTAAATTGTGAAACAAACAAAACGTTTCTTGGGGTTCCCTGAAAAAAAAAAATGCTCGCACATTTTAATGTGAATCATACAACTATCCAACTAGAAGCAAGTATAAACTGCTTCGCTCTTTCCAGGCCCTTAATGAAACAATTCTAGACACTCGGAACAGAGGGAAAAACGAGCGCATATGATCCGAGTCGAATAGTTTGAATGAAAATGCTGCAACTATCAGTATAAACAAACAGTTTAGGAATAACAAACAGTTACAGACAAGTAGAAAAAACACCCTGTCTTGCGCCGTGTGTCACAATGTCTTATGCGTCCTCATGTCCACTTAACGTTCGGCCATTTCTGAGTAAAGTAACGCTTATAGAGGAAGGCTAGGCACAGTGGTAAAGAGGGTCTGGCTGCCACGATGCTTTTCATAATCAGTTTTTCCATACGACATTTACGCGAGGAGGGACATATTATATTCATTGGAAAAGTAATCAAGTGCCGGAAATTTGAACACTGTGGATAAAAAAGGTTCAAACAAGATTCCTCGTCATTACGAAGAAGTGTGTTCGTAAGTCAAAAAAATAAAAGAAATACATCTGTAGTCCCTGGTTATTAGCCCGTTAGTTATCAGGCAAGCAAAAGACTATAAGACAGTGTAACTTTCGGCATATTTCGTCAGCCTGACAAAAAATCTTTCCCAGAAGAAAAATACGGCATGCTAAATCATGCAGAAATATCGTGGTCCAACCGCACTTAACATTCTCCAGCATTCCTAGCCGTGCCATTGAGGAGCACAAAGCAACACATTATACACACAACCTAATAATCGAAGACACAATGGCAATCCCTCCCTCTCCCCCCTCCTCCTCCCGCCAGTCCACCCACGGCTACAACGCCCAGTGGTGCATTTGCCATTATGCACTCAACAAAATCAATTAAGAACGCACGGCAACAACATGCAACGCGGCGCAAATATATCCTGCAAAGTCCTGCAGCGATTCCATGCACCACCTCG
>NC_051404.1:46882465-46882598 GCF_015228065.2 Penaeus monodon
CTCCTCCTCCTCTTCATCTTCCAATCCCTGCAACCCCCACCTCCTCCCGACCCCCAAATCACCGCCTCCTCTTAACATGCCGCACGTCACTCCCGCGATGAACAAAGAGAATCAGTAACTTTGTAACATTCTG
>NC_051404.1:46882641-46884193 GCF_015228065.2 Penaeus monodon
GACTTGTCTCTGCCCTACCCTCCCCTTCCTCACATCTGAGTCCTCCCGCTCTTTCCCTCCTACACCCCCAAAGGAGTATCCCAGGTGTAGGTGCATGCTTGCATGTATGCAGGATTTTGCACCCCTTGCACGAGAAGACAAAGAGGCAGACAGAGAGAGAAGGGGAGGGAACAAGGGAGGCGGGAGAGGAAGGGTGGCAGGGAGCCTACACGGCTAGCATGTCGGAGACCTGTCCCAGAAGTCAAGCCTTTGCCGTGCGCGACATGTATGGGGTCTGTGGGCTGAGGTCATCGCGCTTGAGTATCATTGCATCATAATCAGAACTGAAGTGAGCGTGATCGTTCTAAAATTACAGGCAGACAGATAGACGGATAAAGGCAGAGAGGGTAGAGGGCCTATATGAAGCAATGTGCTTCCACAGAAGGAGAAGTGTTTTAAAAGACCATCAACTTATTTTATGAAGTGTAGAAGCTGGTGTCATTAAGCTGCGTGAAGAAATTAAGGATTCCTACTCTCCAATACAAAGGCCAACCGGCTTTAAAACAGGCTAATCTAATATCACAGCTACCGAATTCAAGCAATATATAGGGCGGTATAATCTCATCGTGTATATTTCATAACCATTTGCGAGGAATTCCTTATAGTGAAGTTCGGTTGCGACGTCAGCACTGGAAGCATGCGTCGCGCACGGAACATGATCTAAAAGCGCACAGAGGATCGGAAAACACAGGAAGAAACCCAGAAAAAAAACAAGCGAAAAGATGCCCTAAAGCTTTCCGTGGGAGACAACCGGGGCAGCGTCGCATCGTGAGAGTGAGCCACCTCAAGCAGGTTCACAAGCAGGATCAGGGGAACATCCTTGCGAAGCAGGCGGAGGCAGAGGCAGGCACGCAATGTCTAAGCCTTAAGCAGAGGCCCACAGACGGAGACGTGTTCGGATGGCGGGGCGAGGGATTTTCTTGCGCCGCTCGCATACCCACACGACGCGGAGTCCTGGATTCCTGGAGCACTCGTTTTCTTGCATGTATGCACGCACCGCAAAAGTGTGTAGGTGAACAAATACGTCTACGTAAAGGCTGTGGACGAGTCACGTCTTGCAACAGGTCAAGGTCAGAATGGGTCAATACGAGCTCCGCTCTCGTCTCAACGAGCACGGCCGACGCAACGACAGCACGGAGAACGACCTTCATACGAGTTATCTCATTCTTTAATTGCTAACAAACAAACAAACGAATTCAAATCATCTCTAAAATCATCAACTGGCATCAGCCAACTAAAGCTTCAAATCCCAGCTTCTCAGCGCACGACCTAATTTTAATCGAACATCTTATTTCTCATCCTCAATGGACAGTAAGTGGGTTAAGGCAACCAGTGGCCAGCAAGCGTCCAGAAACGTAATCGTCAATGCTCTACGGTGTCTGCTGCCTTTTGTAGCACAGGTCGCGTTACGTAAGTCCGTGACACAACATAGACCATTAAGTGGAGTGCTGGCTCCCTAACAGAAACTGCATGACGCTATTTCCAGACTTCAATACATGAATGTGGAGGAAAA
>NC_051404.1:46884614-46884716 GCF_015228065.2 Penaeus monodon
TTAAAATCGTGCTCGAGCAACATAAGAAAATCTCCTGCGTTTCTATTTCCAGAGCCGTCGAAGGGCGAGCGGCAGGGCATCGCGTCCCTTTCCTCACTCCGT
>NC_051404.1:46884764-46885803 GCF_015228065.2 Penaeus monodon
GAGCTCCTTCTCAGCCAGGGCCGCGCGTGACGCCCAATGTAATGAGGTTACCTATTGGATCTCCAGATGCACGGAGTCGCCGCCGCACCTCTGCCGCCCGCATCTCGACAGCATTCGCCGCTGCGCCCGCCGCCCCTCAGCGCCGCCCGCCGCCCCTCTGCGCCGCCCGCCGCCCCTCAGCGCCGCCCGCTCCCCCTCAGCGCCGCCCGCCGCCCCTCAGCGCCGCCGTGCCTCTGCCTCGGCCCCGCCAGCCCTGTGCGCGCCTTTCCCGGCCCCGCCTTTCATGGGAGCGGACGTTCAGGGTGGAATCAACGCCGCGCAAAGGACACGAGGAAAGGCAAGAACAACACAAACAGCGAGAAGTCAAATAAAAAGCACAAACTCTAAGGGAAGGGAAGGAACTCCACGCACGCCCGCGGGTGAAGGAGCGCTGTGCATTCCACGCTTCTCTGGACATTCCCCTCATCCAATTTTCATCCCGCTGGGACGAACAACCCGCTTCCCCCATATATCCGTCTGCTGGTCTGCTGTCCGGTCTGTTTGGATTTGCCTGCCCGAGTCTCTCTCCACCCCCGTGCATGCTTGTCTGTATGTATGCTTGTCTGCTGCCCACCCACCAGCCAGTATGACTCTCCGTCTGCCTGCTGCCCTTGCGAGAGGCCGCCCGAGACAGTTAAGATGTGAGCGAGGGTGTGACAGCGCCAGGCTTGGCTAATTGTGTTGCAGGTGTGAGCCTGCACCCAACCCCGGCCTCCACACCTCCAGTGAAGGCTATGAATTACACATGCTTGCCGGGCTCCCTTACCGCCTCCTCCACCACCAACCTCCATTATTACCACCAACTATCACTACCTACATCGGCCGACAATGAAGCCGTCGATCATCTCCATCAACCACCGCCAGCCACTTTCGTCAACCCAAAAGGACTACCATTAAACGCGACCACGAACCATCGCCGACGCACCACCATCCGATCTTCCCCTGCCCTACTCTCCGTCGGTGTAGGTTCAGCGCAGCCACAACGAAGCATGGTCTTGCT
>NC_051404.1:46885872-46886885 GCF_015228065.2 Penaeus monodon
CGAGCGTGCCAGATGGAGGTGGCAGTGGCAAGGGAGACTGTGAGCTGGGCGATGATGAAGGAGAGACAGCGAGGTGGTTGTGGTTTGTGGTCTACACAGGAGCACATGTAGGAAGTGTATTACCAGCCATGATAATGAGCCGGTACTCCGGGGGTCCTTGCGCGATTCGGCGGGGACTCGAGGGGACTCTAGACCGCAAAGGAACGGCAAACAAACAAACGATCCATACCGGGTAGCCCCATCCCGGGCTGCATTCTAGAAAGGAACGTCCCGACACCTTTTATGAACTCAGCTGCTCATTTGATGCAATGAAAAAAATCATGGCCGTCTGCTCGCCCTGCGCGCAAAAAAAGAAACAAACAGACCGCAGATAGCATAACGACCCTTAATTAAAACTCTTAAACAGAATTATGGTTATTAGTCTATGCCCAGGTAAATTATGAAAGACACATTATGAGACAAAGAAGAATAAAATATACTGCAACCTGTTTGGTCTATGCAGGAGTGCAGCGAGGATAGTGATTAGTAACAGGCGACATCGGGAAGCCCAGGCTGGCCGCTCTGCATGGCGCCCGCACCAGAATGCACAGAACGGCTGCGCTGTGACGGAGGCCGACGCAAGAGCCCGGCGAAGGTCACTAGGCTTGAGAGCAGCCCGAGGACGACGCGCCTCGCCTCAGCCTAGCGCTCGGGAAGGGAATGCCTCAGCGCCCCACATGGCAGGAACTCACGCGACACCTCGTGTTTGTTGAGCACGTTCGCGTTTCAACCCTAAGACTGTCCCCAGGGCACGATGATGAATCAGATCCGCCAGTCAACAAAATAGAAGCACGGGCGAAAAAGTTGCAGTGTGAAACAAAGCAAAAAGAAGACGGCCGGTAACAGCATCTTCAAAAACTCCTAAAGGTTCTCTCAATAAAGCGCGTGAAGGTATTCTTGCATCAAAATAATATTTTAAATCGAGGAAGAGTCAACAGTCTATAAATATACTTTAAACCCGTGAGACAACTATT
>NC_051404.1:46886928-46887338 GCF_015228065.2 Penaeus monodon
TTATAAGTAAATTTGAATTTGGTAATCCATTCCGGATGATTACTTACACGGGACTTCTCGAATAACCATAAAAAACAGATTCGTGATTTTAAAATAAATATCAGAACAGCAGACATTGCGCCTCGTACACAAAATCAAGTCCTGAATCCCCTGTACATTGCATAACATCTACTGGCTCGCGTCTCGACTCCTGTATACTCTCTGGCAGTGAGACTGACCTACATCTGCTCACGTACTACCAACTACGTTCGCTGCGAGGCGGGGTCAGCCCAGGCAGCGAAGAGAATGGGAGGAGCAAGGGGAAGGAGGAGACAGAGCGAGGAAAACGACTCGTCAGCGATGGACACTAATTTTTCATGCATCAGAAATGGCAATGCTGGAATATTTCCTTAGGCACTATGAGTACTATG
>NC_051404.1:46890580-46890899 GCF_015228065.2 Penaeus monodon
TTTATACTAAGGTATGGCAAATTGAAATCTCACTTGTCTTCCAGTGTAGAATCACCCCTCCGCAATCGCATCCCAGAACCTACGCCCCGACCAACACCACTACCCATAAAAAACATTCACGTACCGCCCGACCGAATCGAGCGAAACAGCACCAAGCAGAACAGCTTCGAAGCCCATTCGAAGCTCTCGGAGGTACGGCAGCGAAGCCACCTGAAGGCTGATCCGGAGTTCGAGGGTTGTCAGGTTTTCTCATTTTCGCTTCGTTTGTGATTAGTAAGAGCGGGTGCGGTTGGAATAGTGCGGAGAAAGGGTTGCAGTG
>NC_051404.1:46890974-46891411 GCF_015228065.2 Penaeus monodon
GTGGTGCCTTAAAAATGGGCGAAAGGTAAGTGAACGATTTGGGTAAAGAGAGGTAAACCGCGGGTAGTGACCTGCCTGGTCGAGGAAAGGAAGACCTGAGCGTTGTGTCCGGGCGACGGCACCCCCCCCCCCCCCAAACCCTGCCTTTCGGCCAAGGCCATAGGGCTATGCTTCCCGCCGCCGAGGATCTTGACTCGCCCGACGCTCACGTAATAGTGCCTATTATGCTTTGTTGAAAGAAGTAATGCACTGTAATATATCGCAGCACAACAAGGACTAAAATCACTGATGAGGAGGGGGAAAAAAAACGTAAATTCGGTGCTAGCGGCGAGGAAGAAGAAGAAAAAAAAAATTGTCTGGTTTGTTAATGTATCGCGTCTTGCATCTTGTATTTCTTACCCAACAATAAGCAACGTGCAATTTCTAGAATACCATTA
>NC_051404.1:46891471-46891940 GCF_015228065.2 Penaeus monodon
CCATAATTAGGAGCAAGATCTTTACGCATGCAAAAATATTATAAAGGTCACTTTTTCACAGCACACCAAGACATGGCTTATAATCTTCGCGGGGATGATCCAAAACCGTGCCTTGTAATCTTCATGTTGACTTGACTGTAATCTGTGTTCTTTCCGAGATTGGTTACCCTGGAAATTTTCCCTGGCGATGTTCAGCCTTGTCGATGCGGCGTTCACGGGCAATTTCTGCGGTCGGCGCGATCGGGCCGCGCCTTCGAGGCTCTCCTTCGTTGGGAAACCCGCTGCAGAAGGGCCGGGGAAGGGCCGCCCATCACGCCCTCCCTCCGAGAACACGGCAGCAGCAGGGACGCAGTTGACGGCGCTCTCGCAAATCATGTCGTACATCTTTCTACTGTGAGTGCGATTGCAGGCTCTGGCAAATAACCCCCCACCCCACCCTATACACACACACAAGTGCTTCTCATGCTTT
>NC_051404.1:46892790-46892872 GCF_015228065.2 Penaeus monodon
AACCACAAGAAAATCCGCAATTTGCAACGGGCAAGCGACTGAATCGACATCCCTATAAGGAACCAACGTTCAGAAGTAAATA
>NC_051404.1:46892968-46893289 GCF_015228065.2 Penaeus monodon
TAAATTCTCCCCAAAGTTGTGATATAAGATCATGGAAAAAATATTTTCTCTTCGTCATTCTTCCATACTATGATGAATATTTCGGATGGAAAAGGAAAGCGTGTTTAAAAGCCCCATAAACAGTTAAGTGTTGAAATAATACAAACACATAACAAAAAAAATGTTTATCCAGACCACATTTTCAGCTGTTGTTCTATTACAAAAATGCTGCAGTACGATTTCAGGAAACTGGCACTACTGTATTGCAGAGTAAGGAATTAAATGTTGTGGTTACAGTACACAGCCAAGTGTTAAAAGGTGAAATGCAAGAGTCATTACAAA
>NC_051404.1:46893768-46894938 GCF_015228065.2 Penaeus monodon
GCCGGGATCCGCTCCCCATGGCCGACACCTCAGCCTGCGAGAGCGTGGCCGACTGTCATGCTTCCCCGTTATTATCACTGCCAATGTCACCCTGAGGGGACGATCGGGAGTACCAAAAAATGCAAAAAGGTCAACGTGCGCGAAGGAACCAGGAAATGCACGAGAGCAAGACGGGGTAGCGCCAAAGAGGATGGAAGGAGAGAGAACAGTAAAGTATTAAGACTGAAGGTTGGTGGTATGGACAGGAATTGGTCAGAAACACCATCTGGATACAGGGAAAACACAGGGGAAAATGATATCCAAGACCTGTGACCCCTGCCGCCCACCACCCACCGCCCCCTCCCCATCAGTTACCCTCCCCTACCTTCCTAGCCTCTTGGAACGCATTTACCCCTCGCACCTGCTCATAACCTCCGCCGCTAGACAGGTCCTTCCTTTCCCCTCCCGCTCGGCCCTTCCCTTTCTCTGTACGAACCATCAGCGCTTCTTATCACGCAGTCCGGTGTGATGGAAAGACGAGCCATTAATAATCGGAGGAAGCGAGATAAGGAGGGACACGAAGAAGGTGGTTGCTGGAGTGTAACGTGGAGGATGAAGAACAAAAGAGAAAACTGAAGAAAAGGCCAATAAGTTACACTGGAACAGAGAAATGACGATGGCAAGAGGAAAATGGCACGGGCGTCGAGAGAGAAAATCAAAGGAGCGGAGATACGCAAGCATTTCGAAAGACGTCTTCAAAACCGCCCCGCCAGAGAGGGCTGATGCCAGACGGGAACCAAGTCGTAAACACGTACACATATACATTAAAAAACACACACATATACAGTACACATCTACAGCACATTGACACGGCAATGAAAAAGACATTAGTGTGGATCTAATGGGAATATATTTGACTAAGGGAAGAAAAATGGCCGATTGCAAGCTGGTCTGTGACGGAGCTAGCATGCGAGCCTCATAACAGCGGACAGGTGCGGGTATAAATAACTTTGTTACAGTCGGGAAAAGGTTAGGAGTTGGCCATCAATGCCAATAATACCAAAGACATGTATATAGCTTGGAGCGCCTTCATCCCAGGCTCATAATGGAAGACAGGAAAGCTGGGCGCGAGACGGCGGGGCTAGCACCTTGGGGAGACGCTCAGCATGGCACTTTACGGTAAATGGTTGG
>NC_051404.1:46895167-46895275 GCF_015228065.2 Penaeus monodon
TCCATGCCTCGAGAAGATCCTAAAAACAGACAACATTTATTTCAGAAGAACAAAGCTAAAACTAAGATGAAAGTTGGATAAGCCGGAGAGAGAACACGAGATGGAACT
>NC_051404.1:46895593-46895759 GCF_015228065.2 Penaeus monodon
CGCGCGACGGAAAAGGCAGCGAAAGGCAATAGAGGGAGGGAAAGCCAGTGATGATTGTGAAAGGAAAGTCAGGAGGATATGTCGAAAGGAGAGTTGAACGCCATTACGGCGAGTCGCCTCAGAGGAGCGAAGGGCAGGAGACAGGCGCGCCTTCGGGACGCCTCGC
>NC_051404.1:46896521-46896694 GCF_015228065.2 Penaeus monodon
GCCTGTTACACAAAATTACCACCCGGGTCTTGACCTACCTCACGCATACCGAATTCAGCTTAACTACAGTAACCTCTCATTTACATAAATTTAATGAAGGACTTTGCTTTTGTGCACACACCGAACAAACATGAACATACGGGAACGCAAACAAAGTTCGTAGGCCTTCATAC
>NC_051404.1:46896782-46896865 GCF_015228065.2 Penaeus monodon
CACCAGGCAGATTCCTTCTCAAAGAGCCTCATAAATTAAGGTTCTCGTCGTGATCAACCGCCTTCCTCAGAACCCCGTTAGTG
>NC_051404.1:46896894-46897409 GCF_015228065.2 Penaeus monodon
GAAGAGCGCCCTGGAGAACGCAGCAGGGGCAGAGCCAGGGACCGGCCCCGCCTCCCGGGGTCCCAGCCCGAGTCGCCGGCCGAGGAGCGATCGGGCGACTGGGCGATTTGGCGAGGATGGCTAAGTTACAGTGTGATACATCTCCGCCCACCCTGAGGGAGATACAGCTTGCAGATTGCAAAACAAGAAGCAACTGGCAGTTTATGGCTCACCCAAGACCCGAGACTGCCATTGATAATGTTGCAACGCATACGCGCATGCAGGGAAGGGCAAGGACAAGGGCGATGCGGTAAGCGCGCGCCATGGGAACGCAACCAAGACGCCTGCATGCACCGGCGGAAAACCCGGCTGTTCGGGCGTCGGCTGAACGCGCGAGGGAAAGGCGAAGGTGTCGGGCCCTCGGGTTTCCGCGAAGGAGGACCAGCGCCTCACTCAGGGCGGCTTCCTTGGGAGTAAGGGGGGGGGCGTGGGAGGAGAGAGCACCCAGCGAAGGGGAGGACGGGATGGGAGGGCTA
>NC_051404.1:46897591-46897875 GCF_015228065.2 Penaeus monodon
CCAGCACATGGAAAACTAAACAGAAGTCAAGAAGGATACACAAAGGATAAAAGAGATGCATAGCAAAGAGAAGAAAAATGCAGCTGCAGTAATAAAACTTAAAATAGAAACATCAGCGCCAACACACACCCAACAAGAGCGCTGTCATCGTCACCACCGCCTCCGACGCACCACTTGGGGCACGACTCCCAAACGAACGACGACCACGATCGCTGCATTCATAAAACTACGACACAGCGCTCGTCGGCGAAGCGGCACGACCCTCGCCCGCCTCCCCGACGACC
>NC_051404.1:46898328-46898551 GCF_015228065.2 Penaeus monodon
CCCCATGCCTTCCAGTCTCCCTTTCCCATGACTTTTCCCCATTCCGCGGCCGCGAGTAAAAGCAGCTAGTTAGGTAACCTGTGCGAGAACATTTGGCAACGCGTCAATGCTGTTCACGGGAGCAGCATCGGCGGCGGCACCAGCTGGCAGAGTGCAACATGCAACGCGATGCACGGCAGTCAATGCGCGGCCAGCAGCCTTCACCGGTACTAACGAAGGGTGT
>NC_051404.1:46899137-46899558 GCF_015228065.2 Penaeus monodon
TGTTGGAGCCAGATGCCGATAAAAGGGACTTCGCACGTTGGCTTTTTGAAACTGAGCTATTCAGTCGTGACAATATATTAGGAATGTTTTGACTGAAGCAGTCGTCCTTCCTCTTTGCTGCAGAATGACGCTGACTGGGCAGGGGAAATGGGCTTCGGAACAAACCACAGACAGACGTGCAAGGAAGAAGGGAAGGGGAGGGGGGATTACGGTGGTGGGGGGGGGGGAGAGGAGACAGCGTTGCGTGACACAGTGCGTCGAAACGCCCGCTCGGCCATGATAAGCACATTGCCGCTAACCATGTTCCGCCGTAGTTTCGAAAAGCCCAAGAAGACAGCGGTTGGAAGAAAGGAAGAAGCCAATTATATCATGAAACGGCACTAAGAAATCACGGAGCCGAAGATAGCAATCACAACTGCAT
>NC_051404.1:46899596-46899801 GCF_015228065.2 Penaeus monodon
TTACACACATGACCGCACTGACGTCATACTCTCGAGGTTCCTAGACAAGAGTCATAATCAAGCAAACAGAATTTTCACCGCAAAACGCACCACTTCCTGCAAAAATGTTCACAGCGCCATTTAAAAACGCCTCCATCTGCACCCTGAACATTCGCTTATATAAGTTTACGTAAACATTCTCGTCAGCCCCTCCCTGTTCCTCCTT
>NC_051404.1:46899828-46900054 GCF_015228065.2 Penaeus monodon
TTCCTTTCCCCATAATCAGCACTCCTTTGCGACCAGCCAAGGAGCAGTAATGAAGGAAGGGGAATCACAAGAGAAGGAAAGGTAAATGGGACTCAGGAAGGAAAGAATGAAAGGAGAATTTGCTGGAGGGAAGACGGGGATACTGCATCGAGACGACGGGAGGGAAAGGAAAAAAGTTCGTGAGTGAGTCAGAGAGAGGAGGGAGGGGGCTGGTGACAGTGACAGC
>NC_051404.1:46900122-46902024 GCF_015228065.2 Penaeus monodon
CTACAGCCCGCTTACGCTCGCCGCCCGCTCACGCTCACGGCTCACGAACACTTGCCCACACTTTGCTTAACTTCTCTACTACGATATTACTTGTGATACTTTCACTCACGTGCCACAAATGTTTGCACATAGTATAATGTCTTCTGCTGCAGTATCACAGCGCAGGCAAATCGACAGACTAAAGTTCCCTGGTTATAAACCCATATTGTGGTGCTGTGTGGCAAGCGAATAAAACCTGAGGCAAATCATTACAAAAAGTGCCTTCAGGCCGATTGCCCTAATTGTGCCCTATTGCCTGCCCTGTTTGAAACTGTGATAACACAGAATTAAGGACAGCAAATGGTATATAAGATCTTGTTACCTTTCTCAAAGAATTGAACGAACTGATCGAGACTAATGGCCAAGACTAGGCCGTTGACCAAGAGGAAGAAGACAGTGACCTTGTATCACCATCACAAACTGATAAGACTTGGAAGAAGCCTTCGAGAGGAACTGGCTTCCACCAAAACTCACTTGCCCCAACTTCAAAACATAATTCAGAGAAGAGAATTGTGCTGGCTGAGGCCATCTCCATTATCGACACTGGTGGTCACGAAAAATATTGAGGGCATGAATTAAAATTCGACAGCTTGCTCAACCATTCACAGCAAATCTGACAAAGAATGGGAGAAACAGGAAACCAAAAACTCTATATCTGGTGGGTATCTGATCAAATTAAGGGGGCTGACGACAAGGACTTTCCCAACAGCTGACTTAAGAGTCAGCAGTTGGGAAAACACACTTCCTCTCAATGAAATCTTTAGCACGACCTTTGACCCACAAATGAAGCACAAAAAAACATTTAGACCTAATGAAGGAATTGAAGGAAAACTCAGTACATACATACCAGGGAAGATTGCAGAAGAGGAAAAAACTGCGACTATTGCAACAGTTTAGTGATGCCGTGATAAACACTAACCAGCAAACCCTTTCAGCCTTACAGTGTTAAATCACAAGATAAACTTCCCTGTTCACTCAGTGCATATGCCTCAACAATTTAAGCCAACTCAATTTGTATATCCCTGGATGCCAAACAATCAGCATCAGAAGGTGACCCTCCAATACCAATTATTGAAGATCCTTTGTCAATAAAGGACATTTCTTGATGACAGAATCTATTACAAGGTTATTCTATTCGCATAAGGTCAAATGGCATGCTACAAAGAGCTATTCGGAGACTCATGTCAACAAACACTGGCAAAAAATCATTTAGTGCCTCAAGACAGAACGCGCTCCTCGCTATTACACCTCCAACATGAGAGATCTGACTACGGCGTCAGAAAGCTTCTGATGCCAAGTATCCCACTTGGAAAAGATATAAACAAAATCCGTTTGAGAGAAATAAAGCTCACCGCTAATAATGGTTGCCAATATTGTAAGAATGGCCAGTTAAGAAATGGAAAGAAACAGCTCTTTTAAATTTCAAGAATGGCTAACATAAAGTAAAAGGTGCTGGAATGCAGAGGGAATCTGCAATTCCTGATTTCAATACTCCAAATAGCGATTGTGTTATTCCCATGCAGGACAAAACTGACGAATTCTCATGTTATTTTGCTGGACAAATTGCAAGTCCTCCATCAGTGTTTGCATCGACAAAGGTAAAGGTATGTGGAAAATTAACAGCCCCTCAGGAAGTGCTAAAGGTCTAGACACATATAAAGCAGCAGGCTAAACAAAAATAATATCAATGTCTGTGGAGATATGCAGATGAAGTAGTTCACCCACTCACCATTATTTTCAATAAGTGTTTCAAAACTCGAAACTCGAAACTGTGGAACCTGAGTCACACTGTAACAAGTAACAAGTCTGAACTAAAGAATTATAGAACTGTTACACTTATATCAAACGTGAACAAGGTTAAAT
>NC_051404.1:46902126-46902599 GCF_015228065.2 Penaeus monodon
TGAACAAGCATGAAATACACATCACCCACCTCACTTTCCAACACAACATAGTCTTGACCACGAACATCAAAGGAACTTTTATCGACCATGGCATAAATCTCTGCTAACGAAATTAAAATAAGTAAACGTTAATGAAAATGCCCTGCCTCTCCTTAAGGATTAGCTCACCAATCGGAAAAAATATCAGTCGACCAATCCATCCGAGCAGGAGTTCCGCAAGGCAATATGTTAGGCCTCACATTCTCTCCATAAATCATTTATTCTACCTAATTTCAGAGGCTAAAGCCTTTGCATATGACTTGCCCCTCTCAGTATCTTACGCATCAGAAGGTGAACAATCGTCTAAATACATGATTATCCAACAGCCAGACCCCAGTTACGTTTTACTTTTCATTCATAACCTTTGAGATAAGCTTTGAGATAGGCTATCGTTTATAAATGTACACTAGAACTTATATGACATTAGGAAGTGT
>NC_051404.1:46903054-46904950 GCF_015228065.2 Penaeus monodon
TCGCTAGAGGATGTGTCCCTACTTGCACATTCAAGCCTACACGGGGATGGCCGTTTCTTGGAGTCATTCCTATGATAACCGCAGCCATAAACACAAGGGAGAATATGTTATCTCTGACCTGACAGCTTCGTGCCGCCGCCGCATCTGTCGCCGCGCCGATCTTTTCGCCGCCGCGCGCATGTACGAGCACTCACCTGCAACAAGAAGGAGCCCAGTTAGCACACTTACCAGGGAACAACCCGTGAAAAAGTTTGCAAATTTCTTCAGCTTCATCCTAAGATAACTGGAGGTTTTCCTGACGGGGGTGTCATGTATGAGCATCGTTAGGATGGTCTAGTTTGGTTATGACTGAATATAAGTATATATATAAATGTAAGTACACAAAATCAACCTTCCATGGAAGTAATCTCTAATGAGTAGGTGCCTCATAATCAATTCACAGCAAAGGGGGAGCCATAACAGTAATGAAAGGTTCGACACAACGTGGCTCTGAAGAGGGTGATATCGCTGAAACGGGAACGAAAAGCTATTCTTAGACCTTAGAGACGAGGATTGCAAACGACGCCCCATGCTCGCTCGTAACCCAGAGAAACATAAAAAAAATATATATATAAAAAATAATGAGGATGAGCATTACACGGCCCATTGCTCCTTGCCAAAGCATGAATGAAACAGCACTAATTACGTTCCTCCACGAGCATTCCTCAAGAACACTGCTCGTGCCCTCGAGTCGCTTCCCTCCCCACCCCGGCGTCCTCGCGGGCGGAAGCCGGGCGGGCGCGCAGTACCGCAGCCGATTGTCTCTCCGTGTGGTCGGCGGCCATTGGCAGAATCACGCTGGCCCAACTATCTGCTTAACTGTGTCGTCTACCAAGAAGTTAAACAGTGCGTCTGTCTCCTAAAGTAGGAATTTCCATCCAAAATAGTGAACGTCTCAGACCAGCAAATCTCCGACGCTGTATAATCTGCAAGTTACATTCCCTGCAATCTGAATTTCAACCAATTCTTCTAATCTCCCGCTGGTTACATTTAAAATGCAGGCATCTTAGGCTTTGGCTAAAATTAGCTGGGGGGGACATGAAAAATGCATGACCTGCATCAAAATGTGTTCTCGAGGAATGTAAGTATCTGAGACACGAACTCCGACACGCGACACTTGGCCGGCCGACAGTGCGATTCCTCCGCACGGCGCCCACACTTCTTGCTGTAGCACTGTGTCTGAAGGCTGGCCAGGCTTCCCGAGGCTCTTCACAGATACTGGAACGTAAGAGCATAAACACGACCATCACACGACCTATTTCCTAATCGCACGCCACTTAAAACGTGTGTCTGGGATTTCCTGCGTCTGATAATAATTTTGCCAACTTCGCCGAAATGCTGGCACAGTGGAACACCTGCAGAAATAATGAACACCAGACACAATACCAACATAACGTAACGAACAAAGGAAGCTGCGAAGCCGCCCCTCCGATGAGCACCGCCCGGCGTCACCAGACGGCCATCCTGCAGCCCCGTCTCAGCGCCTGGGCGAGAGCGAATGCCATACAGCAACGAAGCGCAGAGAAATTATGCTGCCACAGCCTAGGGGGTTTGATTTAGGCTTTATTATCTTCCTGGCATTCGCGGAGACACGCTGGCTTATCTGCGGCCGCGGGAGCAAATTTAAACGGTCAACCAGTAATTTACGGCGCTTGTCTCTGACGCCGCAATAAATATGCAGTCAGCATTATGACACTGGTGTACATTGGCTGCGCTGGAGTCATGCGCATGGTGATTAGGTTTGTCTCTCTGAGGCTCGATGGCTCCCCCTTCCTTTCTTGATGTCTGTCTGTCTGTCCGCAGTCAGCATTATGACACTACATTATCTGCGTGGGAGGCATAAGCATGGTGATCAGA
>NC_051404.1:46906318-46907195 GCF_015228065.2 Penaeus monodon
CTCCCTGCTTTTGTTGCAAGCGTCTCTGCAAGGCAACCGACCGGCCGAGGGGCGCGGGCGGGAACAGAGAGCAGCAGGATAGGTGTGCGATGGCAGCGGAAGCGGCGCCGTGTGATGTTGTCATGTTCCCCAGCTCACAGCTACCGGAAGCCCCACAACGGGCTAAGAAACATTAAGAGGTACAGCATGCACGGCCATATTTGCTGAGCGTGGGGTATTGCCAGGAGCATTAGCTGACCCGGACAGCGAGAGGGATACGGTAAGCTATGTGAAAGACGCTGGTTCTCTCAGCCCACGTTCTTTTATTACATAAAATGTTAAACTTCATATCCTCCAAAAATAACATCTGTTTTTTAGAAACACCATTTCTTATTTAGAATAATTTCGAAAGCCATTAAGGTAGAAAAAAATAATCAAAGAAAAATCTATATTACATGAGGCTAGGACGAAAAGCCTTTCTCTCCAAACATCTGTTTTCCTTTGGAGACAGAAAGAAGAAAGTCAGAGGCGAGTCTAAGTGGCTTAAGCAACATCGGCAACAAATCTCCATCGTCAACATCGAACGCTTCAGCACAACACATTCCATAATCTTCTGCAGAGTGTGTTTTTGTGTGGGTGCGTGTTGGCGCATGCTTTATGTGTATCGCGGTTACACAAGTCGTCAGTCTGTGTGTTTTAGGGGATCGTTTTTCGTGTTTTGTTTTTCTATAAAATCACATTCGTGCTAAATACACCCCGATCTGCGAGCAGTCATCACTGCAATGTTGTTTTTTTTATCCTGTCCTGCCTCGCGCTGCCTCCGCGCCGGATATCCGGATGATAGACTCGCCTTCCGGGGTTTTTTTTCTTTTGTGAACATCAGTCATCCCTCCATCCA
>NC_051404.1:46907837-46908072 GCF_015228065.2 Penaeus monodon
ACCGTGGGGGAAAAACCATCCCCCTATTCCCCCAAAAACGTAGCCGGCTCTGCCTGGCGTTACGACCAGCAGGTATCACCCCGACGCCCAACAGATGATTCATAAGATTCAACCTCCGATTATAAACAGTACGAAACGTGGGGGAACGAAAATACCCTCAGAGCCAACCCTGCTTATAGGTCCCAATCGATAGCGCTTTCCGCTCTTTCCGTAAAGGCAAGCACAATGAAAAAAG
>NC_051404.1:46909138-46910419 GCF_015228065.2 Penaeus monodon
CGATAAAGCCGCTTATCATCGCGGAAATCCACACTCGGGTCTTCAGGTAGGTCTGAATTTTATGCTAGCGAAGGACCACCTGGCTCTCACTCCAAGCTGCTGCCAAACGACGAAGCATTTGACTGATTTAGGGAGGTCAGCAAATGCTAATCAAATTTCAACTTTAGTGTCTTGCAGCTTTCAACAGTAGATCTTGTATTCTTTCCCTAAATCCCGTTTATCTGTCTAGTAAATATAAAATCTCCCCTTTTTTTCTAATTACTCTCCGGCTTCCCTGCAGGTACGACTTCCCTGCTGTCATAAACCCCATCGCCAGGCCTCGCTCATGCTTAATTGGTGTATGGGAATTCGCAACTTTCACCATTCAGTGATTTTTTTTTTTCGCTTCAGCCTCTGACTTCTGGAATTCTCAACTTCCGTTTCCCTTACCTAGACCTCAGTTTTTTTTTTCTTTGTATTAATGGTTAACAGACTTTTTTCACCTTCCGGTTTCTCTGTCTCAATTATTTTCTTTGTTTTCCTCTGCTTCTTAGACTATTCAAGGAAGGCGATTACTTGCCCCGATGCATTTCTCACACGAAAATAAAGAAATTGACCTTTTTTCCATCATCCAAGGATTCTAAGTAACCGCGCGACACATATGAAAAGAAAAATTTAGCTGTCAGATTCAATTTGCATATCGACTCGAGAAAAGAAATAAATCAGTTATGCGAACAGTTCAAGCTGCCAATCGGATCTCTTTATTTGCGAGTTTCTTTCGTCTCATTTGTAGGAGAGCAAAGTCAAGAATCGTCGAAATACTTCTCCTGCAAAGAATTCTACTCGTGAAAAAAAAACAGAACTGAGGCAAAATCCTATCAAACTTCCCTTAAAAAATAACTAACCAAAAATCTAACTATTTAGGCCTATAGCTTTACAATTTCGCTTCGTGTATGGGAGAAATTCACTCTGAACGGACTTTTTAAATCTTGGTGCCCCAAGGAAAACCAAAAAGTTGAAAATCCACTCAAAGAGAATAGGCCCCTAATCCTTCTGTGTGAGAAAACAAATATCAGGGAGGGTCTCTATGATGCGATCGAAAGTGTCAACCTTTGTGCCTTCACGGAAGCCTCAGACGCAAAATATTTAATCAGCAATAGCATTTAACGGCATATAATTTTAGGGTATTTATAGCTGTACTTAATAAATCAACTTGCCTGTTGTCCACACGGCCGGGAGCTCCCGCTAGACTCCCAGTCCTGAGAGCGCTTTCAAAGAGCGAGTTCCAAGGACTATTATTAG
>NC_051404.1:46910443-46910655 GCF_015228065.2 Penaeus monodon
AGAAAAGAAAAAGAAAACCCAAAAGGAATTTCTCGCTCTCAGCACCGTATCGTCCGGCCGCTTCGTTTGGTCACGTGACTTACGAGTGACGTCACAGTGACGGAAAATCGCCATTACTTTTTGAAATACTATGTTTTTAACACTGCATAACTAGACATACAGTATAAGAATATAAAAGTTGACATTGTTGTTATATGATTGATATATATATA
>NC_051404.1:46910679-46910803 GCF_015228065.2 Penaeus monodon
CAAGTGACTATATAAATACATTGCACTCTATTCTATTTTCACTAACGTAATCGAACAGTTGAGACATTCGTCTCGGATATTTATTTTTAAAATATCTTATGAAGAATACTTAAAACGATCACGT
>NC_051404.1:46910836-46910997 GCF_015228065.2 Penaeus monodon
TTGCATTCTTCGTAACATTCTTCCTTTGCGAATTAATGCAAGATCTCCTTTTCTTAACATCTCAAAGTGCTGCTAACTTCCGACCTAAATTACTGTCAGCAGATGTATAACTATTTTCTAATTTGCTTCAAACATTTAAATGAAAATATGTTGATCTTACA
>NC_051404.1:46911016-46911260 GCF_015228065.2 Penaeus monodon
ACATCTGGCCATGCTGTAACAACATTTTCCTTCGATAAACAGTATCACACCTCACAACATGATATTTTTCCATAGGCCAAGGGGAAGCATATAGAAAAAAAAATTACATATAAAAAAATATGATTTACTGGTAAACTGAACCTCATCAAATTTATTACAAGATTGGAATACTAAGAATGAAAAAGACAAAAATACAGACACAAAAAATGTGATTATTAAAGCACAACAGTTTTTAAAATGACAG
>NC_051404.1:46913214-46913303 GCF_015228065.2 Penaeus monodon
AAAAGTGTAAATAGGGGGCATTGGGGGGGTAGTAAAGTACTTTAGTCAGCACTTTAGAAATTTTAAAATTAGTAAAAAAGCATTAAAAG
>NC_051404.1:46913549-46913962 GCF_015228065.2 Penaeus monodon
CGTGGGACCCCACAGCAACAGAAGCCTACAAAAACAGTTTTGCGTCCAAATAGCAACAGTAGTACAAGTAGCAGCAAAATACTTGTTTACTCAAAACGTCTGTCACCAGGGGACACCATCGCGCACGAGCACATGGCAAGAGAAAAGCACGCTGATGACACGAGGAATGTCATGCACATCGCACTTGTACGCATCACAAGCACGCCCTTCGAGTCATCGCCCCGGCCCTTCTCAAGTGCCACTTCCCCCGGGCGTGAGTGCACAGCCAGCTCGCCAAGCGTCAGCGCGAGGCCGGGGCGGAGGCGAGCGGAGGGTCGCGAAATTACCATCCCAAAAGAGGAGAGTTGTACGTGAAGGGGCCCCGAGTCACCCCCGGCAAGGGGCCCCCCCGCCCTTTAAACTTCAGCTGGTTC
>NC_051404.1:46914631-46914802 GCF_015228065.2 Penaeus monodon
GGGGGGTTTTTTTTTGGGGGGGGGTGGCCCCCCCCCCCAAAAAAGGGGGGGGGGCCCCCCCCGAAAAAAAAAAAGGGGGGAAATTTTTTTTCCGGGGCCCCCCCTAAAACCCCCAAAAAAAAAGGGGGTTCCCCCCCAAAAACCCCCCCCAAAAAGGGGGGGAAAAACCCC
>NC_051404.1:46914939-46915010 GCF_015228065.2 Penaeus monodon
GGGGGGGAAAGGGGGGAAAGGGAAAAAAAAGGGGGGGGGAAAAAACCCAAAAAAAAGGGGAAAAGGGGAAA
>NC_051404.1:46915172-46915289 GCF_015228065.2 Penaeus monodon
TTTTTTGGGGCCCCCGGGGGGGGAAAGCAACCCCCGGGGGGGAAAAAAAAAAAACCCCCCCCGGGGGAAAGGGGGGGGGGCCCCAAAAAAAAGGGGGGGGGAAAAAAATTTTAAAAA
>NC_051404.1:46915601-46915809 GCF_015228065.2 Penaeus monodon
CCCCCCCCCCCCCGGGGGGGGGGGAAAGAGAGGGGGGAAAAAGGAGAGAGGGGGAAAAAATTTTTTGGGGGGGGAAAAAAAAATTTTTTTTTTTTTCCCCCCCCCCCCCTTTTTTTCCCCCCCCTTTTTTTTTTGGGTTTTCCCCGGGGGAAATTTTTTTTTTAAAAAAACCCCCCCCCAAAAAACCCCCCCCTTCCTTTAAACCAAA
>NC_051404.1:46915840-46916036 GCF_015228065.2 Penaeus monodon
AAAACCCCCCGGCCCCCGGGGCCCCGGGGAAAAAAGGCCCCGGCCCGGGGGGTTTTAACAAAAAGGGGGGGTTTTTTCCCCCCCCCTTTTTTTTTTTCCCTCCCCCTTTCTCTTTTTTTTTCCCCTTTTTTTTTTCCCCCCCTCTCTCTCTCTTTTTTCCCCTCTTCTTTTTTTCTTTTTTCTGTCTCCCCCCCCC
>NC_051404.1:46916131-46916221 GCF_015228065.2 Penaeus monodon
GGGTTTTTTTGGGGGGGGGAAAAGGGGGGAAAAAAAAGGGGGGGGGGGGTTTTTTTTGGGGCGGGGAAAATTTTTTAAAATTTTTTTTTT
>NC_051404.1:46916556-46916907 GCF_015228065.2 Penaeus monodon
CCCCCCGGGGGCCCCAAAAAATTTTTTCCGGGCGGAAAAAAAAAAGGGGGGGGAAAGAAAAAAAAACATTATCGAGCAGACGCTTTTTTAATTCCCCGGGGTTTTAATTCAATGTTTAATTTTCTAAAAACACCGGCGTCCTATGATTTTTTAACATATCATTTTCAAACAAAAAAGCAAAAGGCATGCTTTGCACAAAAGATAACATATGCGCACACGCAGACACGCACGAATCAATGCAGCGTAAGCAACAGCGTCTATATACATATACCACATACAGAATCTGAACCAGTTTTTCCTTCCATGACCCCATTACATCGCTCTCCATGGCCATATCTTTGTCGGAATATC
>NC_051404.1:46916935-46917125 GCF_015228065.2 Penaeus monodon
TCGAATGCCACTGCCTATCCCTCCTAAGGCAATGTCTATTTTTCGCAGTCTTTCTTCTACGACCTCATTTCCATTCAGTCGATCTCGCGCAGCAGATGCCTCCCCTCCTTTTCCCTGCATCTGTTTCTCCCTCTCTTTCCCTCGACCGCATTCTCACTCTCCACCTTCTTCTGTCTTCCTCTATCTTTTC
>NC_051404.1:46917207-46917505 GCF_015228065.2 Penaeus monodon
CAATCTTCCTCGAACTCTACTTCCCTCTGTTCTCTCTCTCCTTTAAGTTCACTCCAACTCGTTCAACTTCTCCCTCCATCTGCGGTCTACCTCTCCCTTTCCTTCCCTCAAGCTCCTTTTCCCTCATCCTTTCCCTCTCCTTGTCTCCATCGCGATCTCCCTTTCTACCTCCTTTTAACTTCCTCTCCCTCTCCCACCATCTCTATCCATCTCCCTTTCCCTCTCCCTCCTTCTCCTTACCCTGAAAAGTCACTTGTGCAGCAAAACTGGGTAATATGAAGGGAACTGATCTTGATAA
>NC_051404.1:46917531-46917753 GCF_015228065.2 Penaeus monodon
CTCCCCAGTCACCCCTCCCCCTCCTCTCTATCTTTCACTAACTCACTCATTCACTTTCCTCATCCAGTAGTATTAATGGCTCAATTTTCTTGCCCTGTTCACCACCACATCCCTAACCTCACGTTAGAGAAACTCCCCTTCCTTCCCGGCATCAAAGATGGCAGAGGTCGCTAACCTCAGACCAGCGAATGCTTTTGTGCACGTTTTCGACAGTTCCGCTTT
>NC_051404.1:46917790-46918448 GCF_015228065.2 Penaeus monodon
TCGCACGCTCGCCGCTTCTTGAGGCTGGTCATGGTCGCGGCGCGCATGGCCAGAGTTCAGCAGCGGACTGACCTCAAGCTGGACGGGAGGAGGGAAGGCAAAGGCAGGTGGATTTCTAATGCAGAGAGATGTAAACACATAACCTTCCCCGGGAACGTCCGCCCTGCAATCCGATGTGGTGCCAGAACCGCTGCCTTCATTACATTTCCTCTCCAACGCCATTTTGCAGACAGTGAGATCGCAGTCAAATCAAACCTTAAGACTCCGATGAACGTGACACACCGAGCAATAAAAGTCGGGGTTTACATATGTTCTCCTCGGCGAACTTTTCCACACATTCCTTCTCCCGTTCCCTTGGCCCTCCCACTTCCATGCAGTCTTATCCACTTATTCGAAACATATTCCTCGCAACGCACGGCCCGCTCTCCTGTGCGGTCCACGCCCTGCAGACTAGGGAAGCCACAGTAGCATCTTTTTTGCCCAGGAGAGGTCCAACAAGCCAGCATAACAACATGTCTTTTTACTACACTAAAATCAAATTAACTTGGCAGTTACGATCCGCCTCCTCAGGGTGATCAGGACTCAAGTGGCAGGCCAAGCGGAAGGGAAATCAGCCACTGATTAATCATCACATTTTCAAGGTGGAAGAAAGTTAGGA
>NC_051404.1:46921271-46921752 GCF_015228065.2 Penaeus monodon
CTTTCCCCGGTGCGTGCGCGGGGCACGGGGTGTGTGTTCCCCGATGTTTTTTGGGCAGAACCCCTTTCTAAATTTTCAAGACGGGGGAAAATTTATCGAAGCCCAGAACATGACGAAAAAGGGCCGAGTCCCGAATAGGGATGTCCATCCTTATTGATTCCACTTCTGACATTATCTGTTTCGCCAAAAACAATAATTAGTGATTCGGGGCGCGCTTGTTCGGCCTGAAAAACCCCCGCCCCCGCCCCTCCCCCTTCCCTGGCCGAAAGGGAAAAAGGGCCCGGCCCCGCCCCTGGGCCCCTTTCCCCGCCCGGTTCTCGGAAAATTTTGACAAAGGCAGGCCCGGGAGAAATTCGTGTTTAGAACCCAAGAAATGCCTGTAAATGGGTTTCTTTTTCCCTTAAATCCCCTGGGAAAACGATAGTAAAAAAAGCAAGATGAAGTTTTTCTTTGATATAGTTTGGTTAAAAAGGGGATACCC
>NC_051404.1:46921858-46922130 GCF_015228065.2 Penaeus monodon
TGGAGGTAATAATAAGAAACACCTGTATGCGACAGAGAGAATAACAGCTAGAGCACTTAAAAATAATCCTAGATCTTTTCCCCTGAAAACACACACAGCAGGGGCTGCGATCCCCTCCCCCGCCTTTGGGGGACTCAAAAGGCTTCCCTCCCGTTTTTAAAAGACGTGTTTCAGGACACTGTTAAAAGGGAAATTCACCCCTTGTACTATGCTATCACCCCGGGACCCCCTTTCCCAGTCCTCCCTTTTGGGGTGCCCCCCTTAAACCCGGT
>NC_051404.1:46922223-46923213 GCF_015228065.2 Penaeus monodon
TTCCGTCTCGTGTCTTATCAAAAAAAGATTTCTTAGGGTTTCTGAATTTTTTTTTTACGTACTTTTTTCTACACCTCCAGTTTGTTGCTCTGTCGAGTACAGACCATCGTTACCTCATTATCACCTCTCACCACCAACGGTACGCCTCAAGTTGCATACCAAACGGCCTCGGTAAACGCAACCAGAATGCTTAACTAGCCCTGTAATTCCTGCGTCTCCCGCGCCACTTCGGTACCCCTTTTAGACGGGCCCGCCTGCCCCAAAACCAACGAGTTTTACTTCCGGTTTTTTTGAAGAAAAAGAAAAAAAAAAATCGATAAATTTTCCTTCCCGGAAACCGACCATCAGTGCTCTCCCCCCCAAACACTTAGCCCCTTTTGGCCCCTCCACTGTCATACCACCTCCTTAAAGGGAGTGGCCCCCCCCCAAAACCCCCCCCCCCCCGGTTTAACCGGAAATCCCAAACTGTTGGTCTAAAATTGCTGCACAAGGGTTTTATTCAAAAAAGCACTTTAAAGCTGCGCCTAAATGATGTAAAACTTTTATTTTTTATCTTCTAAAATTTGGGGAGCCCTACATTTTTTTCTGTTTGGCTACAAATCTTCAACAATAAACCCGCTAGACTTTCCAAAATTACAGTCCCCTTACGCCGCACCGTTTTTCGTCTTCGTTCTTAGACTGAGTCAAGTTTTTTCTGTCCCGCCCAAAACGCAGGGCCCTCAAGCCCGCGGTTTATCCCTTTAAACTGCGGACCTGGGGTTAAAAACGATTTTTCCGGGCGTTTCACTTGGTGTTTTCACTTGCTTCATGGTGGGAAGGATAAGGATAAACCCCCGAAGCGAACCTCCCCCTGGGCTTTTGCCTTAAAGGGAGCCCCCGGCCCCCTTTGGGTTGGGACCGGAACCTATCCCCCCGACTTTGGAAATTAAAAACCCCCAAAAAGCCATCAAAAAAGCGGGGAAAAAAAAGAAAAATCCGCGCCCCTTTGGG
>NC_051404.1:46923255-46923390 GCF_015228065.2 Penaeus monodon
GGGGCCCCCTCCATGGAACCCTAAAAAAAAAAGAACGAACCCCCCTCCACCCAAAATGACCCCCTTTTTTGCCATTTTTAAAACCAATTTTGGTTTAGCCCCCCCCCCCAACCCCCAAAAAGGGGGCCCGGGGGT
>NC_051404.1:46923415-46923878 GCF_015228065.2 Penaeus monodon
CCAACCCACCCTTTTAAAAAAATGTTTTCGCAAAAACCCCCCTTTTTGAATTTCCCCGGGGGAAAACCCCGGGGGGGAAAAGGGGGGGGGGGAAGGGGGGGTCACCCGTTTGGTTTTTCCCCTTTTCCCTTCCCGGAAATTTTTCCTGTGCTCCCCCCTGCAAAATAAATTTTCCTAATTTCCCCCCCCAAAAAAAGGGCCCACCCCCTCCCCAGCGCTCCTTTTTAAACCATTTTTCCTCCTTCACCTTGCTCCCCCCTCCCCCCCCTTTCCCCTCCCTTTGGGCCCCCCCCCTTTTCCCCCTTGAGGCCTGGGCCGGCCTTTTTTAAAAAAAAGTTCTTTGTCTAAAACATGTTCCTACCCCCGTTTTTGCTTCTATTTTCCCCTTTTTCCCCCCGGGTTCCTTTGTGGGGGGCAGCCCATTTCTGTTTTTTTTCAAAACCCTTTTGGGTCCCGGTCCCCT
>NC_051404.1:46923897-46924269 GCF_015228065.2 Penaeus monodon
AAAAAAAATTTCCCTTTTCCCCCCCCCTTACCCCCTCCTCTTTTTTTCCCATTTTTTTTTCTCCCTTCCCCCCCCATTTTTCCCTTCAACCCCCTTTCCCCCCCTTTTCTTTCCCTTTTCCCCCCTTTCCCCTTCTCTCTTTCTCTCTTTTCCCCCCCCAGCTCTTTCTCTTCCCTCTCTTCTTCCCGGCTTCCCTCCCCCTCCCTTTCCCTTTCTCTCGCCCCCTTCCTTCCCCTTCTCTCCCCCTCCTCCCGTTCTCCTTCTCCCCCCTTCTTCCCCGCCCCCCTCCCTTTTTTTCCCCCGGGCCGCCCCCCTCCCCTTTTTCCCCCCCGGGTTTCCCTCTCCCCTCTTTTCCTAAAAAAAAATCCCTCC
>NC_051404.1:46924349-46924447 GCF_015228065.2 Penaeus monodon
CCCCCAATCTCTTTTGTTTCCTTTCCCCCCCTTCCCCCTCCCCTTCCCTCCCCCCTTTTCTGCTTTCTCTTCTTCCCTTTCCCCCTTCCCCTTTCCCC
>NC_051404.1:46925821-46926184 GCF_015228065.2 Penaeus monodon
GGGAAATGAAGGGGGAAAATGAAGAGTAAAGTTTTTTGGGTATATCTATGATGTAAAACAGAAAAAAGGCCGGGAGAGAAAGAGCCACCGAGGACTTGGCAAGACCCGACGGAAGGGAGGAAGTAATGATAAAAAGACAAAAAGGGAAAACCCCAAAAAATAGCAGAGAAAAAAACCCAGAAAGGGGGTCCCCGGGGAAAAGGGGGGGTTTTAGCTCAGGTAAAGGGCCCCCTTTCCTTCCCTACCTTCCCCCCCCCCCCAATCAAGCGAAAACACTCCGCCTCTCTGTGGGGGGACCCAAATTCTACGTAAATAAAGCTTTATAATTGGGATAAAGCTGCTAAGGTCATTCTGCAACACTTA
>NC_051404.1:46926211-46926454 GCF_015228065.2 Penaeus monodon
GGTTTTTTACCCACCACCCCCCCCTTTTTCCTTTCTCCTCCCCCAGACAAAAGAGGGAATGCCCCAAAAACCTTTTGGGACCGGGTGCTTCAGGAAAGCAAAATTTCGCTGCTTGGGTCCCTGCGTGATTAAACCCGTGGTTATTGCAATAGGGGGTCCTTTGGGGTTCCCCTTGAAAAAAAGTCACGTGGGGGTTTGATGTCATTAATTTTTTGGCTTTCCAATAAGGGGAAAACATGAAAT
>NC_051404.1:46926661-46926731 GCF_015228065.2 Penaeus monodon
CTCCCCTCGTTTCCCCTGGACGTAAAAAAATTTATAAGATCAAAAAAACTTCTCCATCTCTCCTTTTCCC
>NC_051404.1:46926777-46927287 GCF_015228065.2 Penaeus monodon
ATATTTTTTATATATATTATATTTTATATATATTATATTTGTGGGGTGTATAATATATATATATATAAAATTATATTAAAATTTTAATATATAATTTTATATATTTTTTTGGGATATATATATATTTTATAAATTATATATTTTATATTATATTATTTTATATTATTATTTTAATATATATTTGCGTGTAATATATATATAAAAATTTTAAAAAATTTAATATTTTATATATAAAAATATATATATTACACATATTAAAAATTATATATACATTAACCCTAATTAAAAAAATATTTAAAAAAAATAAATATATTAAAATATTTTATATATATAATATATTAAAATATATATATATATAATAAAATTTTTTACAAAATGATATTTATTAAAATTTTAAAATATTTTTATTATCCTTTTTATATTAAAATTAAAATATTTATATTAATAATTATAATACAATTTTATATATATACCCTATATATATTAAAATTTTTAAAATATTAAAAATTT
>NC_051404.1:46927348-46928028 GCF_015228065.2 Penaeus monodon
ATTTTAAAATATATAATAATAAATAAAATTTTATACATTAATTTTATATAAATATAATATATATTAAAATATGCATAATAAATAATAATGAATATAAAATTAATAACCCTATAAAATACAAACATACAAATTTTTATACACCAAACACACACACACACCCCCCACAAAACACACACAAAAACACCAACACCACACACACACACACACACAAATATAATTATAATTTTAATAAATATTTTAAAATATATATTTTAAAATTTTTAAATTTTTAAAAAAAATTTGACATAGACATTTATATAAATAATATAAAAAATAAAAAAAGGGAAATTTAAAACTATTCCCTATAAATTAATATATATTAATAAATAATATATATAAAAAGATAGGGTAGATTTGACAATAGATTTTTTTATAAAATTTTATATACAAATTAAAATATACATATGTCTATGTTAATATATAAACAAAAATAAAAGATATATAATATAAATAAAACATATATAATATGGATATGGTATAATATAAATTTTATACACACATATATTTTTTATATAAACATTTAAATTAAAATATAATTTTATATATTTTATATAATATATAACTATATAATATTTTAAATATAATATAAAATTTTATAAATATACCCTTTTACAAAAATTTTTTTTAAAACTTTTAGGGAA
>NC_051404.1:46928102-46928169 GCF_015228065.2 Penaeus monodon
ATTGTATAAATATAAGTATTTCATAAAATAAAATATAAAATATTGTTTTCTATATATTAAAGTTAAA
>NC_051404.1:46928659-46928959 GCF_015228065.2 Penaeus monodon
AAAAAAAAAAAAAAAACCCCCCCCCCCAAATTTTATCTCGTGGGAAAAAATTCATTTATTTTTACCTTGGGCCACAAAATAAATAATTTTTATTAAATATTTTATTAAAAATTTTAAATTTTAATAATAAATAAATAAAAATAATATATACCCATATATTTTTATAATTTTTTTAAAAAAAAAAAAATATAATATATATTTTTATATTTTTTATATATTATAAAAAATATTATTCTTTTAAAAAATTTCATATCAATATTTCATCATATAGGGAATATATGTAATAAAGTATACACACCC
>NC_051404.1:46929080-46929939 GCF_015228065.2 Penaeus monodon
ATATATAATTATTTTTTTTATCATTTTATGTAAATAATACACAATTTTACACACACACAACACACAACAATTAATATAGAAAATAAATATAATTAATTTTAATATAATATAAAATAATGGGATATATATAATTTTGTATATATATACATATAATTATATTATTATATATTAAAATTATATATATAAAATTATATTTTATAAAATTATATATATATAATAAGCAAAGTATCTCTTTTTTAATTTTACGTTACGATATCCCAAACCTCTCATTTTTAAACAGGGCAAATCAAAATGATGACTTGTAATAAGGGGTTTAAAAAGGTACTCTAAAGTAGAAATCCCGGGGTTTTATGAATCCCTTTCGTGCAAATACAAATAATTTTTTTATTTTAGCTTTTTTTTGAAATAAAAAGACACTAGATTTCTACGTATGTCTCATATTTTACATCCCCAAGGGGTTTTTACCTGATAACCCGAAGCCATTTTGTAAAAGCTTTCGGTGACGGGTAAGGGCAGGCTGAAGATCCAAAATTCAAAACCTTTTACATCTATTCGGTTTTTTTCCTTTTTGCCTCTGAGCCAGTCTCTCTCTTTTTATCCTTCTTTTTTTTTTCCTTATACTCTTCTTTCCGTTCCCCCCCCCCTTTTTTAAAAAATATAAAAGTGATGTTGTTTCTTTTTCCCTTAAAAAAAAAAAAATTTTTTTGGCTAATTTTCTTTTTTGCTTGCCCCTTTCGTAATAATTTTCCCATTCCCCTTTTCCCCCGAACCGCTGGTCTTGCTTACTTTCGTATCTTTTCTTCCCGCAACTTCACTGGGACGTCGTTGATCCCGGGAAACTCATCCACTTGGGGAAGGG
>NC_051404.1:46930000-46930715 GCF_015228065.2 Penaeus monodon
GCATTCAAAAAACAGTGGGATACAAAAACCCAAATTTTCACCTTTTTTTTTCCTAAGGGAAATTCCCAAATCTTTTATTTCTTTAGTAATGAATTTAAAAATCGTCCCCACAAAAAAATGATGTCCCCCATAAAGTTTTTTTTGCCCTTCATGCGTAAAATTTTTTCCCCAGACATGACGTTCGGGTTTGGGAAGGGGCGAGCTGAACAAAGAGTGGCTACTTGGAGATCACAATAAAATCGTCCCAAAAAACTATGACCAAAAAAAACAAACAACGTAAAAACTCAAAAAAAGCTGTAAAAAAATGAAAACCCAAAACCTTTTTTCCCGAGGGGCGGGGTTTAAATCGAAAAATCAAGCAAAAAACTACACCATTGGCACACAGGCGACGGCCCGGGTGGTCCCGCCGGGGCGAAAATTTTCTTTTTGTGGGCCCCCTGGAAAAAAACCCCAAACTCACCCGAGGTATCGCTTTTAAAAATTTCCTTCCTCTTTCCCCCCTTTTCCCTTTTTAAAAAATTCTACCCAGTTCCTTAGGCATTTCAAATAAAAGGGGAATCATGAATGCAATAAGTACAGGGGACTTTAAAAGAGGGCACTTTGTAATCACATTCCAACAGCTTTTTGAAAAAGTTTCAGGAGGAAAAATTTGAAAAATTGGGGCCCGTCCCCCACTTGTTAAAGTAATGCGTACTGATTAGAGTTACAGAGAAGC
>NC_051404.1:46930764-46931084 GCF_015228065.2 Penaeus monodon
GTTTTTTGGTAAAACAAGAGAAAGGCCGGGAGAGAAAGAGCCACCGAGGACTTGGCAAGACCCGACGGAAGGGAGGAAGTAATGATAACAGCACTAAATGAAACCCCAAAGAAATAGCAGAGAAGAAAACCCAGCAATGGTCACAGCGGAAAGGGGGTTAGCTCAGGTCAACGGCCCGCTGCCTTCCCTACCTTCACCTCCCCCCCCCCCCAATCAAGCGACACACTCCGCCTCTCTGTGGGTGGAGCCAATTCTACGTCAATAAAGCTGATAATGGCATAAAGCTGCTAAGGTCATTCTGCAACACTTACCCCCCCAAC
>NC_051404.1:46931130-46931313 GCF_015228065.2 Penaeus monodon
CAGACACAGAGGGAATGCAATCGCTTCGTGGACCGGCTGCTTCAGGAAAGCAAACTGCGCTGCTTGGGTCGTGCGTGATTACCAGCTGGTTATTGCATAGGGAGTCTTGCGCGTCGCTTGATACAAGTCAGCGTGGGTTCGATGTCATTAATGGATGCTTTTCCAATATGGAATACATGAAAT
>NC_051404.1:46933142-46934211 GCF_015228065.2 Penaeus monodon
GATAGACTTTGTACATAAGTGTAAACAGGTACTCTCAAAGTAGAAATCCGGCGTTTTATGAATACTTACGTGCAAATACAAATAATTCTTTATCTAGCTTTTTCTGAAAATAAATGCACACTAGATGCTACGTATGTCTCTATATTCTTACATCCCTAAGGTGTACATACCTGATAACTGAAGCCATTTTGTAGAGCTGCGGTGACGGCTAAGGTCAGGCTGAAGATCCAAACTTCAAATCCGTGTACATCTGATTCGTTTCTCCTTTTTGCCTCTGAGCCAGTCTCTCTCTTTTATCCTTCTTTTTCTTTTCCTTACTACTCTCTTCTTTCCGTTCCCCCCCTTTTTTATATATATATAACGTAGATGTTGTTACGTTACCCTTAAAAAAAAACTCTTTTGTCTGGCTAATTCTCTTTTCGCTTGCACCCTTTCGTAATAATTTCCGATTCTCTTTCCGCCGAACCGCTGGTCTTGCTTACTTTCGTATCTTTATCAGTTCCCGCTAACTTCACTGGCACGTCGTCTGATACCCGGGAAACTCATCCACTGAGAATGTCTTTTATCTTTTATCTTTTATTAACTCGTTTTTTTTTCTATAATTTTCTTTCTTCTCTTCTGCATTCAAAAGACAGTGGGATACGAAAATCCAATTCTCACCTTTTTTTTCCTAAGGGAGAATTCTAATATCTTTCTATACTTTAGTAATGAATTTAACTCGTCACACAAAAAACTGATGTCCTCATAAATGTTTCATTTGCGTTCATGCGTATATTTTCCACAGACTATGACGTTCGGTTCGGAAGGTGCTGAGGCTGAACACAAGAGTGGCTACTTGGAGAGTCTACAATAATATCGTCAAAGAACTATGACAAAGAACACAATCAACGTAAGAACTCAAAAAAGCTGATAAAAAGAATGAACCAAGACCTTTCCAGAGGGGCGGGGTTAACTCGAAAGTCAAGCAATCACTACACCATGGCACACAGGCGACAGGCCGCTGGTCCTGCCGGGGCGAAATTCTCTTTTCGTGACCGCATGGAAACACCGAAGCTCACCCGAGGTATCG
>NC_051404.1:46934245-46934464 GCF_015228065.2 Penaeus monodon
GAAAATAATTCTACCGAGTTCACTTAGGCATTACAAATAAGGGAGAATCATGAATGCAATAAGATACAGGCACTTCATAGAGGGCACTTAGTAATCACATTCCAACAGCTTATGAAAAAGTTGCAGTAGAAAATTAGAAAATTGCCTGTCTCTACTTGTTAAAGTAATAGCAGTACTGATGAGAGTTACAGAGAAGATAATAAAGATAATAAAGATGAC
>NC_051404.1:46934585-46934798 GCF_015228065.2 Penaeus monodon
TATTTACAAACACCTTAGCAGCTAGTTGGCAATTAAAGATATACTCCTAGTGGCGGTCTCGACGAGTCCCTCCCCTTCACGGCCTCAAGATGTGGTGAAGACGCAAGATAACGCCAGCGATAACCTCACCGCCCGCTCTGCCACCGCGCCCACGACGCTGCTTTTGCTGGCAGTGTTGGCAGCGAGAAATGTATATACGGCGACGATTGGCAA
>NC_051404.1:46934992-46935137 GCF_015228065.2 Penaeus monodon
ACAAGAGCATGTGGCCCTGGGAACACATCACCACTCCAGGGGCTGACACTGCCATCCACTGACACACAACTCGGTCCGCCTGGCCAGTCCGTGCCGACACGCTCGGGCACCCGCGCACCATCCACGTCCTCCGCCTCGGGTCGCG
>NC_051404.1:46935169-46935421 GCF_015228065.2 Penaeus monodon
GACCGCCGCCCGGACTCCTGCCGACTCCACCTCACGATCGCCTTCGGACCATGACAGGGCCAGCGCTCGAGCCTCTACCTTGTCTCTTACTCTAACTGCAGTTTTAACCTGTTCGCGGTGACTGGCTTCCCCGCTTGGTCAGTGGTCTCCCTTTACTTCCCTTGGCGCTCCCTTCCGGATGCTAGTCTTACCTGCAACAGAGAGGAAAATACATGAACAGCTGACCAGAGCTGACGAGCAGGGATTTAGTGT
>NC_051404.1:46936110-46936829 GCF_015228065.2 Penaeus monodon
CGAACAATAATGAGTCTTCCTACATTTAATGTTTTAATCACAGTATTGAATATTACATAATACGACTTACGCGATACATAAAGATTGAAATTTTAATCAAAGCAATTATATATTATATTCGAACATAACGTATGACATCTGTGGTCGTAATGACGAACTGCAATACGCAATTACGATAATGTAACAGATTTCATAAATATTAAATGACAATATAATTGCAAAATAGCAATGACAATAACTGACCTCTGAGGATGCCGGCTACAGGCAATTTGATAAAAAAGATTAAGATATAGCCGGCTTCAGGAATGATGCTGTCAAAAGCATTTATGGTCACTGTTATTTCGCGATTGTATTATTCAAAAATCACTTATAATACAATTTAAATGCCTATCCATTGTCCTTCATTATTATAAATCCTGATTATGATCATGGATGTCGTGAATTATTCTCAAATAAAACATCATTGTTGCTGATTAGCATTTCATTTGTCCATCATATTGCATGAATTCAAAATTAGACAACTGAAATTCATACTGCAAATGCTGTAATAATCTTCAACATTTTAAACTAAAACTCTAAAACCCATTATTGTCCTACTGTATTAATTTCATAATTATGTAACTAGTCGATTGACGTAAATTATTAATGTTTGATGAATAAAAATAATGTTTTGTTATTTCCATTTGTATACTGATGATGGGTGATTTAACCCGAAACGT
>NC_051404.1:46937144-46937276 GCF_015228065.2 Penaeus monodon
TAGCAGATTACATCAATCAAACGAAATATCGTTCAGATTGTGATACTGAGGCGACAGGATACGAGCAACCTCTCGCCTAAATAATGAGAGGTCGATTAGCCTGTGCAACACGCGTGTGTGTTGGGGGTCCCC
>NC_051404.1:46938421-46938932 GCF_015228065.2 Penaeus monodon
CATTCTGCAAATATTTTAATTCACTGACATACCAAGACCTAAAAAATATAACTTCTACGTGTTCATCTGATTATGTTCTTAGGCACTTCGGACATCTCTTCCGCCAGCGGTCCGGAAATGCGGACTTGATCGGCTCTGATTGGCTGCGAAGCAAGTTAGCTCAATGATAATTGGCTGAGACGCGAGGCAAGTCGATGGTATTTTAGTGTTGAGCCCGAGTTCTGGAACTTCGGATCCAGCTATTCCGTAGACAAAACTTGTTAAAGTAAATGAAGTGTCTCTGAATAGAGGAATTAGTCAGGATGAAGTGCACTTCTGCTAAAGGGTTACATTAGAGCAACTGATGGATTTTGGCTCTACAGTTGTTCTTGTTTTTTTCTGTCAAATATTTATTGCAAGTGATCAAACAATAGGGCTATTTATTCTTGCTAGATGGTGCTAGAAACACAAAGAATTCGTTTATATTTCCTACTACCACTTTTCTCTCTAAGTGACAAATAGCAACTGTTCA
>NC_051404.1:46939168-46939459 GCF_015228065.2 Penaeus monodon
GTGATCATAATTTTGAAACCTTAGTCATCCTACAGCCGTTTCTCTCAGGCGAAGGTCCATTATGCAAGGTCATGGTTACACTCTCATTGCTAATGTCTAACAGTTTTGGTTTCTTAGAGCATGGTCGAACAAGGCATAATACGAAGGTTTCCCTTTGCCTTTTTCACGTCATTGAAAAGGGTAATCTTTTGCCTTCTGATACTCATAGTTAAATCTGCTGCCTAAACTTTAGCACCATTGGAAACTGCATTAACCACCACACTGCCCAGATGGACAGTCTGGTGCATTTAT
>NC_051404.1:46940994-46942033 GCF_015228065.2 Penaeus monodon
CATACAAATATATGCACAGGGAGTATACCTTAATGCTGTAAGTAGGCTTGTGTATTACTCTATCAAAGGCGATACCAGAAGGGTTATCAGTAGTTTCCCGAATGAATCACGACCCATCAAGATAATCCTAGCAGAGTAAGGTCGGGTTTTCGGACCGTGGACTTTTGACAGATCCCAACTTTTGACAGTACCCACGTCCAAATCACGCCCAAGTAAAGCAAGGAAGTTGTCTGCGACGAATAATGCAATCATCCAGTATACTGTAAATAGGAACCCACTCATGACATCCAGTGAAATCAAGAAAGAATACCTAGAACGTATGCAACATGTAGCAGAAAGAACTATACGGGACCACCTCCACCACAACTTGAATCTGCCCACACGAAAGGTTGCACCAAAACTTAGCAAGAGTATGAACTGCAACAAACTGATGTTTTCTTCAACGAAAGCAACTTTCACTGTGTGACAACCAGCACAAAAACTGTTACACTGCCAAAGTCTCCCTCTGTGATGGGTCTGTTTTTTTTTTAAGAAGAAGGACTATATGCACTGGTTTTTCGATTTCCATCAACCACGTTGCATGTTCTTGTACGACAGTGCACCACCCCACAGGTACAGATATTAGGATGTTGGCAGAGACCCGGTTGAAATGCCTGGGCATACATAAAGAATGGACTATGAGACAAGTATAGTAGTGGAGCTCAAGGAACTCATCCTTGAGTAGTGGCAAGAGCTCAATCACTCCTACTACAATACCCTGGCCAATACCCAGTATGCCAAGATGTATCCAGACTGTCTTACATGCCAATAGAGAACTTACCAAATAGTAAAGGCAATAAAGGCTGTGTCCATAATGCTTTTCGCTGGTTTTACAAAGTTGCAGGTAAGTTATGCAGAGGATCGCAACTGCTATGGCCGACATTGTACATGCATATATACATACACATTCATTGACTTATAAGACAGCGCTAGTGCCAAGTTGAATAGGATCTTGCCCTTCCCTTGGATTAGATCAGCATTGTGGATAAGGCCATGGGCA
>NC_051404.1:46942785-46947121 GCF_015228065.2 Penaeus monodon
TCACCCCTCTGAAAGCAGGCTCTCCACCCCCATTCCGGTCTACAAAGGGCACCACACTGTCGGCCTGAGTGCGAAAGGCCAGGACGTGTCACTTGCCAACCGCATCATCGTCGGATCAGACATGGCGCGATCCGAGTCTTGGGAAACGCGGAGAAATTGTTAGTATCGGAAATCTATTCTCCTCGCTTCGTTTTTGCTTCGCGGCGGACCAGCTCTGCCCCGGGAAGCCTCGGAAGCCTTCGCTCTCGCACCGACGAATAGTTTGTCTCCTCTGTGTGGAATAACGCCGCGAGCCACAGCAAAAAAATAAACAAACCGGGTTAATTTCTTCCAGCAGTGCAAATTATGCGCCAAAAGCAATTATCTGCAAAGCGCTACATCACTCGCCCTCAGCGTTTCTATAATAATAATAAAAACAACTCTTTACGATGCTGTTACCGTTATCACAAATGCTGTGATGACATGATGAGGAGGAAGACAACAAGGAGAAACGGAAATCCGAATATTCTGCACAGCAAAGCCTCCTTGAAACCGTATCTCAAGGCTCCCGCAACCCGCCCTTACACATTTCTCTATGCACGCCTTTACACCATTTCCACTGCCAATATTCTAGGGTACATCCAGCTGGCCTGTACAGATCTGGTAGTAAAATAAGGCTGATCAACTCATTTTTCTTCTCTCTCAAGTCATCGGGCTTACTTACCGAGCTAAATGCAAAAACGATGTTTATGACCACGCTATACAGCATTTGCTGTTCACAGGAGTCGGAAGGATAAGAGTTAATACCGAGGTTACGTAGGGAACAGTGGGCATTTGCATATGAGAAAGGCAGGCCAATAACAAACTGTAATGAACCTATGTGAAAACCCCTCCCCAAACACTCCTTAGAAATGCCCCCACCCAAAAATTGCATAATTCAGGTATGCAACTTTCTGCAACGTGCAATAGAAGTAAAGGTCGGGAGATAAAGTATATGGAAACGGCTTATTTTTATGGCGTCTGTTACAATGAACCTTGCTATCTGCATAATGCAAAGAACCTCCTCCATCTAATATGTTTGTATCTTAAAACCTTCCGCGTTGTACCTAAGCCAATCCCATGTATGCTAAAGCCCATTATGATCATACTTGAGTCCCCTACAACCATCGTGCGCGTATCTGTAATCGCTGAATATATAATTACATGGTGTAGTTTTACATACCTAAGCTGCAAGAGGTTTCTCAGCCAGGCTAGGTTGTAGTTTTAAGAACACAGGTGCGTACCTTAAACCTTCTTGATTTTCCAACTAACCATCTGTACATTTTTCGTCTGCTTCTATTCAAATTTCAAGAATCAAATATATATTTAAGCATTATCACCGCTCCTTAACATGCACGTGCAACGCACAAAAATATTCTGTATTGAGTCCTTGACCTAATATACACCAGGTATTACTGCCCATATCAAAACATGCTGGTGATAACTGCCCCTTCCTAAAAAGTTTCGTATTTCGATTATTCCCACCATACCCATTAAGGTCGCGCCCCACGAGAAAGGGCTGTGATAACTCATGCCCTACACGTGTCAGTGATAATTTCATCCATGCCTGTCACTGATAACTGAACTTCTGTGACAAGCCAGCTAACCTACCGCCCATAGATTGTCATCTTTTATCTCTCCGATATCAAATGTCACACACAAACAGTAATTTCAATTACCAGTTGCCTTAATAACACTAGACAGTGGCGAAATAAGTTTAGTAAAAAAAGAAAGAAAAAAAGGTGTATGATCACCATTCACCCTACAATGAAACAGAAGAAATTTTGCCAGCACTCTCGCTTCACGGGGGGGGGGGGTAACCTAAAGCAGTCACAGAAGCGAACATTGGATGGGTCGTTATAAACATGGTACAAATAATATCTCTGTCCACTGTGAGGCCACTAGAGGCCTTTAACCGTAACTATACCGTCATTCTCTCTAATAACAAAAGATTTTATTCATAAATGAAGCCTATGACTAAACATACTTACAAGAATAAAGGCCGGTTTTATATACACCCCTATAATAAGGTGAATCTCAGAACACAGAAGTTGAAAGCAGTTATTCTGCATGATATCGGTATAACGTGATTCAAGTGCGTGATAATTATAGTCAAATAACCGTTGCGTAAGAAATTGACACGAATTCGTTATAATTGCTGCCAACACCGGGTCCCAGGAAACAGCTGGCTTGTACCTTTCGCATGCTCTACTGACCTTGCCTTCCTCATTCTCCTGAAAGTTTGCAGCCCTGACCTACATGTGTTTCTTATTTTAAGTTATCGGCTGATAATGATGGCTTGATTATGACGCTACCACTGGTCTGGATTCGAAACAAAGGTGGAATACGGTTGTCTTTGTAGAAATACAGTGAAGCCGTAGCGTGGTTGGGGTTGCATTAATGAAGGTTTGTTGTTGTTGCTGTTGCAGTGGTCAGTGACTACTGATAATGATATTGTTACTTCAGATAATTGCAATATTGACGTTGCAGCTGGAATTCGAGTTTACTGTTGGTGCTGATTTTAACTGTGCTGATGATGATATAGGCGGCAGTGATATAAAAGATGGTGATAATGGTCATACTGCAAAAATCTAGCTTTGTTTAAGGTCACGTGTTAATACTAACGTTGAATCTGAAGTGCAAACACTGCTGTCGGTGCTGACAGTGGTGGTGAGATTTATGGCTACTTATATCGGTGGCGATAATGGATGTTTTGGATGGCTGTTTGCTTAAGAGGCTGATGATGAAGATAATAATAACTAATGGTGCAACTGATAGTGAGCAACTGATGGCACTGACCTTGATAACCAACGGAGATTATCCTTTCAATATCTGTAATAATCCCTAGGATACGACACCTCAACTTGAGCAACGCTTAAAAAGGCACTACGGATCATGGGAAAAGCAATGGCAACCATTTTCGAAAGTATTGCAATGAAGTTTTAGACTGTTATTGTTGGCGATTCGATAAACACACGCGTACAGCAACTGACACGAGTATAAACACCAGTATCTTAACGTAAATATTAACACATGACAATAATAGCAGTCATGTTATTGGAATATCCTGAAATGCGTACGTCCAAGAACCATCTTCCATTAAAAACAAACTCACAAAGTCCAGTATTTGTCTCGAACCTCCGCCCGCCTCCCTGTCCTTGAGCCCTATCCTGGCAACAAGCTCTTATCAGTCACACTCGTATATACATCCATATTTATTAACAATACGTATTATTCTCACCGGTATGAAGTGCGAATAAGAAGGTATGTGAAGTTATATGATTTAATTTGAGGAGGGAAAAAAGGTAAGATCATAAGACATTGTTTACATCACTGATACTAGTAAGTATTTGTTACGAGGAATTATCTGCGTAGTTCGTCATTTGTCTCTTCTAAGATTTCCCCGAACATCTGTTTTTGAACATTCTTGCCACTCACCGTATGCTTAAAATTTCGAGCAAAGAAGGCTGATATTTCAATTATTCGCCAAACCGGATTCAGACAATAACATTCAGGCACGTTTGAGATTCTTGGCTGTAATTAAATATTCTGAAATCGTGTTTTAATTACTTGCCTTTCGTGCATGTCGAAACGAGAACAATACAGCACAATAAGTCGATATCTTTTCAAGTCGAAAACACGAGCATTTCGTTCACAGCGACGGCGTGGAAGTGCACTTACAAAAAGAATATCACACAGGTTAGGCAAAGCTGAATACTCAAAATAATGGTCCAATAAAATATCTTAAATTTTTGCACGCATTAGCATCCATGGAAGTGACGACTCAGTGACGGAAGGTGTGCTCTCAGTAAGGCACTCTGTTCATGAAGTCGTGAAAGATATGTAGGCAACTGTATGTACAAAAACAAGCAGCATGTAATGACTTCATGGCTGAGAGCACGACCAACCACATCAAAATTTGCATTTTATTCATGGGAGCTACAATGATCAATAATAAGCATTCTGCAACTCTCTTTAATTGACTATGCATCACAACGCAGGCCCAACCGCTTCGCCTTTACCAAGATGTTTCTAAATATGATTCCGCCATCTTAATTACCCTATGCATTCTACCCTTTCCTGCAACAAGTCTAAGGGATGGGGAGGGCCGTTAACATCATGCAGTGCTCCGGAATTAGCAACGTTAACCTAGCGATGCAGTAACATACTGCACATGCCATTTCTTAATCGCACTTCTTGATCATGCTTATGTCTTATCAAGCTCCCCCTCCCCCCCACCCCCCACCACCGGGGCAGCGGATCAGCAACAGAAACCCCAACAAGAGGACGCGAGAGAACCCACACCTGGCCGGCCGAG
>NC_051404.1:46947149-46948010 GCF_015228065.2 Penaeus monodon
CTGATAGTGGCCCCAGTCATGTCTCAGACCAGCTCAACATGTCATGCTGGAGGGGAGAGTGTGGTAGAGGTGGAAGGAGGGACGCTGGGGCTAAATACCGGCCGTAATTAATGTATGTTTTCTCTTTGAATATCATCTTTATCAGACTGTCACATTTCACATAAGGCAGTGAAAGCACGGCACCCATCGAGGAGGTTTCAACGCCAAAGGCATGATTTGTGAAGGCCGTTGCATATGGACCGAACCTGCAACGTGAGTGAATCGGGAGAATAAAATTCCTCAAATGTGACGATGGGAAGGAGAGTATGCAGGGACGAGAGCAGGTATGTGTGGCGAGCATGCGGTGCGTGGGCCCGGCTGGTTGCAAGGTTCAGCCAAGGCCGTTGCAGGGCCTACGGTGTGGCGGGTGGCGGTGGTGGAGATGGCGAGGTGGGTGAGAGGGAGTCACGGGGTACGGCGCTCGGTTGGATGAGGGTGACGATGGCGAGGAATAATGGTGGTGGGTGTCGTGTAGGGCCACATCAGGTCATGTTGAGCTGAGTGCCGGAGCTGGCAACATGCACGGTGAATACCTGCCAGCTCCCACTAGCATGGCGCCTGCCTTGCCAAATATGCCGCCCGCTCTCTCAACATCCCCGCTCACACATAGTACACACGAGCACAAGTGGCAGCAGGGTTGCCAGGGTCCCCGCTGCCGCACCTTCCACTTACAGGGTCCAGAGCGAGGACGAGGGCACAGGCGTGACTGCGGCTAGGCATAGGGTGTGGACGCGGCGAGTTGCGGTATGTAGGGAGCTGCGTCCTTACGTCACACGAGCTGGAGGCACACTGGGCTGCCACCGCAGTCACCGGAGTGGTGAA
>NC_051404.1:46948045-46949162 GCF_015228065.2 Penaeus monodon
CAGTCTTCGCCACCAGGCCACCAGCGCCGCGCTCGTGGACCGCGGACCACTTCACTGCAGGCAGTCCTCATATCATGTTCATGCACTGTATCACAAATATGCACATTTCCCAAACCTTAGAATGTAAGGAGCATATTGGTATGCGTTCATTTACAAGATGATATACCTATTGTCGCAGGTGCTGATCATCTGTAATCTATGAAACATAGGTGGACTATTTAAAAATCCCGTAGAGTTTACATGTGTCATGCACCTGTGTTGCCAATGCGCCCAGAGCTGTTGATGTTGTGCACACCTATAATGACATCACTAGAAAATACTTCATTTTACAATTTATGGACTCCCAGGCGCAATAAATCAGTATGTCCTCATTCTGGCAAAAATCAAAGCAAGAACTCCATAATGGACAATGTGGTTGAACCACATTCATTCTGACACAGCGGTCAAGGATACATGTCCCTTGCACCTACTACACTAACTTACTAGTAAAGCAGATCGATCTGTTGAAACAACAGTTTCTTCTAAAATGAATCAATGGTCAGGAGAATGAACATACAATCGAAGATGTATTCGAATCCGACCTTGAGAAGGATATGTGTACAGGCAAGAGGCATCGCAGCCATGAAGCAAAATGTTCTACCTAGCCCACAGAATCGACAACGAATAGCCGAAATGTCTGCCAGAATTTGGTCCCTGTGAATGGAGGAGCGACGAGGCAAGCGTCTGGTCAACCCCTTTAAGTCTCCCCCTCAGCATGTTAGCCGACCCGACCAGCCGTAGGTGGGATTCGTGCGGTAGCCTGTGACGGAGCTCCTGCACAGAACGCTCTACAGGACGCTGGGATCGAGGCGCATGTATATGGATCCTTGCCCTGTGGACTCGTGTCAGCGTGGTGATCATTCGCTAAGTGTCAATGATGAGAGATGTATGTGTCTGGAAATGAAGAATTGTGTGGCTGTGCAGAGACGTCCATACTCTGATGAAGGTGGTGTGGTGTCGATCAAACAGCACATTTAGGGAGTTACACTGTGTGTATGCACGAATAACTAACTATTGTTTCTGTGTGTAACACATTTGTGAAAAAGATTTGCATTACGAGGAAAAGTAGAACTTGGTG
>NC_051404.1:46950263-46951037 GCF_015228065.2 Penaeus monodon
CTGGATCCAGCCTCATCTCCCCGCTCAGAGGAATAAGTCTGCCCCAAGCTCAAAGCGCCGCCACCGCCTGGCGTGAAACACAAGCGGTCGTAGCTGCGTCTGATGCGCAGCGACGGACCTGCAAAAACATAACACAATTGACAACCAGTAGCCAAGATGCGTCACGGCGGCTATTCCTCTTATTTATCTTCCTTTTTTTTATATATATCGTTGTCAAGATGTTTTGGGAGTGCCTTCTCCCTCGTCGACCTGACATCACCGTAAAGACACCAGGCGCGATTTCCAAAGGTCAAGGGAAAAGAGATCGAAGAGACGTCGGGAATCACCGGAGCTCTCCTTAAGCTACGGTTCTCGAGAGCCAAGTTGTGTCGTCCTATGGAATGCTATCGTGACGTCCACTGTACCTATGTACGTCATTCCTCGGCGGGTGAGCGTGACGTCATGATGCCTCACAGAGACGTGATGTAAGTACCGGGGAGTGAATGAAGAAATGAGGCCAAATAAGTGAAGGAGTGGATGGATAACTGAATGCACAGTCAAAAAAAAGAACAAGAAAAAACTGACGATTAAACGCTGAGAAGAACTGCGTGTCTCTTATGGCATCTGAACCCGGGAATATCTTGCAAAATGAGATTCCAATAATCATAAGCAAACCAAAAACATAACACAGAAAATACAAAATAAAGTCTTACGTCATTCTAACCTAAACAAGAAATCACTGCTAGTCCAAACTCCGTTGCTAAAGTCAGTGCTAATTAACTCGGTTGCTTATTT
>NC_051404.1:46952089-46952426 GCF_015228065.2 Penaeus monodon
GGCATCGGGGAGGGGGTGAGGGGGGGGGGTCACGCCAGGCGAAGACCCCACTGGACCCCGAGTTTGACAATACGAGGACGCGAACTGTAGGTCTTTGATACATTTACGAGGGTTTGAAGTAGGGGACGGCGAGGGCGGCCCTTGTGTCCCGAGCGCCAGTCACTCAGCCTGAAGAAGGCTCCGCTAATCAGATCAGAGACACAGACATTAAATCAGGCCCGACTTAAGTTCCCGCCAAGAAAAAATCAAGATGTTGCAATAGCTCCAATGAACACAAATATACACTCATAGCTTCATGCGTCCACTGGCTTTGGTGCAGTACGCACATGAACTAATG
>NC_051404.1:46952656-46952724 GCF_015228065.2 Penaeus monodon
CTGCGGGTAAATATAGCAACCAACTTTACACTTTCTGTGCCTACTTACTTATGTCTAAGTTATACCTG
>NC_051404.1:46953078-46953315 GCF_015228065.2 Penaeus monodon
CACATATACAATTTATACTCGTGATTGTAATCGAACTAAACACGCATGAATATAGTTCAATATACTTCCCATGATATGTATTCTGGAAATCGGTGTTTACCTAATTTTCACCTCCATTTGAAGTTTCTGCCTTTAAGTACCTGAAACCGAGAAAGAATAAAAAACATTAGTGCATAATGAAAAATAAGTGATAATAAAATTAAAGATTATTTTCGGAATGAAAGGAGAAGATCAATA
>NC_051404.1:46953349-46953590 GCF_015228065.2 Penaeus monodon
AAAGTCTAGATTTTCTCCTCACTCCCGATGTCTTCCACCCCCCCCCCTTCTCGTCTTTGTCCTTCACTTTTTCCTTCTCTCTTTCTCCCTTCATCTATTTCTTCATCTCTTCTCCTCCCCTTCTCCTTTTCTCTCTCTCCCTCCATCAATCCAACCAGCTCTTTCTTCTACCCTTTTGTCTTGTCTATCTCTTCTGACTATTTGTATATCTGCCTGCCTCTCTCTTTCTTTCTTTTTTCTT
>NC_051404.1:46953816-46954806 GCF_015228065.2 Penaeus monodon
TTCTTAATCTATTGGCAGAAATACCACGGCCAAGGCGCATTGGTGCCCTTACATAAATACTTACACCTGAACACCTGAGCAAGGGTAAATCAAATCACACCAGACGTTAAACACGCGGTGACGTCGCGTCCGCGTCGGCCAGACAGCGTCGAACGTAAACTGTGCCACAGAAACTAAATGTAAATGACCAATGAGAAGCCAAGAGCTACACATCTGTAATGAACATCTTTAGGACAAAGAGGCACGTCCTCAACAGCAGCAATAAGTAAGCAAATTCAAACATGGACAATCCCACACACCCACAATAACCAAATACAGACAAAGGCATATAGTTACGACCTGCACAGACACACGGGGAAGCCAGACAGGTGAGTCGTAGCGGCCAGGTGGCGCCAGCCTGTGGTGCCGCTGACCTAATACCGTCTACGATGTATTTATAATAATAACTCCGGCTCCTGATGCGGCGCGGGCGAGGGATGAGCGGCGGAAGGGATAGGGAACATATAGGGCGAGGGTGGGCGGCGAAAAGGATAGGTAGGATATAGGCGGGGATGGGCGGCGGGAGGGATGGGGAAGGAACAGGGTGAGGGAGGGCGGCGGAAGGGCTCGGGAAGGTCCGGGGCGGGGAGAAGGAATGGCTGCAAATAAAGGGAAACAGTGGGTAGGGCGGGGGAGGCAGGAAGGAGCAGGGCGGCGACGGCGGACAGAAAAGGAGCAGGCTGGACGGACGAGGCAGACGGGCGCGCAAAAGGATCGCCAATAAAAACAGCCATTGGGAAAATGTGAAGAAGGAACACGTGTAAGAATCAGATATCGAGGGAGAAGGTTTTCAGGAAAGACTTAAGAGAGTCCAGACGTTTGATGTACGCGGCCGTGGGGGGGAGGGGGAGCCGGCGAGGGGGGGGGGGCGGTGGGGCGGATTGGTGGGCGGTGATGTGGACGGGGGCGGGAAGGGGGGGGAGGGGGCAGCGCCACCAGTGAAGCAGGCGG
>NC_051404.1:46959231-46960069 GCF_015228065.2 Penaeus monodon
TTATCAATTTATTTTTGTTTACACAGACATACACAAAGGATGAATCAGCATAAAGTGCTTCAAGATCTGTCATTTCAATTTTCCTCCTTTTTTGATATCACCCAGCTTGAACCAGAATGAATTGTTATCTCCATTGCTGTGTTACGATTAGTGCAAGACCGAAATTCTGGACAAATACCAGGATTACTTTCCACTGTGCAAAATAACAGCAACCCACTTGCAACAACAGCCATCAACCCACTTGCAACAACAGCCATCAACCCACTTGCGCGTGCGCTTGGGCTGCCTTCAACCCGATTTCTGAATCTCCATCGCAAACTAAACAAGTAAAGTTTTAACTCACTTTGATGTCCGTAGATTCCCGATGAATGGCACTTATTTCCTAAGACATATCTCATGGAAAGACATCTTACAACATTTTCTTCGGGGGATTTAGGGACGTGATACTGTCGAAGAAAGGGAAAAGACGTTTGTATTTTGTGAAAGAAAATGAACCATGTTTTCAACTTTGCCTACGAATTGCCATTTCTTTCCTCGTCTTTAGGGGACATAAGACATAAATCTTCTGCCATTCATGTGCGCAAAAATACATTTGAAGAGAAAATGCTTTAAGATATATGAGATGCAAATAGTTATTACGTCACAGTGAGTATTTGCATACATATACACCCTCATTTTTCGGAACTGGGATATGAATTTTGAAGGAAGCCGTTTGAGCCGCCGCGGGAGTTTGGGAGCCGAGGATGCACGCCCCGGCGGCCGAAGGGGCGCGGGATCCGAAACCGAAGGGATGGGGAAGGGAGCCCGATGCTCAGGCGAACGCTCATGGCAGAGGTTG
>NC_051404.1:46960401-46960720 GCF_015228065.2 Penaeus monodon
TAAGGCTGATCGAGAGTAGGCGGGCGACGTGCGAAAGACGCAGACGCTGAAGACGCGCCTCCGCCGTACGTCGCGCGGGAGGCTTGCTGACGGAGGCGACGGAGGAGTGAATGAACGAAGGGGAAGGGGAGAAGGAGAGAAGTTAGAGAGTGAAGAGAAATAGGACGATTCGGAATAAGGCTAGCTTCGTATGTGTGTTGGGGGGGGGGGGGAGATTGGAGGGATAAGTAAAGACGAGGAAGAAAAAGAGACAATTTAGACGGTGAGGAAAATTACGATGACAATGAGGTCGGCATGAATGGCAGAGAAATGCTGTGTT
>NC_051404.1:46961085-46961398 GCF_015228065.2 Penaeus monodon
ACACAATGGGATTTCAGACTTCAAAGGGAGCGACGCGACAAAAAGTAGGAAGTTACAGGTGTCATCCGCCCCCTTCCGTTCCTCGCTTGTCAGTTCAACCCTTGTACGACGGCGCCCGGTACATACTGCAAGGGAAAAGTGGGCAGATAACTGTCACTCTTATAGCCCGAGAGCAGATATAGCAACGCAAATAAAAATCGCAAATAATGAGAGAGAAAACATGAAAAAAATGGGGTGGGGGAAAAAAAAAAGGCGAAGACTTCATATGCCAATATTGCCAAGGTCTTGCGTTGACGTCTCTGCCTTACCTAAC
>NC_051404.1:46961489-46961568 GCF_015228065.2 Penaeus monodon
GCTGATCCTCCCCTTCAGGAGCATCCCTTTCCGCAGCGTCAGCGGGAATGTGCCCTCGCCTCGCTCTCCGATTAGCTAA
>NC_051404.1:46963987-46965048 GCF_015228065.2 Penaeus monodon
GTAATCTTGTTTTATGAATCCATATGTTGATGTTACCAAAACCTCATTTCTTAAGCTTTTCTAACCACATGTTGCCGCCGCCCTCCCCTACCGCTCCCCGCCCTCCCCCGCCCTACCCCCCGCCCACACGCTGCAACAAAATTCGCGATGGCCAAGAGCAAGCGCGCGGACGGAGGCTGCGATGGCCTGGCTGAAAAAAGCAAGACCTGTTACAGGCGAAGAAGACTTAAAACGCGAGAAAAATTAGATAGCGTCTGGGGATAAGCCACCCCCCCCCCCGCCCGTGCCCAGCCCAGCGCCCAGATAACGCAGCGCTGCCTCCGCTTCTCTTCGGTCGCTCAACCAACGGCGCATAAATAATAAAACCTCACGAGCGACTTCAAGATAAGTCATTCGACGATGTTCCCGAAAAAAATTAAAACCTCGCCATTATCTCAGACAATAGATCCCCAATACCCCTCTCCCCGCGCTTCCCTCGGACATGGAAATAAAAACGAGAGGGAGAGCTGGTTAATGATATACAAACTCGTCCTGCGTCCTCGACTCATATTATCGTCTTTATAACCAGTCTCGGACGCGCCTGCCATCGCTCAAGTAGCAAGCATCCTTAAGTAGCGAAGGAAGCACTATTACAAGTGACAATTACTTTAATATGAGTGGCTGTGATGGGTGGTTACCACAGGGACGGCGCCTGGCGGCTCCGCCAATCACGTGCCGTTAAGACCAATCTTCCCTACGATGGGCGGGGCCTTGACGTGCTGTGGATGGGCGTGACGTCACAGCACGGGCAATATTAATATAATTCACTTGTGTCGCATTGCATCCTCCGAGGCCCGAATGCTGCCAGGATTGACCGATGCGATCGAGCTGTGATGGAAGGGGACGCAAGATAGAGGTAGGAGGGGAAAAAATATTACTCGGTGAGATGAAGAAGCACCGAAAAGGGAAAATGGAAAACGGGGAACAGGAAATGCAGCGACGGGATGTTGCTTCTTGTTCATTCTATTACTGTCATTATTTTTCAGCAATTAGTTTTTCCTTTATCATCCTCATGTAGGTCG
>NC_051404.1:46965435-46966408 GCF_015228065.2 Penaeus monodon
CTTGGTGATACCGTCCGATAAGAAAATAAGATAACGCTATCTAAGCATCCCTTGTGTTACACTGTGTTCGCTGTATATATTTAATCACCACTTCTCATCTATGTACAGTAATTATAATAAGAAAACCGAGCTCCTCTTGATTCCAAACTGCGAGTTTCCATTCTGGTAATTGCCAGAGCCAAGCGAAATCGTTGGCTTGTTGTACCTGGACCCAACGCCGCTTATTCTATTCATCGGCACAAACATATTTTTATAGTAAACAACAAAAGGTTATTGTTTACCAAGTCCTTGGTGCTGATTGGCTCAACCCCCCGGGGGATCTGGCCCATGATTGGTCCAAGGAAAAGGCATTTTTCCCCCTAAGCTTTAACCTAATATCTGCGTTGAACATTCATCCGAGCCATGCGAGTTCAATTGTTCATACAGAACACTTCCGAACTTCTGGTCTTTTTAACACTTTCCACATCCAACACATATCAGAAACCATTATTCACGATGAATATTCGTGTTTTACGCTGTGACTTCCACTCTGACTTCCCTCGCTGTTTCCACGGAGCTGTCACCTATCAGTAGGGCGCCGGGGGTGGTCGGCGAAAGGAGTGCTCGCCAGCCTCCCTCGACAGCCTCCATCGCTAGCCTTCCTCGCCAGCCTCCCTCGCCAGCCTCCCTCGCCAGCCTCCCTTGCCAGCCTCCATCGCTAGCCTCCCTCGCCAGCCTCCCTCGCCAGCCTCCCTCGCCAGCCTCCCTCGCCAGCCTCCCTCGCGCCGCGTCCTGTGCCCTCGCATGGAGTTAAGCTCACGACCGGATCCTCCAGGCTCGTGTTGTCCTTTTCATGACATTTTTCATGCACATCTGAGTCAGCATGTGCTCTCCTCCACTCTCTCTTGCATTATGCAATCTTCACTCTGCCCTGCGCCCCTCTTCTATCATGTGGCCATGCAAGTGGCAGTGTATATTCCCTTCAGATTGCAGG
>NC_051404.1:46966549-46966647 GCF_015228065.2 Penaeus monodon
TAGATAAGCTATCTTACAGTCAATAAACAAAAGCCTCCAGTTCTAGGTATTTTCTTATCTCGTTGAATAGATTATTATTTTAATTTTCAGTACTATTT
>NC_051404.1:46967789-46968512 GCF_015228065.2 Penaeus monodon
CACGTTAGCGATGGCCGGCGGCCCCGCCTCCCTCATTCACAGACAGATCTCGAGGTGTGACGAAACCCGCATGAGTCAGAGGCGTGTGCCAAGACGAGCAGCAGCAGACGCGTTCTCAGTGCACTGCTCCTGAGCCCGTGGGCGTGTGTCCCGCCGCGCTCAAATCCTGCGGCCGCCACACCTGTAGCGCTCACAGGTGCGGCACATGATGACGCCTCGTGCGATCATCCTCAGATATGCGCGCGGGTCTCAGTCGCTGGTAGGGTGGGGGGGGAGCGAGATCGAGACGAAGGCAACTCAGGCTTAAGATTTCTCCAGTCGCATTCGTTATATTATTTCCTCGTATCTTAACCAAACACAAGGGACACTAGGAACGAGAAACTGGAGCCGCAACACAAGCGACGTGGACAGTGCTGCTCTGTCCCTACAATGCGTGAACTAAGCTCTACCTACAGTGTTAAATTATCTATGTAGTATTTTGTAATGCTTGCTGACAATCTTATTATTTCGAAAATGAAAAACACATCAAGACCACATGTTTGATTTTCAAACTCTTGTTGGTGTCTGCCCTTCTCTCTGTCTGCTTATCTTCCTCTCTTACTCACTTCTTTCTCTATTTGAATCTTACTGCGTCTTTCTCTCCGTCTGTCTGGCCATGTGCACCTCCCTGTTTTCTGTTCGTTTTCCAATATATAACTGAGTAACTTCCTCTGGCTCGCGCGC
>NC_051404.1:46968625-46970378 GCF_015228065.2 Penaeus monodon
ACTTTCTCTGTTCTTTTCGTCCTTTTAAAATGTTTGTTTTAAGCAAGCTCCTGTTTTCTCCTTTATTGTTCTCTGAGTACAGTATACAGTAAGGGGAGTAAGTAGATTAGGCCCCGGTATTTTGCCTGTCGGCGGCCGGGGCTCCCCGCGTCGCTCTAGGGGTGCGCGGGGCTTGGCCTCCCAAGCGTGACAGGGCATGGTTGCTCTGGAGTGCAGCCTGGCTGGACGAAGCCATGTGGGCGGGCAACACGTATAGCAAAGTACACCAAAGAAGCAGGCAGACTTGGAGCTTGAGTATGGCTGATGGACTGCTGGCTGAGTTGAGATATGGAAGGGTGCCATGATGATTACTGGCATTAGTGGTGAGAGAAGCTGAGATGCGCATGTACAAGGACGCGATATCTGATACGCAGACGGTGCTGCTTCAGACGATTTGGACTTATGTGCACCTCTGAAGTGTATTCACACGTAACGTTGCCATTCAGACAAGGTGAGGCGATTGTTGTGTAACAGGAGGCCGAGTATACACCGTACCAGGAGCAAAGAATGGCACAATTTGATACATATACATCTCCAAGACAACTTCAGGCACAAGGGGAGCATAGTAATGGGAAAGGCAGTAGGTCTGATGTATTGCTTCTTGTTAGCTATTCAAGTGGAACATCAGTTTTTTTGTTTAATGTCCTTGATGTATAATATATATACACACACACTTGACTTTAGAGTTGTGGGATAGTAGGCGCAAAGAAAGGCTCACACTTAGGCCCAGCCGAAGTGGAGAGGACCTCTCTAGGGAGATCACAAGGACAATCTGCACTCAGGGCTAAAGGACCGCCACGTGATGTGTATTGATATGAACATCTGCCAAAATAGAAAAGACGTAACACATGTCAAAGTAGACTGCTTACATCTTGCAGGGGCTATAAAACAGCTGTGGTCCATGAGGCGTGATGGGGATTAATGAGGGCACTACTGAGGCCGATGAGTGTTGCATGTGCTGTTGGGAGCTTTTGAAGTGCAAGTTGAGATGAAAGTGTTGCTGTGATGATGAAGGTATTGTTACACGTCATTTTGAAACACACAGACACCGTGGGATTAGATCAGGGAGCGACTTGAGGAGTAGCGAGGGGACGTGGGTAGACGTGCGATGGAGCATATAGTACCAGAGTAGGGAGGAGGTGAGGGAACAGCCGTGGCAAATGGTGTGACGTCAGAAAATATATTTCGAGATACGCAGTTATAAACCATGTAGTACAATATCTTGCAAGTGCCTCCTCCCTTAGACCCCTGTCAGCATGACAGAATGGTCTCTGCAATAACAGTCAGTAGCGATGCAAAACAAACCTGCTCTCCGCTACCTTCTTAGCGCCGCTTTTAGGGGAACGACAGAAGTGTCCCTCGCCATTTTCTGGTAGGCGACAGAACTCAGTCTGCATAAGATAGTATTGCCTCATCACTTATACAAGATTTTTGTCATTCGCCAGAACGTTTGACATCTCACCTCGTGGCATTCAGTCCCTGCTCATCCGTCAGGCTTTGCTGCAGGCGACCCCCAGCTCTGAGAAAATTCTCTCAGGCCTCTCTTCGAACTGGCACTCGCCCGTGCACGAACATCTGCTTTCTGAGCAATCCTCGCAGCGCTCCTCACTTGGTACCTCCCTGTCCAGATTCCCCCCTTTTTGTTCATAGGTTCATATATCAAATTCAAAATCTGAAGGTTTCAGACGCTCAGAGAAACACAAATAAATATCCA
>NC_051404.1:46970616-46972380 GCF_015228065.2 Penaeus monodon
CTAGCTTATGTGTTTATGCTAATTCCTGTTCAGAGATCATCGGGCGCTCCACGAGACGCATGGGTCAAGCGTAGCCTCTATTCGGGGTCCTCTCGCTAGAGCTATTCCTTTCCTTGCCTTGCCTTTGCGTCTTTCTCCGTTTTTCTACCTCTCTGTGTTCTTTGGTCCTATCGTTGTGAGTCATATCATCAACCTAATGCACTGTCCACTTGAATTTGCAGTCCTTTAAAACGTACTTATATCCCCGAAGCCAACAGGCTGCCTCCTATTAAAGTTATCAGACCTTACCGTTCTTCAGCCTGTGACCTTGCTCACACCTCTGAATTACATCTACAGTGTGACGCAACTTGTCGTCCGCGTGAGGGTAGTTCCCACGTGACCCTAACCATCGTCTGTGGTCTTGGGCGATCCGTTTCGAATGACACTTCTTGGCTCTTTATATCCTTTCTGTCTCTATTTGTCTCGCGTGACCGCTTGCACTACATATAACAGCTTATATTCACATGATCCCGCATCCTAAACAGCCACGTGACTGATTTCGCATGTCATGACGTGACCTGTTGCGGCTCCACATGACCTGAATGACCCCGAACGTATTCTGAGTGAGTCATTGTTTTGTGTGTGACGCCGCACATCGGCTGAGCGGAGGACACACGGTGCAGGAGCCGAGGTCGGGCAATAACCTCGTTAAAATGACCTCCTCCCTTCTCTCCTCGCCGCGCCCAGGCTATCAGATAACGAGTTTTGTTTAGCTGGGCCACGTAACGGGTATTTCACCGGCCTGATAAGATAAGCCCAGCTTAGCCCTCTCTCCCAATGCCCCTTCGCCCTATCTGTCTCCCCCTTCCCTGAAATGCACAGTGGGTCAGTGCGCAAGAAATGGGAGTGGAAGAGCTAGAACGGCCGAGAGCAGCGACGGGAGGAGAGAGGGATGAGAGGCTGTCTGTCATCTCCCTCCAGTCAAGGTCGCTCTTATTTGCTTCTTCTTCCTCTCTTCCCTAATCAACTTCCCCGGAATTAAGAAATGAGTAGGAGAAGTCTCCGGGGGAGAGGGGGGAGGGGTGCCCGCGAGGCCTCGTGAAGGCGCCCCCAGGGAAGACGCAGAAGCAGCGCCTTACTAGTACGGCGTCAGCGTGCTTCGCGCCAGCCCAGCGGCAGGCGTCTTAACAGGCACGCTGTTATAGTGCCACAGAGTGTATGCTTGGCGCGGGAAGTGGGGTCGGGGGAGGGGGTCAAGGAGGACGACTAGGAACTTCACTTTTTCTTCATTTGGCGCAGCGTTAGCGACGGCTTCTCAGAGTGACCTCTGGGCGGCCGGGATGAGCGGCTCTCATAGTCGCCGCGGACAATTGGCCGGAGAAATCAGGGGGACGGAGCCGACGGGCGAGGAGGAAGGAGCGAGAATGAAGCTGGCAAAAGAGAAGGACGAGGATAATTAATGAGGACAAATCAGACAGAGGAAACAGAGGGCAAGAGGCGCGAGGGACAGCGAAGAAAACTAAAGAAAGCACAAACTAGAAAGGGGTTTCACGCAACCAAAGCGAAATGAAGAAAAATCGCAGAGAAAGAGAAAGTGCGCCTCTGAAAGCCTCCCGTTCATACATTTGCTAATTACAAGAGAGGTGACTTTATTCCCGCAAGAAATTCTCAGAGGACACGCGGTCTGCTGTCAGGCCGGAGGCGCTGCGGCGATAAGATTTAGGTTCTACTTGCTGGCGCGGAGGAGTTTATTTAGTTCATGCTTCTCAAGCCTGGCTGCCGCCG
>NC_051404.1:46973015-46973321 GCF_015228065.2 Penaeus monodon
AGCCTCTTCGATTTTGTGAGTTTGTTGTTTATAAAACATCATGGTGATAAGGTGTTCAATTGTGAGAAAAAAACGATAAAACATTAATACCAGATAAAACAGTTTACTTTCAAACTCACTTTGGCAGCATCTGGTTTGCATAAACAGAAATGACAACTGCGGTCTACCATCCGAGCAGAAATGTGTGGTATTTGAACACCTCTTTAGAAGAATAAAATGTTTTCCAGTGAACGAGGCTTTGGGGAAAGGGACAAGGGGGAAGATGAAGGGGTTTTTGGTGCCTGTGGAAGCGAGGTTTCACAGGCT
>NC_051404.1:46975160-46975258 GCF_015228065.2 Penaeus monodon
AGTGGTTCTTGTCTTTTCTGTTTTTCTTTTGTGTAAAATTGCGCAGAAAACTTTTTTACCATTTTAGTGTATTTTCTTTTCTTTCGATTTTTTTTTAG
>NC_051404.1:46976155-46976783 GCF_015228065.2 Penaeus monodon
TGAAAAGGAAAATCATTGTTTTCGAGTTCCCTGCCTGGCCCCTCTCCCCTCCAACCCAAGGCATCTCCGCCCACACAGCCTCTCGTACAAACATGAGTCACGCCCCGTGAGAACAGCATCAACCTTGCACATAACTTTGTAAAAGCGAGAATAGCCGTGAGTGTTGCAAGCGTCGAAGCACGTGACTGGCGAGCACATCGACCCTTGGCGAGGCGGCCGCGTCAACACTCGTGGGGTAACTGGGATATGGGCATTGTTCCAGCTGCCATGGTCCGCGCCGCTCACGGACACACACAGACATGCACGCACCTACGTACACATGGCACACAGTCATGTATAAATGCTCAGAAGCAAACACCCACACAGGGGCAAGCGACAGAAGACAGGACAGGCAAGACTTAGGATCCTGATAGGATAAAGAAAAAAGAATAAGAAAAAAAAAGCACGCAACCACGGGCTCACACAGTTGTACATACACATATAAAATAGACTTCTTTGGAGAAAACCGCACGAAAATTTGTGGAACACACATGAGCAGAACACACACACATGGGGAAAAAATATGTTTTTTTTTTAAACGTTCAGCGAGTTCTATGCCGGTAAAAAAAAGATCCCCCCACAAAAAAGC
>NC_051404.1:46979845-46979922 GCF_015228065.2 Penaeus monodon
GAGAAAACTCTATCCCTGCACAAATGAAGTGGATTTTAGCGAACAGAGAGGAAGGCTAAGCTACTCTGCCGGAATGG
>NC_051404.1:46980407-46980639 GCF_015228065.2 Penaeus monodon
AATATCAGATAAACAAGACTGAATAATCTTGTAGTTCAAAAGTAGTGTTTATTTGGACAGAAAAAAAAAGAAATGGAAGAGTAACTTGTGATAAGAAAGACGTGATGCGTCGACTCAAACTTGATATTACTTAGACCTCTGGCAGCAGAACAAAAGCAATAAGCAAGCGTTTTTGTGGCTGACATTCCACGCAGGTCTACAGACAACCGCTAGAAGGCTCAACCAGACTAAA
>NC_051404.1:46980708-46980806 GCF_015228065.2 Penaeus monodon
AAGTCGACCGTACAGAGTTAAACAACCGACCAGAATCAACACGCAGACCCAGAAGGTTGGGCTCAGGATGAGGTGACGCCAAGACCTAAACCAGGTTC
>NC_051404.1:46981487-46982806 GCF_015228065.2 Penaeus monodon
TACGGTCATAGTTGGAATACAATTAGCATTACACTCATATGTGCTGGATAACTACCCTCTCGGTAATGCGCGGCATAAATCTGGTTGTTTTATTCTTCCCGTCGCACTAATGAAGAAGGAAAAGGGAGGGTGTCGCCGAAAGACATTACTAATCACGGGAGACTTCGTGCTCGCTCCTTCAGGAGGCAGATCGGGCCAAGTTTAAGAGCCGAGACCTTCATAAGGCATCTGGTTTTGGGGGAAGGCGCGACCGCCTCTGCGCCCTCCCCGCGCTCGGAAAGCTTTTCTTTTTTTTTCCCAGGGGGCACACCCCAAGTACATGTGGGGGGGGGGAAGGGAAAAGAAAAAGGATAAGAGAGAGAGAGATAGAGAAAATTAGAGATAAAGAAAAACAGAAACAACAGAAAAAGAGAGAGAGAGAGATGAGAGAGGGGAGAAAAGAAAAAAAATGGAGAGAAGAATAACAAAGAAATAGAAAGGGAAAAAATAGAGAGGGGAAGACATAAAAAAAGGGGAAAAAAAAGAAATAAGAAACAAAGAAGAAAAATAAAAAGATAGAATAAAGGAAACAGAGAGACAGAAGAAAATAGGAAAAAGAAGTTTAAAAAGTAAGGGGAAAAGAGAGAGATAAAAGAAAAAACATAAAAAAAATAAAAAAAAATGAGAGGGGAAAAAGGGGAAGAAAGAAACCGAGAGAGAAAGAAAGATAGAAGGAGCCATAAGAAAAAAAGGAAAAAGAGAGGAGGGGATAAGAAAACTAAGAGGGGGAAAAAGGGAGAAAAAGAAAAGATAGATAAAGAGAAAAGAGAAAAATAAGTAGAGCAGAGAGATAAGGAAAAGAGATAGGGGAGAGAAAAAGAGAGGGGGAAAATATAGAAAGAAAAAAGAGTAGAAAAAGGGGAAGGGGAAAAAAGAGAACAAAAAAAACCCAAGGATATAAGATAAAAAGATAGAAAAAAGAAAGAAAAGAAAATAGAGAAAGAAGAAGAATAAAACAAAAAAAATAATAAAATAATTGGAATAGATAATAAAAAAAATTAAAATAAAATAATAAATAAATCAGATCAATATTATACAATATAAACATATACAAAAATTTAATAAATATAAATAAAAAAAAATTAAATTTAATATTTTAATATATATAAAAATTTAACAATTTTAAAAGAATAGAAATATAATATTTATATATATTATAATAACATAAAAATTATTAATATACATATAAAAAATTAAAATTAATTAATTTTAATAACATATCAATATATACATAAATAATAAATAACAAAAAAAATATCAAAAATAAAAAATAAAGAAAC
>NC_051404.1:46983626-46984354 GCF_015228065.2 Penaeus monodon
GTTTTTCTGTTCAAAGTTTTACGTAACAAGAAGGCGGGTTCTGCTCCACCCACTCTCTCCACACAGCCCTACTCTGCTGTCCCTTGCTTATGGTATTCATCAAGTCAGATTAGCCCTGTGGTCTAAGTTGTAGCTCCCTCGGGTCACAAGGACTGCATACAAAAGGAACTAACACACAGACAGATAGCCAGCGAGTTTTACAAGGCAGAAATTTGCAAAAAGTATATCATCTGATCAAGAAGTTTATTTCCGGAACTATATTCTTGTACATAAACTATACTCGCGTTTTTTTTTTTATCTCATCTACAGACCAAACAAAATTTCAACACTCTGAAGGTTCAGCTTGACTGTTTTGGTTCAAAGTTTTACATAATAAGGAGGCGGGTTTTGCTCCACCCACTTCCGCCAAAAACCCAAATTTGTCTGTGTTATCTATGTAAAATTTTAGAAAAATAAAATAAGTTTTGCACAGTATTTCTGTTTGAAGTTTTACTTAATAATACTTAATACTATCTGAAACACCACTAGCCTGGTGATACCCTGCCTATGTTATTCATCATGTCGAATTTTGGGCCACATTTTGCTCCTTACGGTCACAGGGGACTGAATGCAAAAAAGGGCTAACCACAAAACACATAGACAAGCAGACACATAGACAGCGAACTATGTTTACAAGATATAGACATGCACGGGATGTTTATTCTACACAATATGTCTATAAAACAACA
>NC_051404.1:46984502-46984919 GCF_015228065.2 Penaeus monodon
GTCTCCCTTAAGCTGCATTACCGTTTCTATAAAGTCTCCACTAAACCCTTTAATTAGACCAGCAAAGTTAATATCCTCAAGTACTCGTCATCGGCGATTCATGTATATCCCACACTTCTTATTGTTGTTACGAACTTCCCTTCTCTTTTGGGAGGGAGGAATCTTGCCATTAAAATCTAGCGTATCTAATATCTTCAGGAGGCATGTGTGTCATCCTGGTCTTATTTTAACGTGGTGGTAAATCTATCCTCGCGTGACGGTAGCATCACTTTATTCATTCAGTTTCCAGTTCAGGAGCTCCACCTAGGCCCATCTTCATAAATCTTCAAAGTCGCCGAACTTACGCGTTGTAGCTAGGACCTAGAGTGTCCTTTAATTAAAAAAAGGGCCTTTAATTGGGGGAAAAAAAATATATGT
>NC_051404.1:46985050-46985505 GCF_015228065.2 Penaeus monodon
CAAGTAACTTAGCATGTGAAGGATCTCTCTGCTCAGCAAGCTTCTTTTATGAACAAAGTTTTTTTTTTTCAAGTTTCATCTCTCAATTGAATAACATGTGTAACTGAGTGTAAAAAGAAATGCTTAGTAATGTGAAAGAAAGAAAAATATTTGAATTCTGCTTTGGGAATCTCGTCGTGAATTATACATCATATGCTGGAGCCTCTTGAAATTTTGAACTTGGCTCACGGACCTTAGTGCTGCTTTGCGGACTTCCAGGGGTCTGGAGCCCTTGGCTTGGAAACTCCTGATCTGGGGCTTCTTCACGTCCTTACTCGCGGCTGGGACCTGGCAGCTACTGGCGCGGGGGAACGAAGAGCTATTCATATGAAATTCCTACTGAAGTTAGACTTGTTCTTTGGCATCTTACTATGCCAGCAAAAAAGAGAGCTTAGGAACTTTGATAGCCAACAAGG
>NC_051404.1:46986077-46986670 GCF_015228065.2 Penaeus monodon
GAGCAACACCCAAAACTCCAAGGTTAACCATGACCATAACTACTCCACTTTGCTGCCTAATTAACCCTCCCCCGCCCGGGCTTCACCCACGGCCCAACCGCAGCCCTAAAACTTATCAGACGCCTTTTTTCCTCTCGATCCGACCCCCTTCCCCGCCAGGACATCCCGTCGCCATAAACCTTTCTTCTCGATACAGCCGGCACCCGTAACCCCACCTCACATTAACTAATAATCCTTATCTATTGCTGCATATTGCCAACCCGCAGCGCCTTTGGGTCTAAATTAACGCTTATCAACAAATTAACAAGCAACGGCCCCGTAAAATGTTCCCGCCGCTCGCAGATGCGTCGAGCGGACTCGCGCCTGCGCCGGGGCCTGTGCTGGGCTGTCCCGGGGGATCTTTTCAATTAATCGGCCGGGATGATACATTGTCACTTTTTCCGCGTCCGCATCGTCCTGCGCGGCTCATCCGGCCGCCCTAACAGCATCGTTATCAGCAATTCTTAGTCGGAGGTTCTTAACTAGCAATTTGTACTGACCTCGTTAGCATGTACTCATGCAAAGCAGCTTCTCCCAAAACGTAGTGGACGATG
>NC_051404.1:46986799-46986973 GCF_015228065.2 Penaeus monodon
AGAGTGCTTTCACAAACAACCCAGGGAGAGTTCACGCAGTACATTTGAATTACCAATTGTTTGCGTTTATATGCCGAACTGGAGCGCGTTTTATGCTGCCGACAGTATCCCATTCAGCACTGGCTCGAGAAGCTTGTAATACTCAAAAACAATTTCTGTGTATATTGTTCATTC
>NC_051404.1:46989519-46989772 GCF_015228065.2 Penaeus monodon
AATCGTTTCCCACGGGGTCTCATCTGTAATCCATTACACACTGAAGAAATACGGCAAGAATACCCTGGACCACTACAGGAAGATTGAAAAGAATTCTTTCCGCTCCAAGAAGGTGGGGAAAACATTAAAATTCCACGAGATAAGTAAATCTTACCTGGAACCTTACCTGATTTTATTAAATTTAGAGTGTATTGTCCCACATTCCAAATTACCAGGGCATATCGTTCATGGTGCTTCGATCTTTTGGATTGGG
>NC_051404.1:46991182-46992220 GCF_015228065.2 Penaeus monodon
TCTGTCATTTCAGTGTTACATCAGAGGTTATCGGTGATTTTACTTTTATTTTTATTTCAAACATTTGTGTTTCCTGTCTTATGTGTTCCCTGCCGTACACTGAACGTAATTACAATCTAGTGACGTTTTTCAATGCAAAATGCGCGACGCCTGCAACAGACGAGGTATTTAACCCTGGATTCTAGCGTATAGTATTAATTCGAAGCGCGAAATTTCATGAGATGTATGTATACAGGCAAATACAAAATTATTAAGCATATCACAATAAATGACATTTTTCTTCACATTTGATTATTTTTTTATTACAGAATATCTAGACTGTCTGCATTTTAGCTTTGAGTTCACCGCACTCACGACCAATCAGTTGACGTGGGATTCCGCGCATAACTATCTACCACGGAGCTATTTTCTTTGTTATTTCTCACGTTCCCATAATATTGGCGTCCTTGATAAACACGGGATAATGCTGTCCACTCCCCAAGAAAGTGCGGTTTGTTTTGCACTTAAAATCCCAAACGGGTCCCTTACAGCACCGTCGTAAAATCATCTCCTTAGCGCGTTCTACTTTATCTTTCCAAACCGGATGCTGGTGTGCTCAAAATATCTTGCCGCTGTGTTCCCGATGTTCCCTCTGACCTGCCTGGCGACCTGAGCCAAAGGACTCGGCCAAGAACTCACGTGTTCCGGGCAGGATGTGCGGTGGCATCCGAAAAGCTTTACTTTAAATTCCCCGTCTTTTGTATCATTTCCAAGTATGTACATGCGCCCACGATAAAACGTGCTTGTATGCGTACATTTGTTTGCTGTACCGGCTGATGCTTGTCGCGGGACCTCCACCACCTCGCAGAGTCCATCGTGCGTCAGGCCTTGAGCGCGGAGATTAGAATTTCTATTACCAAGCTGGTTGTACTCCATAACCTTCCCCTTCTGGATTTCTCCTCTCCTCCAATCGCTGCCTCTTCTTTCTCGCATTATCTTGAAGACGGATTTGTTCTACTGTCCTCTTCCCAGTATTTAAATCCTTTCTGCATTCTTATT
>NC_051404.1:46992594-46993428 GCF_015228065.2 Penaeus monodon
TTCTGTCACTCACTGTCAACCTATCTATGTGAAAATATCTGTCCCTTTCTCTTCCTCTTTTCCATTCCTTTCTTTATTTCTGTTATGCACGGTCTCTCTATCCACCTATCAGCATGTGTACCTCTGTCTCTCTCTCATTCCCTCTCTCCCACTTCCTTGTCTCTCCTCTCCCTCCTCTTTTCCTCCTTTCCCTTTACTCCATATCATTCCCCAACTTCTCCATTTTTTTCCTAAATTCTTTCTCCCCGTTTCCTTCTCTCTCTTCTCCTTCTTCTTTTCCCCTTTCCCTTTCCCAATTTTTCTTCCCTCTCACCTCCCTTCTTTTTTCTCTTTTCTTTCTCCCCCGTTTCCTACTCTTTCCTCTTCCTTCTCTTCTCCCCATTTCCCACTCCTCTGTTCCCTTCACTTTCCTCTACTCATTTCCCTCTCTCGCGTTTCCTCCCTTCTCTAATTCCCCCTTTCCCTCTCCCCTGTTTCATTTCCTCTCCTCTTCCTCCTCCTTTTCCCAATTTCCCTCTCCTCTTTCTCCTCCTTTCCCCATTTCCCTCTCCTTTTCCTCCTCCCTTTCACCATTTCCCTCTCTCCCGTTTCCTTCCCTCTCCCCTCCCTCCTCCTTTCCCCCATTCCCCTCTCCTCTGTTTCCTCCTCTCCCCTCCCCCTGCTCTCGCCCCCTCCTCCCCCCATTCCTCCACGATGCCTCATAAACTTCACATACCATAACCTATTTGGGCTCAAGACAGTTTTCGTGATATTTGTTTATCTCTCATTGCGCAACTGTCTTTCTTAGAATGCCAATGTGAATACAATATCTGATTACTGTGTGAGTTGCTGAAT
>NC_051404.1:46993869-46994021 GCF_015228065.2 Penaeus monodon
TCGCTAACTTAATGATGAATTTAATGACGCAATAACTATCCAGCACCAACAACCAGCCGGTCATAGCGAACAGCAGGGGGCGGTTCTCGCAGCCTGTCCTAGCCACCTGCGACGGAGATAGATAGACCGATAGACGCGAAGACGCATGAACA
>NC_051404.1:46994050-46994299 GCF_015228065.2 Penaeus monodon
TTCGAATAAGTGGGCAAGGGAGCAAATACTTTAATGTTTGAATAGATTTAGAAATAGACTGTTGCATGGGGAAATGCCGGGAAAAAAAGGTCGATCTGGGATTTTGTTCAACACGTCTGTTGAACTTTCTGAAGGTCTGTCTGCCTACTTGTCTATCGAGGCTTTTTTGGTTTGTCTTTTGTCTATATATTAAGTCCTCCATCTTTTCATAAACTTCCTTATCCTTCTGTTTGTCTAACTCTTTATCTT
>NC_051404.1:46994387-46994685 GCF_015228065.2 Penaeus monodon
GCACGTGCATATATGTCTTTTTATCGTTGCTAATGTTAAATGTAATAATGACAATAACTGCAAGAAAAATAATATTGATACGTCAAATGTTGTTTATATCGTCTTCATCGGTATTGCCATAATTGCGTTTCATCGAAAAAATACGACGTGCATTTATAATCAGATTGACAATCAGCGATGAAAAGTATAACAATATGCTCCCATAACGACGTCAGTGACAGCACATTTTTCACAACAACAGCACTGATGTTAATGATAAATTTTCCCATTCTCCTTCGGGACCCATTCTCACGACCAC
>NC_051404.1:46994990-46995209 GCF_015228065.2 Penaeus monodon
GGACGGCAAGGGAGCCCGCGAGTGTTTGGCATTTCGGGCGCGTGGCAACTGAGACTTTCATGGCTCGTAAAAAAGCATAGAGGATGGTTCATGGAAGAAGTTATGACAATTTGCAAAGCTTAATACAGGCTCTTATGTGCAGGGCAGCGGCCATCCTCGGCATGTTAACGCCAGATCTTGGTCTATCAATGATGGTTAGGTCTGCTGAGCCTCCAGCGT
>NC_051404.1:46995246-46995538 GCF_015228065.2 Penaeus monodon
CGTGATAGCGGAATGTATGGTGGAATGGGGAGAGACATTCGAGTAATGTGGAAATTGTGTGGGAAATGTTAGAGGAATGGAGAGGGATGGCCGATCCGGAAATGCACGAGAGATAGGCGAGCGATGCAGGGAATTTTTGGAGAACTAAATGCACTGAAGATATGTGTGAGTGATGGGCATAGTACTTGTCATCAGACGAAATTTATGATTGTGATAAGGGTTATCATAACAACTACATAACTGTGTGTATTCTGTGGAAGTAATAATGAATAATTACAAAGGGAAATAATAA
>NC_051404.1:46996592-46996665 GCF_015228065.2 Penaeus monodon
GACCATGTAATAACTAACAGAGATAAGCGGACACACAAAGATACAAAGTAAGACAGGTAAGCTAAATCAACAG
>NC_051404.1:46996698-46996893 GCF_015228065.2 Penaeus monodon
GAGATGGAATGAATGAGAATAAAAGGTTTAACATTGTTAATGCTAAAATATAACAAGGAAAAGATGTGTTGATACAGAAGAGAAAATGTAAAGTGAAAAAATGATCAGAAAAAAAAGGTCACGGAGAGGAAATGCTGCGAGATGGTAGGCGAGGGAGATGAAGGAATAAACATACGTAAAAATGGAGATGGTGTT
>NC_051404.1:46996935-46997110 GCF_015228065.2 Penaeus monodon
TACAAGATTAATGAGCTAAGAAAGAAACAGGCGATCAAACGAATCAAAAAATGAAACACCAGCGATGAACAAACCTTCACAAAAAAGTTAGTTATCATGTCCGAGCGTTTCCCGCTACACCCCTCTCCCCCGCCACCCCCCCGTTCCGAGTAACCGTCTCTCCCAGCCCTTTTCT
>NC_051404.1:46997132-46997418 GCF_015228065.2 Penaeus monodon
TCGGCGGCGCCTACCTCAAAAGTTTTTACAGGGCCTGCCCATGGACAGAAAAGGTTAGACAAACAGCAACGCATAAATCAAAGCGGTGCTCACATCCATTCATTTCACACATCAAAAAATAGGTGATCAATTTTGTTGTGTCTCGCCCGGATCCGCACTAATTCTAGCACATCACCGGTACGCGGAGAGTCCCCCCTGCCCACCTCATTCCACATCATTCGTTTTCAAAAACATTTTCGCGAGTTTTCTATGTTTATCATGAAGATGTGGTTTTGTTGCTACTACA
>NC_051404.1:46997437-46997707 GCF_015228065.2 Penaeus monodon
ACCTCACAATACCGATTTCTATCCCCGCGGTTCTCGATATAAGACTCTATTGTGCCGCGGCGGGACACGATTTAGAGCGTGTTGCCTGGTAATCAGCAAGGACGCAGTAGTTAGTTTAACAACCAAAGTACTCAGCAGAATTTTCGATTGAGTCGAGTTTTTTTTCTATCCCATTCACACTTAGTATTCGAGTGACATGGACATCATCAATCTGATTAATATAGATCTGTGAGCACGAGATTCTACATACGGCGGTGATTACGTCGGCCG
>NC_051404.1:46997744-46997987 GCF_015228065.2 Penaeus monodon
GTATGCTCCACCGGCCTTTTCTTCGCCTCGCGCAGCCAAAACATCTCTGGAAGTCAATGTTTTTTAGTGTCCAATGATGCCTCGCGCTGCCGGCGATCTGTGATTGTAACAGATGAGGATAAAGCAGGTTTTTCTTCTTCTTTTTCCCCGTTTTTTTAGGCGATGGACGGCGCCGCGGAGGGATGCTAGGTCAAAGGGGAAAAGAAACCTTCGAAGTGTCTTTGCAACTTGCCATGAAGGCGC
>NC_051404.1:46999406-46999628 GCF_015228065.2 Penaeus monodon
CGTGCTATTCCTCATGAACAAATTGTTAACCTGTCAGAACAAATTAGTGAAGCAGCCTGTGTTTGTTCCACTGGGAATGAAGGATAAAAAAAGGGAAGTTATTTGACCAAACAAAAAACAACACATAAGGATGAAAAAAATGAAGTTGAATAAGTGCCGCTCAGTTTTTCTTCTCATAAAGGTCGCGCTGACTTTTATGTCCTTGAGAGGTTAACAGTGGAT
>NC_051404.1:47002044-47002288 GCF_015228065.2 Penaeus monodon
AATATATAGTTAAGTACGGACGACTGCCAAGAGAGAGTTAAAAGATATAGAGTGAGGATTTCTTAGAACTGACGAATGAGATGTTATAGAGTCGCTGATGAATGACGGATATGATCGAGAGTAGCGGGATGAAGTATGGATTAGAAATCAGATAGACAAGAGAGATATAAGAGTAGAGAGGGTACGGAGGGATGGATGGGACGGAGGAGAGTACGGAGATGCGCGAGGGAGTGATGAGAGGAAT
>NC_051404.1:47003134-47003259 GCF_015228065.2 Penaeus monodon
CTCCGACAGACAGGGCGACAGCAGAAAAAATAGACTGACAGATAGATACAGAGGATAAGCGCAATTCAGATACTGACAGAGATGCCCAGGAAGTCTCATTTCGTTGCGCTCAACTGTACCCTTCA
>NC_051404.1:47004113-47004189 GCF_015228065.2 Penaeus monodon
GATGCCCAGGAAGTCTCATTTCGTTTTCGCTCAACTTGTACCCTTCATGACGTAAAAAAAGTGGCGGGGGGGGAGG
>NC_051404.1:47004836-47006103 GCF_015228065.2 Penaeus monodon
ACTGTTTGTTTGTTCATAATAAAGCATGTGATATAATACAGGACATTAACAGTACACATGTAATAGTGAGAATGCATTGCTAAGGCAATCATTCTCATCATCACCATTATTATGACACTGTTAACAATGTAATTTATCACTATTTCAGCCCTTTTATAGACGTAATAATTGCAACATCCGGGTATACATTGCAGCAGTCATGATCAGAGCACTTGGGATCAGCCTGGGTTGAGTGAGACGTGCAAAGGACGCTGGTTTCGAGGCCTACGAGCCGGAGATGACTAAGGACTTGCATCACGTGACATGTATGGGCCACTGAAACGTATGGTTAATTAGCGTTCGTATGACTGGAGTATATGATGAAGAAATGTCATCGACATTATCATATTTAAATCTCGACTGACCTATATCCTTAGATGATACGTAATCTGGCTGACGTCGACAGCTGTTCCTGTTCTTAACTTTATCGAGTGCGACCTCCTCTAGCTCTTTATACTCTCGGTCTCTCTTCCCCTGTCTGCTCCCCTTTCTCTAGCCATACGCACCTACACAGAAACACATACACAGACCACACAGGGAATCCTACATATAGGAACACACTCACGCGCACACTCCCGGAGATGCACACACCAGGATGTCTCGAAGGGACGATCCGAGGTGCATCTCACGTCGTCGTAATAGATCCATTATCGCCGCAGATCGAAAAATGATTCATTATATCGACATATCCGGGGAATAACACGATCAATACTGATCACGGGTTCAATTAAAAGGATCCGGATCCGGTTCCTGGTTGCGCTACGTGCTCTTCACTTCGGCGGGAAGCCCACGCCGGCCATAAGCAGAGCGAGGCGGCGTCGTCGTTGTCGTCAATGCACGCAACGCAGGCACAGAAGAAACGTGTGTGCATATGTGGGGGACATGATGGCATCCATATAGGTGTGCGTGCGTCGCCTTCGTGGCTGGCCTCTTTACGCACATGCATTCACAAGTACACACACAACTAGGAACACGACCTTTGCTAACACGAGCATGGATACATGTCCGTCAGTAACTGCGTTGATCTGGCCAGAAGGCAGGAGCTGATTTGGCGAAAGGAGTACCTGCACATGTGGCGTAAAGAGAAGGTGCTGTTTTACAGAGGAAAGTAAATAACAAAAATAGTGGTATGTGACATGAGTAGGCACAAAGATTTAGGCACTGCAGCAACCTGGCACAGAGACAAAAGAGAGTGAGTCCGTGTGCGTGCTTGTGCGTATGTGTACGA
>NC_051404.1:47006270-47007769 GCF_015228065.2 Penaeus monodon
CTCACTTGTGTGCGTGTGCTCATATGGATGTACAAACTCCAGAGAGGAAGAGGTGTGTTTTTCTATACCTGATTCTATCCAACATTATTTTGCTAATCAGATATAGCCTACATATCTAAATATCTTTCAAGATGAATGATATATAAAAACGATGGTGGTCGAGGATCCTCGCATGAGGACAACGAGCGAAGGTGAGGACACGGCTCCTCTCCTGTCAAGACGAGCTTTCAATATCCAGCAATCAATGCTGCGGCCGCCCGCGGCGCCACAGATGTGGTGCTTCCGACGCCATCCAAGTATGATGTTCTCTGGCACCATCACAATCCGGGCGCTTGTCCCTTCCTCACCATCGCGCAGCTGTGGCTTCCCTGGCACCGCCAACGCCGCCGCCGCCAGCGAGTCGTGCTACTGCGAGTTACCGGTCGTTAAAATGTTAATTAGATAAACGTTCGCTCTCGAAGTCCAAAAATCAGTCAGGCGACGACAAATAAATCTCGCGGCGGCCCGCGGCAGATAAGCCGAATGACGGAGCGTCCGGCCGCCGGCGGCGTCTCCGGCGGGAGGCAGATTAATCGAGAAGCATTTTTATATCCGATTACTGTCGCGGAAAAATAGAGAAATGAACACGCGTGACAGGGACGGGGGAAAAAAGAACAGGGAGGAAGGGGGGAAAAAAGAAGAAAAATCGTACACATACGAGCAAAAGTGGCCATTGTTTTGTGTCCCGGGAAGAATGATGGTGGCGGACGGCCGCGGAATTTCAAAGTGAAGGAGAATCTGACAAAAAAAATGGGGAAGGAAGAATATTGATGACGAAGGTGATAATGTAAGGAGGGGGAAATAAGAGGCGACAGGTGATGAATTAAAAAGCTTAATTCACACCCGACTGAGGCAATAAACAAATATGGAAAGGAAAAACAAAACAACCTGAAAATCCTGCCTGTGGCTACGGAAAATAGAAGAGATAAACGTTTCACAGAAAAAAAGCTTAACCAAGACATATGGCCTGCACAGAGGTACTGAAAAAGGGATAGCAGCATTCGTAAACAGACAAAAAAAGAATTCTTCAAAAGCTACCGTGTTTAGTTTCACAAAATATGAGACTGATACTAACAGGAGAGAGTATGGACTTATGGCCTTTACATGTATACTGAAAAAAGTGGCACTGTTAGCAGAAATGCAAATTAATTAATTAAAGGATGAATAAACACTCGGCACGGACACACACGGACCAAAATCCGTACCTGTGTCTTTCCCACATTTACTTCATTCTATCAAAATTTCGTACCATTTTGTTTTCAAACAAAGACAAAGAAGGAAAAAAAAAGTAGGTTGTGTCGTTCAACGTCAAGAACTTCAGGTTCTCGGGCCTGATTTGAAGGAAACATTTGTCTAGGTCACGAGCATGTTGGTTCAAGGGAGGAAGGTGGGTTAAAAAAAAGGCAGCATATGTAGGAGGGCAGTTCTAAAGATAAAAGTTTCAGGTGTGTGGGGCACTG
>NC_051404.1:47008275-47009350 GCF_015228065.2 Penaeus monodon
ACGTATGTGGAGATACATAATTTCTTCTGCAGTTTTCCTACCGCAATCATGATTCCCAATCTTTTACTCGCCGATGCAACCAGAATGAGCCCAATTTGCGGAGGAAGCAGGGGCTGAAGCTGGTGCATTTTGAAGTTCATCTACACCGTCAGGCGGGAGGGAGTTGCTGGGCTAATATACAGTGGGAAGGACATACTGATTTTTGTTTATTACGCTGTACAACCCATTTACTGTGTTTTTGATAACGCTATCAGAATCCGATATAACGCTAGATCGCAGTCAGTAAACAGCTTCTAGGCAATTTAAGAGAGCGGGGAAGGCAGGTCCAGGAGTTGCTTCGGCGTCCGTGTATTCTCCCTCCTTGATACGAGCCATACATCGTCATATCAAGCCATCTCCCTCGCGCGCAGTCAGAGCGCCTCCCCGGCCGTCTCAGTCACCGCTTATCTTCCGGCGCGCGGCCAACTCTTGCTTCAACCTCCGCCGCTGCACACGCCGCCGCTGCACCCGCTTCCGCTTCTACTTTCGATTCTACCTGCTGGACGCCGCTGCTTGGGTGTCTCTGCTGGCCTTGTGTCCTCGAGAGCGTCCTTCGCGTCCCGGTCATGATCGCTGCCTCTGCTGCCATGCGAAACCTTTTTTTAACTAACATCATCGTTTCATTACACGATCCAAAGGCATCTGCAGCGCATTCTCCTATTTGATAAACAATTATGTTTATGCTTAGCCTAGAAATTATATGATTTCCCTCTGGATGCCATTAGGCGTACGTGGAACTTCGTCGATTTGGTTAATGTTTCCCACGTGTGATGTTCTGCATCGCTTGAATGTCGTACTTGTTATTCAACTTTCTGCCAGAACAGTTCATGTTGCAGATAGTAAAGCCCTTTTGCAACACAGATGAACAACATGTTGAAGCAAATGGTCGAATGGTTCTCAGAATCTTAAAGACTTTCGGGAATAATAAGAGATACGAACGCACATGCACAAACTATAGCTATATCTATTCATTCTTTTACCTGTCAGTCTGTTTCTACGCATCTTAATCCTCCCGTCTAACTATCTCTCTGTCTGT
>NC_051404.1:47009428-47009689 GCF_015228065.2 Penaeus monodon
GTCTGGATATAAGTTAAATATAGAGAAACACAATATCCTATACAGACATACAAGGAAACGTACAGCACATAGAGACCAGAGAACTAGATCCTACTTCATCATCCACGAGACCAGGTACAGAGCCACGTTAAACAAAACTGGATTGCATTATGGCTCTTTAAAACCATATTAGTTTACGCGTAGATACTGAGCACATGCGAGGGAGAGAGACAGAAGTTGGTGGGATAAAACTAGAAATGAAGATCAAGTGAAATAGAAGTT
>NC_051404.1:47009739-47013204 GCF_015228065.2 Penaeus monodon
CGTCGCATCTCAAGATTGCCTTAAACTCCAACTGGGAATGGGTGAGAATCACGAGCAGGGAATGGGTGGGAATCACGAGCAGGGAATGGGTGGGAATCACGAGCTGGGAACGGGTGGGAATCACGAGCTGGGAACGGGTGGGAATCACGAGCTGGGAATGGGTGGGAATCACGAGCTGGGAATGGGTGGGAATCACGAGCTGAGAAGGGGTGGGAATCACGAGCAGGGAATGGGTGGGAATCACGAGCTGGGAACGGGTGGGAATCACGAGCTGGGAACGGGTGGGAATCACGAGCTGGGAACGGGTGGGAATCACGAGCTGGGAATGGGTGGGAATCACGAGCTGGGAATGGGTGGGAATCACGAGCTGGGAATGGGTGGGAATCACGAGCTGGGAATGGGTGGGAATCGCGAGCTGGGAATGGGTGGGAATCACGAGCTGGGAATGGGTGGGAATCACGAGCTGGGAACGGGTGGGAATCACGAGCTGGGAACGGGTGGGAATCACGAGCTGGGAATGGGTGGGAATCACGAGCAGGGAATGGGTGGGAATCACGAGCTGGAATGGGTGGGAATCACGAGCAGGGAATGGTGGGAATCACGAGCTGGGAATGGGTGAGAATCACGAGCTGGGAATGGGGTGGGAATCACGATCTGGGAATGTGAGGGAATCACGAGCTGGGAACGGGTGGGAATCACGAGCTGGAATGGGTGGGAATCACGAGCTGGGAACGGGTGGGAATCACGAGCTGGGAACGGGTGGGAATCACGAGCAGGGAATGGGTGGGAATCACGAGCTGGGAATGGGTGGGAATCACGAGCAGGGAATGGGTGGGAATCGCGAGCTGGGAATGGGTGGGAATCACAAGCTGGGAACGGGTGGGAATCACGAGCTGGGAATGGGTGGGAATCACGAGCTGGGAATGGGTGGGAATCGCGAGCTGGGAACGGGTGGGAATCACGAGCTGGGAACGGGTGGGAATCACGAGCTGGGAATGGGTGGGAATCACGAGCTGGGAATGGGTGGGAATCACGAGCTGGGAATGGGTGGGAATCACGAGCTGGGAACGGGTGGGAATCACGAGCTGGGAATGGGTGGGAATCACGAGCTGGGAACGGGTGGGAATCACGAGCTGGGAATGGGTGGGAATCACGAGCTGGGAATGGGTGGGAATCACGAGCTGGGAATGGGTGGGAATCACGAGCTGGGAACGGGTGGGAATCGCGAGCTGGGAATGGGGTCAAAGCTAAGATTTATGGCTCTGAAGGTGAAAGGAACCGCGCTGAAGGAAGGAGACTGAGCTGAAGCAAGGTTGCAGTGAGCTTAGGGAGAGAGAGTGAGCTGAAGGAGGGAGAGTGAAATGAGGGAGGGAGAGTGAGCTGAAGGAAGGAGAGTGAGCTGAGGGAGGGAGAGTGAGCTGAAGGAGGGAGAGTGAGCTGAAGGAGGAGAGTGAAATGAGGAGAGAGAGTGAGCTGAAGGAGGGAGAGTGAGCTGAAGGAGGGAGAGTGAAATGAGGGAGGGAGAGTGAGATGAAGGAGGGAGAGTGAAATGAGGGAGAGAGAGTGAGCTGAAGGAAGGAGAGTGAGCTGAAGGAGGGAGAGTGAAATGAGGGAGGGAGAGTGAGATGAGGGAGGGAGAGTGAAATGAGGGAGGGAGAGTGAGCTGAAGGAGGAGAGTGAGCTGAAGGAGGGAGAGTGAAATGAGGGAGGGAGAGTGAGATGAAGGAGGGAGAGTGAGCTGAAGGAGGGAGAGTGAGATGAAGGAGGCAGAGTGAGCTGAAGGAGGGAGAGTGAGCTGAAGGAGGGAGAGTGAAATGAGGGAGGGAGAGTGAGATGAAGGAGGCAGAGTGAAATGAGGGAGAGAGAGTGAGCTGAAGGAGGGAGAGTGAAATGAGGGAGAGAGAGTGAGCTGAAGGAGAGAGAGTGAGCTGAAGGAGGGAGAGTGAAATGAGGGAGAGAGAGTGAGCTGAAGGAGGGAGAGTGAGCTGAAGGAGGGAGAGTGAAATGAGGGAGAGAGAGTGAGCTGAAGGAGAGAGAGTGAGATGAAGGAGGGAGAGTGAGCTGAAGGAGGGAGAGTGAGATGAAGGAGGCAGAGTGAAATGAGGGAGAGAGAGTGAGATGAAGGAGGCAGAGTGAGATGAAGGAGGGAGAGTGAGCTGAAGGAGGGAGAGTGAGCTGAAGGAGGGAGAGTGAAATGAGGGAGAGAGAGTGAGATGAAGGAGGCAGAGTGAAATGAGGGAGAGAGAGTGAGCTGAAGGAGGGAGAGTGAGCTGAAGGAGGGAGAGTGAAATGAGGGAGAGAGAGTGAGCTGAAGGAGGGAGAGTGAAATGAGGGAGAGAGAGTGAGCTGAAGGAGGGAGAGTGAGATGAGGGAGGGAGAGTGAGATGAAGGAGGGAGAGTGAAATGAGGGAGAGAGAGTGAGCTGAAGGAGGGAGAGTGAGCTGAAGGAGAGAGAGTGAGCTGAAGGAGGGAGAGTGAGATGAAGGAGGGAGAGTGAGCTGAAGGAGGGAGAGTGAAATGAGGGAGAGAGAGTGAGCTGAAGGAGGGAGAGTGAGCTGAAGGAGGGAGAGTGAGCTGAAGGAGGGAGAGTGAGCTGAAGGAGTGAGAGTGAGCTGAAGGAGGGACAATGAGCTGAATGAGGGAGGGTGAGCTGAAGGAGGCAGAGTGAGCTGAGGGAGGGAAAGTGAGCTGAGTGAGTGAAAGAACTCACGTTTGACTTGAAGCAAACTGGAAAATACTGGAAATGTCTCGTTCACCGAATATCAAACAAAAATGTTCGAAGAGCTTCCGAGAGCTTCTTGGGAAGCTTACTTTGCCGTGACGTCATAAAGGTGCGTAAAGTTTTTTTTTTTTTTTCAGAACGAAATATGAGGAAATGCTTGTAACTTGTAATGGGTTTCCAAGAGCACACCTTGCCGTCGTGATTATAAGAATCAGTATCTTTATCGTTGTAGAATGATTTTTTTGAGTATTTCTTTCACTTACATAGGCGAGTAGACCAAATTACTGATTTACACGAATATACATTGCGGTATATGTACAGTCGCAAAACATCACTACCGAAGGTGCAGATGCGACCCAAGTAGTAAGTAAACACAGGCCCTACATTTGTCCGAATTCCGAATCCAGAGGCAGAAGCCGAGGTTACGCCTCAACATTGCCCTAAAAAATATATATATCTTCTACTCCTACATGAGAAAACGACAAACTCACCAGACAGGAGAGATCAACGGAATGATATGCACTTTTCACTATATAAAGCAAGTAAATATCCTAAAAAGAAAAAGAAAACACGCATGCACTGCCCGGAAGCTTCATACAAACGAACCAAACGAAGCAGGGGAATCGGACGGCGGCGAGCGGCCTCTCGGGCTGGCCGCCTTCCGTTCGAATCAGATCGATGCACTTGCTCGGCACGGATTCGGAGGCGCTCACTCACCTGCAGCGATAAAAGGTCATCAGTCA
>NC_051404.1:47013891-47015971 GCF_015228065.2 Penaeus monodon
ATCTATATGAAAATTCCCCCAAACGCAAGAGTAAAACGAACGCAGATATCGGAGGATATAAAAAATAAAGCTCACACAGCAGGCAGACATGAAACGTCACCCGCTCAGAAGTAGTTGCTATATATTAATCGATGTCTTGAAGTGACCAGACAGAAAATACCTGACAAAGTGAATGAAGTCGATAAAAGAAAGTTAACAGTGGAGAAGCAAACAACAAACATCTCCGCACTCAGGTAGACTGATATCAGGTAACATCAAGAAGACAGCCAGCAGACTACGGCAGACGGCAGGTGTTGGAAGAGTTTTCCGCGAACGAATAAATGCCACATTGTTATAACCTTTATATACGGTGCCATTAGGCTGTGAGGCTGTGAAGAAGAGGAGGGGTAAGAGGAAGAGTGATAAAGCACAGTCACAAGAAGGAAATTTCAAATAATAATGGTACGTGAGCAAAAAAAAGGAAGCCCTTTGGTGCGCCCTCGGTGGGAGACAACCCATCTGTCCCTGTGGCAGGGGTGGAGGTGGAGGGAACGTGTGAGGGAGCGAGGGAGAAGCGGTGGAGGTCTGGAGGGAGGAAATGGGGAGGGAAGGTGCTTGGCGCAGAGCTGGTGAACGGAATGGGTGGTTGCACAGGTGTTAGAGCAGAGATGAGGCGCGCAGGTCGTATGTCGAAGCAGGGGCGCCCAGATGGTTGCGTGGTATGTGAAATGGGCTGCGGTTGCTGGACATGCTTGGTTAATTGACAAGACTGGTTCATTTGCCCACACACTCAATCAGAGTAGCCTACCCTGGGCGTAGATCGTGTAAAGCAATTAGTAAAGGTTCGGTATAGATTGCAAATGGCATTATTACTGGGTGCGGAACCAAACAGAAGTGAGATTGCTATAGATTGCAAATGATGATGCCGCATGTTGCATGGGGAAAGGGTTGTAGATGCACCAAGAATAACCTATGGATTGCGTATGACAGGATTAACATAAGGTACAATGATACTGAGGTGATGACTGGTTCGGCGTCTGACGTCATCGGTGATGCTCGGGAGATGCATTCACACACGCAAACGGGATAGAGGGTGGCGCGTGTTAAGCAAGGCACGGGTCAGGGATAATGTTATCAATAAGTTTAGCGAGTTAGGTGAGCTAATAACGGAAAAAAGTTAGCACACGTCGCGGATGCTGGTTAATATGGGGATTGCCACAGACTGCAGTTACTAGTATGGTTACTGGTTGCCATACTGGTTGCGACTTAGGATGCAGGCAACAAAGAATGTTGCCACAGACACCCATGGGTAAAGAGGTGGGTTGCCACAGGTAGCAGACGCTCGGAAATATGAGGACTGCTATAAGGGGCGGAGCTAAAATTATGGTTGAAAGCAGCCCTGTGAGGGAGTTGGCAGTATGGGCGGGCCTGGCACCGCGGTCGGGACTGCGGCGGACACCTGCTATTTGTATGCCTGTGCAGGGCATACATTTGGCGCGAGAATGCGGAGTGAGTTATTTTAGTGCCATCCCAAGACGTGGGCGGCGAGCCTGCCAGATGACACCCACACAACCACACTACTACACATCTACATCATCCCACCACCAGCGCCGACACGAAACTAACAGCGAGGTCACTTCGCCGTCACCAGCGCCTCCTGTTATCATGACCGCCGCCACGTCACCGCCGGCAATTCCGTCACAGCCGCTCCGCGAAAACCTTTTCAGAACGGACGTCCTCTTGGAAGCGCTGATCCCGGCTTATGAGGACGACACCTCCCGCGTAATTTTGTTTTCCCTCTGAGGAGACTTCGCCGTGGAGAAAGCTATTTCAAGCAAAATCTCAGGTAATGAGATGATGCACAAATAGCAGAGCAATTCGACAGGGTTCATGAGAAGAACTGAATCTGAATTGAATTCTCATATGGAACAAATTTAATTAATGTTAGTAATCAAGATTACAGAAAGCGTTAACAAGAGAGCTAAGAAGAGTATAAAATAAGAAGAGACAGACAAATAATCCCTGGTTACACAACCGGCAGAAGTGTTTGTATGAACTTGTCTAGCAGAGCCAAGAGAGCAGACACCAAAGCCAGCGACGA
>NC_051404.1:47016149-47016526 GCF_015228065.2 Penaeus monodon
AGTTCTCTCGTGACTCGGCCAGGCTGAACGGGTTCCCTGCGGCTGTCTGGGAGTGTCAAGGGAGGAATTTGCAACGGGGCGGATATAGCAACACGTGAATGTGCAACAAGCACATGGGGCATGAATAAGGGTCGAGAAATAGAGATTCCAAGAACCGAAACAAAGTGTACTCGGAAAAGCAGGCAGGCTGTATGAAATGCCTCTGCGGTTACGGCGCCGCTATTCAGGTAACCGTGGCAGCGCGCGAGTGAAAGGGGCCGCAGAGTGAGAGGAACAAGAAGGCTCGCTTTCATGATCTTAATTCTGGGCTTGAATGTTTAGCGATCGGGCGTCCTGTGCTGAGCAGGATGGGGGAGAGAATGCTGACTGATAACTAG
>NC_051404.1:47016613-47016693 GCF_015228065.2 Penaeus monodon
CACACATTTCCTTTTATTCATACTTATAAAGAACGTTGCTTATCGTTGCCACACTGCTAGTAATGATCATGTGAATTCTC
>NC_051404.1:47017383-47017464 GCF_015228065.2 Penaeus monodon
CTGTTTGTGTCTCGTGTGCCTGTTTGCACGATGCTATTCATGATTGCGGACTTGAGATACGTAACGCCTGGAGTCACATTT
>NC_051404.1:47017528-47017597 GCF_015228065.2 Penaeus monodon
AATTGAGAACATAAACATTAAAAAATCACATACACATATAATATTATGAATCAATCAGAATCCTAGTCT
>NC_051404.1:47017713-47018599 GCF_015228065.2 Penaeus monodon
CAACAACTTATATTATATATTTTGTTTTTCCGTCCGTTCGTTCGCACGTTCCTACTTAGTCATTACATGAGAGCGAGACAAGTAAACACTGCATTGAGGTAGGTAGACCGTCAGTCTTTGCACTTTATTTGCACAACTATCCACGGGGAAGGTTAAGAAGGAACGTAGGAGGGGAAGAGGAAAGGGAGAAAAGAAAGGGGGCTTAAAGAAGAAAGGAAGAGGGAGAGGGAGAGGGGGGGAGAGTGGGCTTAAAGAGAAAAGGGGGTAAGGGTGTTTCAAGAGAAAAGGAAAAGGGAGGGGAAACGGAGGGGAATTAAAGTGGAAAGGAAGGTGGGTAGGGGAGGAGGTGGGGGATAAAGAGGAATAGGAGGAAGATGGGAGGCCTTAACGTAGGAGGGAAGAAGTGAATATAATGGAGAGGGAGAGGGCAAGGAAATGGGCGAGAGGAGGCGAAAGGAGGGTGAAAGGGGGAGAAGTGAAGGGAGACGGCAAGCAAAGATAAAGGAGAGAGCAGAGAGAGGTGGAGGAAAGGGGAGAGGAGGGAGAAGTGAGGCCTAGTGACCCTAACATCCATTTTACTTTGGACAGTAAGGCTGTCGGCTTGCTTTGACACTCAGCAAGTCAAGGTCAAAGTGGGCCTGTATCTTCCTGGACCAGTGTTTAGTTATGGCCATTTGCCCTTTCGAAAGTGTTCAGACAGTCAGATCTAAAAGTTTAAGTAGCGAACACTGATAAGTAATCGTAACGGAGATAATAATGATGTGGCAAAGATTAGCGTCTAGAGATTGTTATTATGTATTTTTCCATTAAACATTGCATAAGTAGCAATGGGATTTTTTAGTCACAAAATCGCAAATCATCCTTTCATGCTTAAGTAGCTTTTCTG
>NC_051404.1:47019119-47021101 GCF_015228065.2 Penaeus monodon
CATTGTTGTCACTATCTCTTTCTTCTTCGTCGTAGTACAGACAGCGAGCTTAGAGATAGAAACGGTTACAGTTATAAAAGCTATCTTTAAGGACGAATATCAACAAAAGGCAAAATAAAAAGAGAGGAAGATAGAAAGATCATACAAAAAAAAAAAAAGTTTTAACATCCACCGGTGTCATCCGAGGGTCAGGTACAAGCTGGTATCGAAACGTATAACTTCTTCAATTAACAGTCATGTTTACATTGTGTGAGCTTAAGTTATCGCCTTCATAAAAAGGGTGACGTAAGCGGAGAGTGCTTGTGTGTTGGTTTGCACAAGTGGTTTCAGATGGGAGTAAAGGGGGAGAAGGAGAAAGTAAAAGAAATAATGGTCTGACCTGAAGGAGCAGGAACTTTGCAAGCGAGTGGGATCTTACAGGGATGGACTGGCAGAGAGGAAAACGATCGCGTCATATATAACAAATTCCTGGTATGCTAAGTGGTGGGTCGTTTTGCCTTGATGGGAGCTAATGACATAAAACAGCAGGGTTTCTTGTACGAAGTCTCTCATACAAGAGACTTGCTCTGGTCAGTAGGACAACGCCAGGCCCGACCGCTGCCTCGGGTAAGGGAAGCACCAGCGTGGGAGGTGGCCAGGGCATCGGGTACAGGGCTTGAACTTTACGTTGACCCTTGAGTAAGGCCAGATTCTTAACGCTTACTTTCCTCACATTGGCACTCTGTGGTGTCTGGAACAAGATGATGTAATGCTACGTGGAGCCGTAATAAGCCGAGGCAGATTAACGGACTGTGTTTGTCGGCAGTGGATAAATTATTTGAACCATCTTGTGTGTCTTGCTATGAAGATACGAGGCTCTTACACTTCGCTTAATCGTAAAGCGAACGACCTTGGGAGGCTGGTGGTAAGGCCACTCGCGCGCAGTGTAAAAACACGAAAAATAAACATAGCATACGGGAATCTCCCAAACCAAGCCAGTACAGCTCATGAGCATAATAACTGCCATATCTCGCATATAAAAGCTGGTTCCGTGTTGACAGATGAATGATAACCCACGACGACTGAACTGAAATCATTATCGCCGCACACAGGTGCAGGTTTTACAAGTTTTCGCCTGCGAGTGTCGAGTTGTCAGACAAGAGACAAGCAACGTTGTAGATGGAAGATATATGCGTTTTTTTTACACAAGGGATACCGAGACTCGAAGATCTGAAGCGAGTGATTAGGCGAGATATATACGTAGCAGAGGCAATCACCGGTTTCAGGTAAGAAGTCGCGTATCTACAACTCCGAGTCGGGCGGGCAAAAAAGTGGTCGGCGGGCACTCCCCTTAGCACATCAGGCGGCGTCGACCCGCTGCAGCTTGGCCTCGCATTTCGCGGAGGGGAAATAAGCGCCAAAATCTTCGAGAAACGACGACATTCCTGATCGCGCGGCCAGACCCGTCCTTACAGCACATCGCTATCCTCAGTGCGTCCCAGCGGCCCGGGAGGGTGTCCCTAGAAGACAGGTGCCGGAGCGTCCAATTAAGTGATCAAGTGAACGGCGATGTTAGGCCGTCACTCGCCCCACACTGGCCTTGGTGGCAGGCCGTCCTTCGCCGTCTTTTTCTCAACAATAAATCTGCCTGAAGCAAAGGCTCTGAAACACGCCGATTTGGTAACCTCATGATCACTCGCATTCCCTGCGACCATTTGGGATGGGATTCTCGACCACTGTAGAGCAAACTTTTTCAAAGAAAAGCATTTGGTTCCTATAGCATTCTCTCATGCCAATAGGTTTGCTCGACTATAAACATAAAACGAAACAGAAAATATCAAAGGCAGTAACGAAATGGCAGACGGAGTATAAGCAGTAAGGTTGTGTTTCCAAACTTTCTCATCACGACCCAGTTTGGTTTCACGTATTACCGTCACGAGGCTAGCGGAGTCTTCTGTACAATAGTCAGTCGTGTTTACTCCTCTTTCCATCCAACATGGAAA
>NC_051404.1:47021135-47021276 GCF_015228065.2 Penaeus monodon
GTTCATTTTTTTTTTATCAATCCTTTTAATGAAATTAAATGCCCCATTGACCAGCCACCAGTGCTTTGGAGGTTCCTTGAAATAGAAAAAGCATATTATATATACTACAGGACTGATGCACATACCAACAAAATATACATG
>NC_051404.1:47021702-47022255 GCF_015228065.2 Penaeus monodon
CTTCGATGGATACCTCAGGCGTTGCGCCGAAAGAAAAAATTGGAACGCATTGCAACCGCGGACGAGTCTTGTATTTACTAATACGATCCGGAGAGTAATATTCAATCCACACCGGCCCCTGAGGGTATCCTCTGGGCCAGTCGTATTCAAGGCAAAGAGGTCTACTCTCTCGGTAGGATTCTAAAGGGGGTAATCTTGACAGATTTGATCGAAGTCCAAAGGGCGATCCTGGGCGCTCATTATGAAGAAGCTTGACGAAAACTGAAAACTGACTGAAAGTTCCACCTTGGAAATTTAGTTCCATCATGACAATGCCTCAGCTCAGTCTTCGAGCTTTGCAATGGATGTTTTTTTGAGAAATTAAGGGGAAAACTTTACCCTCTCCACCCTACAACCCTAACCCTAGCCCCAGATTTTATTTTGTTCCCAAAACTAAAAGAAATTTTGAAAGGAATAAGACTTAACTCATCGACGGTGACCTGGTTTGACCCGAGGAATGCAGAATCCCGCAGAGATGAATTAGAAAGAATAATTTGTTGAATAATCAAAGCTC
>NC_051404.1:47023015-47025051 GCF_015228065.2 Penaeus monodon
CCAGCGGCATGAGCCGTCTAATCCAGCCAGGAGGGTTGCCTTAATCATCCCTAAGCCAGGAGGGGCTTTTTCGCTGCTGACGAGTGACTACGTCATCTTCTGAAGGAGAAATGGGCCTTATCTTCGAGCGGAGTGTGTAGACGCTTGCGAGGAAGTGTATCTGTCGTACGGCGTCGGCGGACGGTTTGTCCTTCCCTCAGGCGAGCTGCGACATGTTCCTCCCTCAGGTTACGAGAACCGGCACGTAATTTCCTGGTAGTGAGGAGGGACGGCATGCCATTCTAGCAGATGATGGAGTGCTTTTCTCGGTGGAAAATGTGCACATCCAGGTGGTAACAGGCATGGTGCCCTTCCAACATAAGGTGAACTGTTAGAAGTTTAGCAGAAGGTAATGAAGAATATCTTGTATGTGGTAGGGAGGGAATGTCCTTCTCGATGTGTAGAAGACATATGTTCTTCCAAATGTTGATTTACATGCAGTATCCGTCCCAAATGATGAGGAAAGGACAGCGTGTTGCACCAAAAGTCAATGAACAGAAATATCTTTCCAAATGTCAACAAATGTTTTGGATGAATGGGCAGTGCATCGTTTCAGATACTAATGAACAGGAAAGCATACTAACACAAGTAGAAATGTGTAACGACTGAGCAGTTCCTATTGGTGACACACAGACAGTCCAATTCTCGGTAAGGATTCATTCTGAAAGGTGGTAAATAGTTAATGAAATCTCCTAGCTGGGTGATTTGTAGTGCATGGATTGTCCTAAAGAATGAGAAACGTACAGTATTTTATTATAAATGATAATGGACAGGATTCGCTGAATGGTAATCCAGGGCAACGAGAAAATGCATCCACATTAAATGACTAGATATTCGAGAGTGATATTCAGTAATGCGCTAAAGAGAGGCGCAAGGAAAATCCAAAGTTGCAAAAGCTGTTTAACACAGATGTCGCTTCTCTCTGAGGCAGACTTTATACCGTCAGGAAAATTACTTTAAGCTTGCTTTTTCGTTATATTGAGAGATGATGCCTAAACTGGCTTCTGTAGTCAAATTTTCTCATAGTTTCAAATGAATCCAGCCATGAAGGCCTTTCGCTATGGCTATGCTTCACAAGATATGTATGCCACTGAACCACCATGATTCCTGTCCAATTCTCATTTGCAAAATGTAGCTCCAAAACACTGAAAGTATGGTATGCTCTCGAAACGTAAGGACGCGTCGCCGGCGTTGGAATCACGCTGACGCTTCGTAGGAAGGCCAGGCGGGGTTCCTTGGTCTGCGGATACTTTCTTAGGAAGCCGAAGGAATTGTCCTCGCGGCCGGAACTCGGATTGGCTGACTCGAAGCTAATTTGAAACGATTTCGCAAATTTAGAAATGGTGGCTTCACGGGATTCAGACAAAGCGCTTGTCGCGTGGAATATGAATATTATTCAGAAACCTTCCTAATGAATAGTAAGTCTTGCCATTAAACGTTAGGTGTCGTATATTATTCAGTTTTAAAGAAATATTCAATACATGAAGCCCTCTAGAGCTGGCGTGGGCATTTATTTTCATATAATCTGAAACGACCCCGAGAGTTGATATACGTAATAATTGCACCCTTTTCGGTGTTGTATTATAGAAATCTCCTAAATCGAGTGCCTGCCAAAGCCAACCGTGTTTACGTTTTGTCATGATTTCACAAGCATCACTCATGCATCAGTTTTCTCACAGGCGTGTTGCAAGGGCGTTTGCTTTGCTAATATTCTCCTTTTGCGCAATTATAACTGATTTATTTTCTAAACATGTTTGATGCAGATCTTTTTTTCTATCAAGATTTATACCGATATATAATCAACAGCAAATTATCAGCCTGTTCCACGTTGATAAATAAACAACATGAAAGAACGGTACCTGACATGAACCTCAATACAGCTACATCGTTTTCATTACTTTACTCGTGGGTGTAATATTTCATCACCAGAAAAAGAAAAAAATGGTATTTAGGAAAGGTATTTACCCTGGATTCCATATATTTTGTCGTCGACAATT
>NC_051404.1:47025108-47025190 GCF_015228065.2 Penaeus monodon
GTAAAATAATGTCGGTTTGTAATTTTGCGTTCTTTTTTTCACCAATTCAACCTATATCGTCCTTGTGAAAATGTTAAAAAAA
>NC_051404.1:47025658-47026318 GCF_015228065.2 Penaeus monodon
CACAGCTCCATCAGAAAATTCTTCCTTTGCTTATTTCTACTCCTTTCTCCGAAGGTACGCCAGTGAATTTTCGTTTACCACTTTCGAAAACACTTGACACCAATAAAAGGCCAGAGAAAATAAAATAGTCTTACCTTTTTATCTCTAACTCTGTCTCACTTTCATTCTTTTTTTTCTTCAAAATACTGATCACAATTTTATATACAGTACAAGCGTACTTAGCTCGTCGTATATCAGTAATGACTCCTTTTAGCTGTGTGAGGAATGCTTGATTTTTATTGTGTGCAGCTGCATTCTTTCTCAACATATGTTTATTTCTATTTCATCACATACTAGTTTCCTTGTTTACTGTGTTCACTGTTTTAACTTTCTTGCAGTTTAATTATCTTCCGATATGCAGGTACGCTGACTTTATCTATTTTCTCTTAATTGTACATGTCTACTGTCTTTGTCTCTCCCGCTTTTTGTAGCATTTGTATATAGCATATTCTGTTTCTGTCGTACCAGTGTCTTTTATTTTCGATTTTTACAAATATCGTGTTCATGCCAGGCGTGTCCCTTTATACTACGCACGACTAACTCTTTTTAGCAGCCGCTACTGATTTATTCATTTAACTTTTAGGGCTTGTAGGAGAGACTCGATTCATCAACCAAGTGCTG
>NC_051404.1:47026595-47027070 GCF_015228065.2 Penaeus monodon
GAAGAAGAAAAAAAAAACAAAAACGAAGAGAGGCAAGGAGTCTCGCCACACGAAAGACCTCCTTCTCTAAAATCATCCACCATAATGTTTTGCAGTACATATTTTCGCAAAAAGCAAACATTCACGATAATACTCTGACTAAGGAAAGGCCATGAAACGCCCTGGAAAACGTGAAAGCGAACAGCGAGCGAAAACTAATGGTTTGTTAATAATGTCAGAAGCCATCTGTCGTTTCGCACTGAAAAAATATATTCTTCAGAAGCATAAATGATAGATCAGTTATAATAACCTTATGCACATTTTCTGTTGTCAACATGCGATATTTCACGTATTATATGACGCCATACAATTCTTTTTGGAAAGGGAAAACTGAGACAGCCGATTTTAATATTATAACGAGTCAGTTAAAGAGCAGGATGAGCTATCGACCGCCGTCCCCGACTCCGGGAGCGTCAATCCGGCTGCAGAATTTTCT
>NC_051404.1:47027170-47028041 GCF_015228065.2 Penaeus monodon
TATATTTTAAAACTTAGTACCACATACCGTGTTGCATTTTGCACTTAGTTAGGAATGTTACCCATTGAAATTTTCGATGTAATTAAATTACTGTAGAAACTATTCTATTGTTGTTATATCAAATTTGTTTCATTACCAAGATTTTTTCTCCACGCCAAGGCGTCTATTTTTTCAGATCAATTTTGGAAAATTAGAATGTCGAGGCCACAAATCATCAAAATAATTGGGCCTCCAATATTTTTCTTAGATTGTGATTTATTCCACAAAATGGCTTAGACAGGCAGTTTTTGTCTAGACTGGGTGTGTTTCAGTATGGAAGTGTCCACGCGCAACAAATGCAATTTAAACAAATTTGGAGTTTAATTGCATCTATGTGAAATTACTTAGAAGACCCTTTGATTTATTGTCAAACGTTAATTTAGTCGTTTAATTTATTTTTTATATCAAAATTTTTGTTTCCGTCCGCAAAGTTTTATCCCCTAACGCGCAGGTGTTTTATTTGTTTTAGCAATTATTAACTTGAAAATATAAGCTTGAGGCTCTTTGACAATCATCAACGTTAAGTGAGCGTCCCTTCTATATACTTTATTGTTTATTACAAAGATTATCAAAAAAGTTATTACGATATATATTGTGTTCTATTTCATGCTAATGGACAATATATAAGAATGGACTATATTGTAAATTAATAAACAGTAGCTGTTGCTACAGTGTGGTTTTGAAAGTTTATTAGTCTAGAATTGTCGGAACGTGTCGTAGATACCGCTCATGATGTTTGATATGGCTTATTTGTATAATTATTATTCTACATATTTTAAGATAAATAAATAAGCATAACACTGCTGTTTACAGTGTGAAAAATATTATAATA
>NC_051404.1:47030857-47031940 GCF_015228065.2 Penaeus monodon
CAATACGGAAGAGTGTTTCACCATCCAAGATCATAAATATTTAAGGTGTGAAAATAGTTCTCGTTCATTAAGCTCTTTACAAAAAATGTTTCTCGAGTCATTGAATTAATCTAACTACTGCCATGCCGAACACAGAAGCCGCTTACACTAACTGCTATTCTTCTTGAACAATAAACGGATGCTGTTGTTATAGCACATCTGCTTTCTCAGATCCGAAACTTATGCCTTTAAGAATAGTGACATGCAACTGAAAGATTTACAGAAACTCATGAAAAGGAGATACTGAACCTAATCGCTACATCTCAAAATATTTGACCTATTGCATAACCCTCTATATAGATTCTCTATATGTTGTCATCATTTTCATATTCATTATCTTCCACAAACTTAGTACTCTAATTATTTACTATGATTGCTGATTCTGTAGCAATATTTTGCTTCCGATTAAAAAGTTATCATACTTTTTATCTTTTATACGTTTATACGTTATACGGATTGAGGACTACTGTATCATCAGCATAAATGAGATGGTTAATTAGTTGGTCATTTACTATGCTGCCTACCTTGTGCTTGTTTAGCTTGTTTGGCAGATTGTTCACATACAGATTAAAGAGATGCGGCGATGACAGGGACCCTTGTTTGACCCCGCATCTGACACTGAATTCATCTGGGATATTATCAACCCATCTAGCGCTCCCCTTTGATGTGCATACCAGTGTCGCAGCATAACGGGGATATATCCCGGAACTCCGCGTTGATTCAGGACATAAAAAAGATAAGCATGACAAATATTCAAATGAAACATGTTTTATTAAGTCGATGGACATTTCAGGTCCTTGATTTGCTTTGTAGGCGAACTGATTATCACGAGTTACTAAGCAATCAGCACATCTGTTAAGAATAATTTATTCTTAACATATTCGAGCACAACGTTGACAGAGCAATTGGTCTATAATTACTGCTGTTACAGATATCACAAGTTCTTCCCTTAACCTGGGGAACAATATTTACTTTCATTAATGACTCTGGCAGAAACGATGGCCTCACACACACATCACTCGCCGAAGGGACTCTGCGACAGAA
>NC_051404.1:47032954-47033019 GCF_015228065.2 Penaeus monodon
GGTGTTGATGGTAAAGTTTCAAGCATTTTAACTGAATTTTTAATTGGTAGACAACAGCGTGTTAA
>NC_051404.1:47036098-47036296 GCF_015228065.2 Penaeus monodon
AACTTGAAATCGATGATCATTTATGTGTGCCAAGCACTGGTTATTCTCAGCGTCTCGTCCTCTCAGCCTTCACTCCCGCCGACTCCTACCAGTCTGCCAAACATGTTTCAAATGCAGACTCTTCTCCCGAGTGAATGCAGCGATGGCACACCGATTCTAAAGTTCTATTTAAAGACAATCCTTATTTCCTTGGAACTT
>NC_051404.1:47036460-47036884 GCF_015228065.2 Penaeus monodon
CCCCTCCCCATAACACTCCCTCCTGCACTCGGCTGATAACATCATCCTCCCCCCAACATGTCCTTTAAGTCCCCACCGATAACACATTTTTCGTCTTCAGAAACCTTCTAAAACCCATCCTTAGTTTTGCCAAAACTCATCCTTTTCATCATCGGGGGGAACCCCTCTGGGTTATTCCCACTCCATTAGTTTCCTGCGCACACATAATGTCCACTCTCCTTCCGCTAAACTCCGTCAATCCCTTCCTGGCCCGTCATAGTTCTACATTAATCATCCCAACCCTCAGCTTTTTGCGCTCGCCTCTTGGCCGCACCCGTTTTGGGATGGGGTAGCCCTCGCTTTTCCACAGATTTGGGGCGATGTTTCTTGGCCATTTGGGGCGCCCTAGCATTGGGTCATATTTTCGAAAGAATCATTTTATAAA
>NC_051404.1:47037572-47037781 GCF_015228065.2 Penaeus monodon
TTTAATTTTAAAATTTTATTACAAAACCATATCTACAACATTATATGTATTTGTTTAGTACACACACCCCCCCCCCACAAACAACCCCACCCACAAAACACACCCACCCCCCAAAACAACACACCCCAAAACCACACACAAAACCAACACACACACCCCAAACCACACCCCAAACCACACACCCAAACACACCCCCACCCCAAAAAATT
>NC_051404.1:47043306-47043605 GCF_015228065.2 Penaeus monodon
CTGAGGATTGGGATGATTAATGTAGTAACTATGACTGGCCGAGGAAGAGCATTGACGGAGTTGATGCGGAGAAGGAGAGTGGACATTATGTGTGCGCAGGAAACTAGATGGAGTGGCAATAACCTCAGACGGGTTGCACCGATGATGAAAAGGATGAGTTTTGGACAACACTACAGGATGGATTTGAGAAGGTTGCTGAAGACGAAAGATGTGTTATCGGTGGAGACTTAAATGGACATGTTTGGGAGAGGATCCGATGTTATCAGCCGAGTGCACGGAGGGATGTGTTATGGCCAGGG
>NC_051404.1:47043970-47044181 GCF_015228065.2 Penaeus monodon
AGATCTAATCTCCTGGTGGAATGAAACAGCGGAATTGGTGATATGTGCAGGAAAAGAGGAGAAACTAGTGGAAAGATCTTGAAAGATAAAGAAATTTTGTGGTTCAGTGGTGAAGTACAACGGGCAATAACGGAGAAGAAGGAGGCTAAGAAGAAATGGGAAATCTCCCTAGCCGAGAGAGATAGAGAAGAATATAAGACCAAGAATAAAG
>NC_051404.1:47044246-47044323 GCF_015228065.2 Penaeus monodon
AGCAAGGAAGGACAGGGAAAGGTTTTTCAACTGGCGGAGACAAGGAATAAAACACAAAAGATATCGTGCATATTAAG
>NC_051404.1:47046756-47049753 GCF_015228065.2 Penaeus monodon
CACACACACACACAATGTTCGTATGCCTGTTTGTATATTATTATGTTGAATACTTAAATGAGTCAAAGTAAAAGAAAATGACATGAGGTAGCAATGACATAATGTTGAACTTACACTTTTATTAATACATAGAACATCCTCGGAATCTCAACTATATACAGCAACAACAGGTCAGCTCTCAGCTAACCACACATAATACAGGTCAACTACCACAAAAAAACGAGCAGGTTTGGTTTGTCTTGGTTGGTTTAGATGGTGCCTGGCGACAGGGCCTCTTTATCCTGAGCAGCTGATAGCCGGCAGGGTTTGGCCAGCCGCCGTGCACGAATACAGGAGGCGGATTGTGGTATCGGTGTTTGTGGAAAGCACAGTAACGGTTGTGGTGGTTTTTGCGGTGGTCCAGATGGTGAAGCCCAGCTTCTGGTTATCCGCAGGCTGGTCTCCCTCTGCTTCAACCTCACTGTTGGCACTGCTTTCCAGCGGGAGGTCTCTGTCATGAGCGAAACGACTTTGTTCAGAGTTCGGAGAGGTGGAAATTAATCTGATGAAATACTCTTGTCAGATGAGGTAAATCAGCCTCGCTCTCTGTTCAAGACTCTTTGAAGATGAGAATATTGATAACTATCAATCTTCTTTGGGATATACTATTGGCTACAATACACAAGTGCGTCATGCATAAAATTCCTCCAGACACATATTGCATATTGTATGTGTGCAATAAGATTGACAAAAGGCTCGAAGTGTGAGAGAGGACAAACGGGAGAGTCGGCTTCTAGCGGGAGTGAAGAAAACAAAAAGCTACTTACCGCCCATCAACAGGCATTTTCATACTGAACGCCCTCCTTTTCCTCCTTCCACTGCATGCAAGAGCCGCCGTCGAGGAGAGACAAGAGAAGAACACGGTGGAGGTGGAGGCCTCGACCACAGTCAAGGTGCTGGTCTGGTAGTTCCCGAAGAAGAGGCGGCCTTCCTGCGCCTCTGGGCTCTCCTCGGAGCGCGAGGCGGGGACGAGGGCCACCGCAACCAGGCTCACTGCCACCAGTATCGTCTTCATCTGAGGAATTTGCAACGAAACGCTTAGAAGCACGTTGGCACTGACCTGCGTTAGAAAAAAGGCATCTCGTTCGGTGACGATTTATAAGCTGCTTTCCTGGAAGACACTACTTCACACACCACAACCTCTTCAATTTGAGCATTGTGATGATGCATATACAAATATCACATCTTGATCAAATCATCATGTTTGCTTTTATTTTGTAATGTACATCTGTTTACAAAATACTTATTGTCAGAGAAAGAACGGACAATGGAATTTGTGGTATTGGATTTTTAAAAACTAATTTCTTATCATGAATATGTTTGTGCGTATGTCCGTTGTCTGAGTCTGCATTCAAAGCATTCCGTGACAATACGAGCAGAAATATATATTTCTTGAAGATGCTTTCTCGTCAAAGATATATAGGCAAACCGTGTAAGTTGCCAGTAATGCATGTGAAAAAATATATATTGCAAAATCCAAGTCTACTTATTAGCTTCCAGTCAAGTAAAATGCAGCTACAGCTTTTTTTTCACACACAGCCACACATACATACGCTTACACACTTGTTTTTGTACCTCACCTTGGTTTTAGATCTGCAAACTGTACGTAGGCTATAACTTACACTAGTTTATATAGGCCTATACCTTGAGGCAAGCTAAGAATAGAACACACTGCAGGTGCGGTTGCTTGTTCATTTATATTCAGCATTCATCCTGTACGTATATATATATCTTACAGCTATATCATATTTGAGAGTATATATTAGATGACCACGGCATTGTCTGACTTACATCACCGGTCTTAATATCGATGCGATTAATATTAGGAATCTAATAACCGAAGATGTAACACACCTTCATATCTCTTTTTTTTGCGTTTTTCCTTCCTGGTCGAAAGTAGGCCTCCTTGCCTCTGGCGGCTCGCACTGCACCTCTCTCTCCCATCTCGAATGGAGGGAGGCGTAGGCCCATACAATTCTTAGGCTTCTTAGAATTACAGGCCCCTGTCTGCCCACAAAAACAACCAACTGTTGGTTTATTCTGTGATGGTAAGTGAAGTGTGTAAAACCAATGTGTCGTTAATACCGAAATTAAACGATTAGCTTATCATGAAAATTGTAATCCACGATTTAGATGCAGCGCAGGGAACGCCTTGTGTTAATGTAAGAGGAAGAATATGATATTCAAGATTTGTAAAATTGTGAGCTTAAATAATCTAATATTGTATTTTTTTCAGTCTCTCCCTCCGTTATTCTGTATATAGAATGAATATCCCCATCTGTTTTCGTAAATATATTGAAGCATGAAAGGAAAAAATCTGGTTCAGTCTCGGTTCGAAGCGATTAAGTAGTCAAATATACTAAAACACTGATCATGACAAAGTATGTGATACCATCCCAATTACAATTATAGAATGACATCCGCACGTGTATAGGTATTTATGTGTGTGTGTTCAAAGAAATATTCCCTTTTATTATATATAGCCAGTAATATGAGTGATCCATTTATCTTACAGTGCCGCTAAAAGTTACATTATAAAATTATTAAAACGAAATCATCCCTATTTGCTTAGATTTTCAAAATGAAAAACTACCGGGCTTCCAGTAACGAGGCGGAGTCCTTGAGGTTTGAGCAGAAGACGAAAGAGTCATTTGCCTTGGCTATATTTAATCCTACAAAACATAACGAAAACTATACAAACATTTGTTGACTGTTTCATTCAGTTTCAAAATGACCATAGATACTAGATAAGTAAGTTCCAAGGAAATAAGGATTAGTTCTTAAATAGAACTTTAGAATCGGTCGTGCCATCGCTGCATTCACTCGGGAGAAGAGTCTGCATTTGAAACATGTTTGGCAGACTGGTAGGAGTCGGCGGGAGTGAAGGCTGAGAGGACGAGACGCTGAGAATAACCAGTGCTTGGCACACATAAATGATCATCGATTTCAAGTTTTTAA
>NC_051404.1:47052319-47052434 GCF_015228065.2 Penaeus monodon
TTTTATATGGCAGCCATTAAAAAGTACCTAAAAAATCGAGAATTAAACCCTCAAGGTGTCATCAGTAGAGAAATAAAAGATAATCATCACTATATACGAGCAAATCATATGAGCC
>NC_051404.1:47052534-47052612 GCF_015228065.2 Penaeus monodon
TAAATTTTTTCTTTTTTTAGCCCGGGTTTTTTGGATATAGATCGATGTTGATACGGTTTTCAGAAGTTTTTTGATGTT
>NC_051404.1:47055187-47055533 GCF_015228065.2 Penaeus monodon
TCGGCACTGACGAAGAACGAGGAATAAGGTTAACAGTCAGGCGGAATTAGCCCCGCCCCGTTGGCACCAGCGACCAATCACAACAACGCTTCTCGCTAGATACGGGCAAGCGTGAGATACAGAGTCGCGGGAAACAGAAGACTTACAAGGGTAGGAACATGCATACCCGCTCCTTTACCTGTTATTCTATTGTATTGTATTATTCCTGTCCTCTCACCTGAAAGGATTTAGGTCACTGGCTCATCTTGGAGATCTTTCGTGACCTTTCGTCGGTAGTATTCACGAAAGGTTTTAGACTCTGCAGTTTGTCTTAGACGAAAAAGAAGTCTATGCTTTTGCCCCTTGC
>NC_051404.1:47055808-47056213 GCF_015228065.2 Penaeus monodon
AAGTAGATTTGCCATTACGGATGTGTGATTATCTCCACGAAAATGGCTTAGACAGGCAGTTTTTGTCTAAGACTCGGCCGTAGTGTTAGGACAGGTATGGAAGTGTCCCACGCGCCCAAACTACAATGCAATTTTACACAAATTTGGAGATAAATCTGCATCGAATATGATAGAAAATTCTTAGAAGACCCTTTTGATTTATTGTCAAACGTTAATTTAGTCGTTAATTTAGTTTTTTATATCTTACTGAAATTTTGTATTCACGTCCGCAAAGATTTTTTTCTCTCCTAACGCGCAAGGACTGTCTTTAATTTGTTCTTATGCAGATTATTCAACTTTGAAAATAATGAGAAAGGCTTCGAGGCCTCTTTTGACAAATCATCAAACGTTAATTGAGACGTCTCC
>NC_051404.1:47056291-47056403 GCF_015228065.2 Penaeus monodon
TTTCCAAGTGTCTAATGCGGAACAAATCATAAACTAAGACAAATTTCGGAGTCTATGACCTCTCGTGAATACCGCCTGCAAACGAGCCAGCTGCCACATTCTACTAATCCAG
>NC_051404.1:47056465-47056562 GCF_015228065.2 Penaeus monodon
GTAGATACCGCTCATGATGTTTATGCATGGCTCATTTGTAGCAATTATTTAGTTCTGGCACAGTATGTTTGAAGAGTAAATAAATAAGCATGAACAG
>NC_051404.1:47059416-47060500 GCF_015228065.2 Penaeus monodon
CAATACGGAAGAGTGTTTCACCATCCAAGATCATAAATATTTAAGGTGTGAAAATAGTTCTCGTTCATTAAGCTCTTTACAAAAAATGTTTCTCGAGTCATTGAATTAATCTAACTACTGCCATGGCGAACACAGAAGCCGCTTACACTAAACTGTCTATTCTTCTTGAACAATAAACGGATGCTGTTGTTATAGCACATCTGCTTTCTCAGATCCGAAACTTATGCCTTTAAGAATAGTGACATGCAACTGAAAGATTTACAGAAACTCATGAAAAGGAGATACTGAACCTAATCGCTACATCTCAAAATATTTGACCTATTGCATAACCCTCTATATAGATTCTCTATATGTTGTCATCATTTTCATATTCATTATCTTCCACAAACTTAGTACTAATTATTTACTATGATTGCTGATTCTGTAGCAATATTTTGCTTCCGATTAAAAAGTTATCATACTTTTTATCTTTTATACGTTTATACGTTATACGGATTGAGGACTACTGTATCATCAGCATAAATGAGATGGTTAATTAGTTGGTCATTTACTATGCTGCCTACCTTGTGCTTGTTTAGCTTGTTTGGCAGATTGTTCACATACAGATTAAAGAGATGCGGCGATGACAGGGACCCTTGTTTGACCCCGCATCTGACACTGAATTCATCTGGGATATTATCAACCCATCTAGCGCTCCCCTTTGATGTGCATACCAGTGTCGCAGCATAACGGGGATATATCCCGGAACTCCGCGTTGATTCAGGACATAAAAAAGATAAGCATGACAAATATTCAAATGAAACATGTTTTATTAAGTCGATGGACATTTCAGGTCCTTGATTTGCTTTGTAGGCGAACTGATTATCACGAGTTACTAAGCAATCAGCACATCTGTTAAGAATAATTTATTCTTAACATATTCGAGCACAACGTTGACAGAGCAATTGGTCTATAATTACTGCTGTTACAGATATCACAAGTTCTTCCCTTAACCTGGGGAACAATATTACTTTAATAATGACTCTGGCAGAAACGATGGCCTCACACACACATCACTCGCCGAAGGGACTCTGCGACAGAATGT
>NC_051404.1:47061507-47061572 GCF_015228065.2 Penaeus monodon
GGTGTTGATGGTAAAGTTTCAAGCATTTTAACTGAATTTTTAATTGGTAGACAACAGCGTGTTAA
>NC_051404.1:47062510-47063215 GCF_015228065.2 Penaeus monodon
TCAGTGAGCGATTATGTGTACGAGGATTTTCTAGCTATAGAAGGAAAAAATACTGTGAATAGAAGATAAACAGAAAAACAATTGAAAATAATAATAATCAAGATTCCTCCGCCTTCCGTATTGTACATCCTTCCAAATACAACAGCCTTTAAATCGAATAATCAGACAGAGCGAACGCCACAGTGAGATGTCAGCTTTGTTGACGAAAGGACAAAGAGTGAGGAGCGAGCAGGGGCAGGCGAGGCGGCGGCCGGGCGCGAAGGAAAGGTCCCTTGTGTTTTGTCCCATAACTTGCAACACCGGATGTGACTTCTTCCTTGTCTCGGGAGAATGGAGGAGAGGGGGGGACGACCCCGGGGCTGGGGCGAAGAAAATAGCATGAGATGAATGGTAGAGGAAGGATCAAAACTGCGAGGGGAGCGCAGACAGGGGCTGGGAAAGAAAGGAAAAGGTGAAAAGGTGGAAGAAAACCTTGGCAGTTTTACAAGCGATGCGGGAAAAAAAGGGGTTATGATGCATGCTAAAGCAATCACAATTGGCCTGTTTGGTTTTTTCCCAAAAACCCTTCCCTCTTTTATCCGCACGCGGCTGGCGTGAAAAGAGGGGTGGGGGGGTCGCCAGAGAAGGGCATAGGAGAAAAATTTGGGGAAAGGTCAGGAAGACAAGTCCAAGCAATTTATTCTAATATATTAATATAATTTTAAT
>NC_051404.1:47065223-47065542 GCF_015228065.2 Penaeus monodon
GAATAAATGGTAGTCCATCGTGGTCGGAGATGAGACTTTGTGCAAGTCAAAAGTGAATGCAAAGGTGGCTACACCGTCCAATATTTGAGCAGTGAGGACATGGAAATTGTTTAGGGCCTGAAGCCACTGCTGAAATCTTCCTTCTCTCACGGAATTTCGGGGCTAGTTCTTTGAGGCTAGACTCATAAGCACTATGGGCGAGGTGTACTAGAGCTCGCCATCCAGATCTGTCACTAGCACGACTCTACATGTGTTTTGGTTCGATTTAAGGTGGGCCTTCACACAGTCTTTATACCTCAATTAAGATAGTGTATCCCAT
>NC_051404.1:47065632-47066218 GCF_015228065.2 Penaeus monodon
AGAATCGGAAACACAAATAGAAAGTCGATTAAAAAAAAGTATTTATACCTTTCCTTTGGTCTCCCTTGATTCCTGCTAACCTCAGACGGAGCCCCTTGGAGGAGTTGTTTGGGCAACCGGGAATCTTCCCTGCGTATAACATGTCCTGATCATCTCAGTTGTGCCTTGAGGTTCATTGCTTCAGCAGTGGTTGACTGGGATCTCTTTAAGACTTCTTTATTGGTAATTTAATCCTACCAATCCATCTTGAGAATGGTCCGCAGACTGCGCAGATGGAACTTTTCAAGAACTTTCACAGGTCTAACAAACATAGAGGACACTGGTGAGGACAACACACTGAGCTTGGTTGATATGCGTTTTTTTCTGGGAGAGGACGCGAATGCGTAGGCGTCCCCTTGTCCCATTGTCAGCAGTACACCTCCAAGGTATTTGAAGTCTGTCACGGTCTTCAGCCGAGTGCCTTCGATGGTCTTAGTGGAGGACTGTGCGGTGGTAGCTGGGGCAAGGCTGATGGTCAAGCCAAAAAGGCGAGCTACTTCTGTAAATTGATTTACAATCAGCTAGAGGTCACTCTCATAGTTTGCCA
>NC_051404.1:47066426-47066513 GCF_015228065.2 Penaeus monodon
GAGTTTGAAGACTCACTACTAGAGAGAACAGAAAGAGCTCTATAAGCTTAACAAATTTTCTGGGACATCCATATTTGGAGAGAATAA
>NC_051404.1:47066565-47066894 GCF_015228065.2 Penaeus monodon
CACAGCATACAATTTCGTGTTCTGCTCCATGCACTGACCGATGGTGAAGATCATGTCGATGGTGCTGCAGTCTAGCTGAAAGACGTACTGAGATTCTGGCAAGTTCTTTTTAGAGATACTAGTTTAGTTCTGGCCAGGATCTTCCCGGCAACTGACAGGAAGGATATCCCGCGATAATTCCCACAGTCAGTTGTGCTGCCCTTGTCCTTGTACAGAGAAACAGCTGTGGTCACTTGGCATGGCTTCTTCCTCCCAGATGTCAAGTAGGAGGAGATGGAATGTTTGAAGCATGGTGGGGCCTGTAGATTTGAAAAACACTGCAGGTATTC
>NC_051404.1:47067002-47067139 GCF_015228065.2 Penaeus monodon
AAACAATACTTGATTTTTCACAGCAAACATCAAGAAATACTAGAAACTGTTGAAACCCTCAGTACATGGGGAGCTTCTTTCCCCTGTTATACTTCCTGATTCCGGTCATCGTTTTTTTCCCTCCTGATTTCCAGATT
>NC_051404.1:47067333-47067743 GCF_015228065.2 Penaeus monodon
GAAGGTAGGGGAGCTATTTTACCTACGTATAGCTAGTTCATATTCCTTTCCCTGCCTTGGCTTCCCAGCATCTTCCTCTTTACCCTCTTCCCCTTCCCCATTTTCTTCTCCCCTTTCTCCTTCTTCTCCATCTCCACTCTCTGCATACGGGTGGTTCGACGTTGTTCTTTGTTGAGGCGTCATCCTCTCCGGCCTGCACCCTCGTCCTTCCAGCTGCGTCTCGCCCTCGCCCAGACTCAAGGAGCGGAGAAGGAGGAAAGCCTGTGGGAGGAAACAAAGGCGCAGTTCAAGGTGATAATTATTATGGCGTGCCGGAGTTAATGAATCTAGTATTAAAAAGATAGTATGATGATGCTAGTTATATTAAAAATGCGTTAACTATACCTACCTTTTTTTGATCGTGATGCAAT
>NC_051404.1:47067794-47067961 GCF_015228065.2 Penaeus monodon
GTAAGCTTTTGCAATTTCTTCTTCGTACCATGATGTTATGTATCTCCTTTGTGCATCATGTTGGCATTTCCTGAGTGTACCGTAATGGTGCTCCCTCAGTACAGCAGCGCCAGGGCAACAATCTCGAGGGCGCGGGGGTATAGCGGGCCCGCTACGCTGGTGTCCCC
>NC_051404.1:47068006-47068432 GCF_015228065.2 Penaeus monodon
CCTCCCCTGCGTCGAACTGGGGGAGCTATCCTTCTGCCTTGTTTCTCTACCCTCTCGATAAGAGATGGAAATTTGGGGGGGACGGAGGCGGAAGAGAATATGACGAAAAAAGGCGGAAATACGAAATAATACCTTGTAGCAAGCACTGAATTTTACTTTGTCCAATTCTCGTACTCATTTCACCGTTCATGTGCAGTGGTTTTCAACGCCACAAACAGGTAATCGGGCACCTATGTCTTCTTGCAAAGGAACAAACGTGACTATAATTTGAGAGCGCAGAGTTCCCCTGCCAGACGACGCCCCTCGCACTGCGCCCACCTGCCCGCCTGGCGGTGGCCGCCGCTTCGCCTCGGCTCCGTCCCGCGCGCGGAGCAGATGGCAGTTAGTGCATGCATTTAATGCAGGAACGGTGATTTATATAATGAG
>NC_051404.1:47070627-47070799 GCF_015228065.2 Penaeus monodon
CATACGAAAACACTTAAAACGCATACATATATGCACAAATAAAAACATATGGATGATGTTGCAAAAATCTACGTTATTGCAAAACCTATTTTCAATCCAGACACTAAAATATTTTTTTTTGGGATTTTTTTTTTACTTTTAAGCCCATGCTTGAAATATTGACTTTCACTTT
>NC_051404.1:47074614-47075536 GCF_015228065.2 Penaeus monodon
AACAATAAAAAACTGTGTTTGCAGAACAATGTAATTCTTGCGATATAATTTACACAAAAAAAATTTCTCCGGGGTGGCCCCCCAATTTTTACTTTTCATAAACTTTAAAAATCCATTAGCTTTACCTTTATGTATGAAATTTGGGTATTGTTCGGTATTACGCCCGGTTGCCTGAAGGCAGCGGCGCGAGGGCTGCACCGACTTGACCCGGGAACCGAAGGTCCTTTTAAAGAGGGGGCGGAGCTAAGGGCGGGCGAGAGAGGGGAGGGCAATAACGGCCTTGTGGCGGGCGCTTGCACCATGTTGCATCACGGGAGCTGAAAGATATATCCGGCTCATGTTTCAGCATATGACGGCGAATCACGACGGGCAAACATAGCATGTTGGGGGAGTGTTTTCGAGCTCCTGGGACAAACGCTTGATTTTCCGCAAAACGTTTATGGTCTGTTTTTAGGATATAAGGGAATTGTCATGATATCTCTAAACCCAAACATTTTTAAATATAAAATTTATCCGGCTGGTTATGTACAATACTCTGTAATACATTATGGAAAACACTAAACACAATACATCTATACATGCATTCAAATATACTCGCACGCACAAAATACGAATATCCAAATGCGCAAGTCAAGCTAAACGAATGCATATATGCACACACGCATCTGCATGCACAGATAGGATAAGTGGGAGGAGAGAAGGGGGGGGGGGGAACGGGGAGGAAGAAGGAGGGAGAATGAATGCAAGAATAAACCCAGGTCGGCCCTTTAAAACACGCCCGCCCACCAAAATGGAAGTTCGCGTGAGGCGAGGCAGCGCCCGCGAAAAGGGGCGCAGAGCCACAGGGGAAGGGAAAACGAATCAAATAGGTACCATTTTTCATCGATCGACTACCCCAAGGGTAGTGGGGGTTTATGCTTAG
>NC_051404.1:47076834-47077137 GCF_015228065.2 Penaeus monodon
TGAAAGGCAGTGGTCGGATCCGGCAGCCGTGACCCAAGCAAGCAGCAGTTCGTTTGTCAGGGTAAGTAGCCACGAATACCACGAATACCAGGGTGCAGGAGTGCCAGAACCCTCGATCACCAGACCATTCCATAAAAATGAAAAAGAAATAAAGGATTCACAGACCCTAGCCATTTTTCAGTCGTGAGTTGCAATAAAAGTAATAAAGCTTTAGCCCGCCCAGGCATTTGTGGTTGCAGATCTACAGAAAGCAATGCACAGTATGACAACCTGGATTTGGTTAAAAACTAAGCCCTTTAGCGT
>NC_051404.1:47077590-47077758 GCF_015228065.2 Penaeus monodon
ATATATAAAATATTTTAAATTTTTTAAATATATTAATTTTATTATATAATATATTTTTTTTTTTATATATTATATATAATTGTTTATTTTATTCAATATATTTATATTATTATATATTTTTAAATTATATTTAATTTAATTTTTTTTAAAAAAAGGCAAAACAAAATA
>NC_051404.1:47077792-47077921 GCF_015228065.2 Penaeus monodon
AAATTTATATATATATTATATCTTTTATATATATATATTTTAAACACACCCTATAATAAATTTTAAACAAATATTTTTAATAAATAATTATTATATATTATATTATATAATATTATTTTATTTATATTT
>NC_051404.1:47077946-47078031 GCF_015228065.2 Penaeus monodon
TATATATATTATTTATATAATATATTATTTTATTTTATATTTTATAATATATATATTTTAATACTATTACAAATTTTCAATTTAT
>NC_051404.1:47078182-47078255 GCF_015228065.2 Penaeus monodon
TAATATAACACACCCCCTTTTTTTTTTGTTTTTGGGGGTTTGTTTTATTGAATAAATTAATCTATTCCCCCTT
>NC_051404.1:47078364-47078523 GCF_015228065.2 Penaeus monodon
AAATATCTCCTCAAAAATTATTCCATAATTTCTAATTTAATTTTAACATCCCCCTCCCCCAAAAAAAATTTTAAACCCCGGGCCTCTTTTCAAAATTTTTTTTCATTAAATATATTAAATTTTAAAATTATGGATCCAAATAATCAAATTTTTACTTTC
>NC_051404.1:47078568-47078932 GCF_015228065.2 Penaeus monodon
CCCCAAACGTTTTTTTGGGGGTTTTATGACCCCATTATTGATTCACGTATTCCCTAATGATGATTTTTATATACTGTTTTATATCTTAATAAGAATTTTAAGGAAATCCGCCGGGTTCGGAGCAAAGCAAGATTTCTGGAAAAAGCTATCCCTGACAAAATCAAAATGTATTTTTCAATTGGGGAAAAACACGCGAAAGGAACCTGGTTTTGGAATTACCCTTTTTCCCAGAAAAAAAGGGGGGGGTTATAAATTAATAAAAATAACAACTAAAAGAAAAAATTTTTATGAAATTTTTAACTTCACTGTGCAGGTTTTTTCCTATAATATTTCCATATTCTCTCTCCTAATATCCCAAATTGTT
>NC_051404.1:47079010-47079123 GCF_015228065.2 Penaeus monodon
AAAAAAAATCTTTATTTTAATAAAAAATAAAGATTTTAAATAATAAATAAAAAATTTTTATTAATTTTATTATAATTTAAAATTTTATTAATATATAATTTTTTAATATAATT
>NC_051404.1:47079233-47079352 GCF_015228065.2 Penaeus monodon
ATATATATATTACCGGATAAAAATTTAAATTCATTCCCTTTTCTAATTTCTCAAACGTGCGACACGACAGCGAGATGTTTGCAGAAAGCTCCGCATTCATGGGTTTCCCAAGCCCTTAA
>NC_051404.1:47079409-47080956 GCF_015228065.2 Penaeus monodon
CCCGCTATTTTTTTTGCTCGTAGCCGTCATTGGGGGTTTTGTGAAGTGGGTAAAAACCGACGTATCCCCAAAACCCATCGTAATGAATTCGTAAAAAACAATTTGAAATAATGTAAACTTTCAAATGGAGAGAATGAAAATCCCAAAGGAAATGGGGCTTTTCCCGGTTACATACTGCGTAAAACTGCTTGGGAAACTTCCCCCCGTTGTTTTTAGAGAGCTCGGCTGAGGGTCGAGAGACAGAGGGAACAAACCTGCCTGGTAACTTAAAAGTTGACAGAGCTGGAATTATGGGGACTTCAAAATTTATGCAAAAAGGGGGGTACTTGGACAAAAAATTGGGAGGGTTGGGTCTACGAAAGTACCGTCTTTGTAGATCCCCTATCATCATACTATTAAATTTTTATTATTTTCATCAACTTAACTTTTTCCCCTTAAAACATCCTGTTGAAACGTTTTCTTTTATGTAATTCGCTACCTAAAGGCTAAAAAAGGGAAAAAAAAAAAGAAAGCTGCAAGAACTCAGCTAGGAGACCATGTTTACTCAGGCAAGTGGCCGGATTAGTGCATGACCCAAAAGGGAAAACACAGGCAAAAAATCAAAACAAAAACTCCCCAAAATTCTGGAAATTTTTTTTCAAATTCTTCGTTTAATTATAAAACAGAGGGCGCATCTATTTGACCATATTTCTGTATATTGCATAAATTGAAATTTTCATGTTTTTTAAAAATTTTTCCTTTAAATTGCATTACACGTAGATCGAAAGGGTAAGTTTCCGTCTTCCCTGGGATTTGCGTGGGGTTTTCACTAAATTCTAAACGATTCCACATTCCCTATACAAAAACATACTTCCCGGGTTTTTCGAATTAAACCTTTTGAAAGTTTGTTTTATCAAATCGTCTTCAGGCTTCTCGGAAAAAATTTTTTTTGTTCTTTTCCCTTTAGTATTCTACAAATTCCCAAAAGCCGTTTTTTAAAGGGGATAAGGAACCTGGGGATTGCTATAACAAGGGCTCCCGAGATCGGCGCTAAAAAGAGGGGAGCCATGAAACAGTGATAGCGTCCGTTCCCTTTATTGGTTTTGAACAAAAGCGCATAGTCTTTGAAGCAGCCAAGTTTTTTTATTTAAACTTCTAATTAAGTATGAGGCGAATTGCTTCTGCAAGCCGCATATCATAAGGGGGTACAGTAACAAATGATAAAATTTTTGCTATTGATTTTTTATTGAGCATATTTTATTTTTTAGTCAGTTTTAGCTTTGAAGCTTTGTTTATCTTTTTTCTGTGTAAAAGGAAACACACTTTTAAAAACATTATTGCTAATCGAAAGATTTGCAAGAAAAATTTTAGCGTTTGAAAACGCTTATATGAAATACCAACACAGAATGAAAATTTTAATTGCTTGGCGAAATTTGCAGCCTTTTTTCAAAATTTTTAAGAAAAAAACCCCAAAAATTTAAATTTAATGTGTCCGTCAAAAATAAATTTTAAAAAGGGTACTTTTGTCACTAACAGGGGGGAAAGGGGGAGGAGGGAAAAGGAGAAAA
>NC_051404.1:47081033-47081145 GCF_015228065.2 Penaeus monodon
AAAAAAATATGGGTTTAGTTAATTTTTAATATTATAAAATAAAAAAACAATAATTATGTTTTTTTTATATTATTTAAAAATTTTTTAATAAAATTTAAAATTTAATTTCATA
>NC_051404.1:47081195-47081307 GCF_015228065.2 Penaeus monodon
ATGTAGGGGAAAAAAAAAAATATATTATTTTAAAAAATATATATTAATATTTAATATAAAAATATATTAATATTAATATATATATAATAATAAAATTTAATTTTAATAATTT
>NC_051404.1:47081349-47081827 GCF_015228065.2 Penaeus monodon
ATTTTATATATTATAAAATATTTAAAAATATATTTAAAAAATATATATATAAAAATAATTTTTTTAATAATTTTTTTAAAAAAATATATATATATATTTATATATATATTAATAATTTAATTTTTTTTAAAATTATTTTTATAATAATATTATAATCTTTATTCTTGTTATATTATTGCTTTAAATCACATATTTCCCTACATAAAGGCATATAAATTTTAAACATAAATTAAATCCCACGGGTAAGCGAAAAAAGTAGCCGGAGGGCGGGGGGGGGTTTTCGGAGCTTGAGGGGGCGGGGGGAAGGGGGGGAGGAGGTGAAAGCAGCAAAGCGGGGAGTGGGGACATAGAATATTTATCCGCTGCATTTTCAAACTCCCCTTTCTGCTAATCTACCCCCGGAAACTTTTCTTCCTGCTGCATATGCATACTGTGTGCAAAAGAATATGCACATGCACTGACGTTAACATGCGATTTG
>NC_051404.1:47081942-47082044 GCF_015228065.2 Penaeus monodon
TAAAAACCATATGCGCGTGCCATTATGTGCGCATTCTATTTTCACTTAGTATTTGAACGTATGAGTGAGTGTACAGGTATGTATGCTGTTGTTATTGCTATT
>NC_051404.1:47082065-47082697 GCF_015228065.2 Penaeus monodon
GGTGAGCATTGATAATTACAGAAAAAGATGAGATATTGAATATATTAAATTATAAATTTTCTGCCGCGCCGACACTTAGCGATTTGTGGACAAATTATTGACGTTTCGATATTGCAGTCTTCATCATAAATATGTGACAAGCAAAATTGCTAGGCACATATATATCTGATGTGGAATCACCTGATTCTTGTGACATATCGCTTGATGGATATACCATTATTCTTGCTTCGACCTTGGAGGATTTGAAACTGTCAGATTCATTTTCGTTACGGTTTGTGCAGTTTCAAATAATCTGTACGTTTTCAATGATATTGTTCTTACTCCCAGCCAGGAAAGTGTCCTGCTAGACCCACGTGTTTGTTTTGACGATCGGTGTGGCTATAACACCATCGGCAGTGGGGAATCTACCATACCTGGACGGGGAAGTAAAAATGCTTTCGGCAAAAAAGCAGTGGCATACATTATGCACAGTTCATAGTCATAGCATTTATTTACTGAAATCATTTTTTCCTGAAACGAAAAGGAAAATGGATGACTGATGAAATTTGCCTTTGAACCATCATTCACAGAAAAAACAACGTTTTTAAACATATGATAAGATTATTGTTAAAGTTAAACACACTACAGAGCGA
>NC_051404.1:47082728-47083083 GCF_015228065.2 Penaeus monodon
CATATTGCACATAAGGCCAATTACAAAGAAGGTAAACATAATTCATCAGAGTAATATGTAAGAATAGAAATACGTGTAATAAACTAACACCGAACATTTGATTACAATTTATACCCAGTGCAAAAACTGCACCCTTCCTGTTTCCATTACTGCAGACAGGGATAAATTATCACTTTGTATAACAGCTGGAGATAAATTTTCCCTTTGCACTTCATCAATATGATCATTATTCATTTGATCATGCGATAGATTAGCATTCTATACTCCCAAGAAAATATAGTTTCACCCAACAACCTAGCATAACAAAATATACTACTAAGTATTCAAAATGTACCACTCACAAGCCGATAGAAAA
>NC_051404.1:47083731-47083834 GCF_015228065.2 Penaeus monodon
CGATCAGAATTTTTCCTACGTCTGGCTACGTAGCGCCGCCAGACTGTCTGCTGCGACCTCTCAAACAATCATAACTGGCCGCCCCCGGGACACCGCCGTCTGT
>NC_051404.1:47083899-47084094 GCF_015228065.2 Penaeus monodon
ACGATTTAACCGAACCATACATGTTCGCCACATTTGTCATATGTATAATTTTCGCACAGCAAAATACGGCAGTCCGCTTCATGCTTCCTTGACCATATTCATGAAACCACAGAGAGGGTTAGTCTGTGATCAAACCTTATTTTCTTTCTTCCAGACACTTGCAGCGAATACGTACGCTTAGCCGTTTTTCGTGGA
>NC_051404.1:47086147-47087213 GCF_015228065.2 Penaeus monodon
CCATGCGCCCCTCTGGCAGCGGCAGTCCCCAGCCGCGGGGCGAGGATCAGAAAGCCGAGGCTTATGTATAAGGTAAGGCGACCCCAACCAACCGTGTCGAATGTTCTTATTTTGAATGATATAACTTAAAACGATAATCCTTGTATATGTTTTTCTCTGTGTCCTTTCCATGCCTGGTGTCAATTTGTAAAGCGAAGCGGAGATGGAGAGGGACTGGACAGGTGGGAACGCGGAGCGAAAGAGAGCCGCAGAGAGAAAGCGAGTCCATGCACGTAAGCCGGGATGGCTGTTACTTTCATTTTTGGGCCGCTCCAATAAAGGTTCGTCTGGCAGTCGCCTTTTTTGCTAACACCTGGTGATACACAGACTCCCTCCCTCCCGGTCTCCTCCACTCCCCCAGTCCTACCTTTCCTCCCCCCTACCCGCGTCCCCCCCAAATTTCACTGCGTCCAGCTGGACTGGGATCACGCGGAAACACGGTATTTCTGAATGTTTCGTCAGAATCTTCTGCTTTCCCGACACTGATCCAACGATTACAGTTTCGGCATATGTGACGATATGTCTTTCGTGCTGTCATTTTTGAATTTCCGACGTTATAACGTGGTCCACATGTTCGTCTACTGCCTGTCTGTTTTCTATCGGCTTTTCCTTTCTCTTTCCTCATCTTCGTCCTCACAAATCCTCTGTTTTCGTCGTTTCGTTTCATCGATAAACTTTCTGGTTTTATTCTTATAATCTGTTGATTCGGCAATTTAGCCTACTGCTTGCAACCGCAGTGCATTCGGTGTAGTTATCCTGCTGCAGTGCCTAGTTTACATAATCATGCAGACTTTGTTATGAGGGCGCTGACTTACCTGTTTCGCCGGGATTTTCATGCGTTCAGTAACACAACTTACCAGCTGTTTGCTTAATCTATTCTCGTCTCCGCTCAGTATGGTAAAATATTTCTGCCTTTGCCCTTCATGCATATATAAGCTTTGTACCCTTTTCCTGAAATTACAGGTGGTATTGTATTTTCCTTTCATCGTAATCCTACAAAATCTGGAACATATGATTGTGTGTGTTT
>NC_051404.1:47087267-47088499 GCF_015228065.2 Penaeus monodon
GCCTTACAAGATAGATTATTAAATACATCTCCTGTTTCGCCATTTTCCAACAATATCGTATGTCGTCCATTAATTGTCGCCTTCATTCTTGGGTGTTATGTGTTTGTTTTGAACGTTTCCACTCGACTGAATTCACCTGTTTGATTTGCCCGCCAAAATGTTCTTAATGTTTCTGCCGATCTGTCCCAAGAAATTTGTCATATATCCAACTGTCACCGTATTTAGGGCCCATCACACTCCAGTCTTCCCATGGCAGTGTTCGACTTTTTTACAGGCCAATCGAAGACATGAGCTCAGTGGGTCCTCCGACCCTTGGAATGAAAGGGGCGCTGTTCGCGTCACCTGCTTGGGGCTTCATTCGGTTGATGTAGTCTGAATGGCTTCACAGTCATCCGAGGCGCTGCCCAAACTACGAAAGGTCCCGGAAAGACACCCCTCCTCCCCGAGACAAAGGCTCAGATTTACAATATGATCATCACATAATTATCTGATCATTCCTCGCATTGACTGAACTGTGTTTACTGAAATAATGCTTGCTCACAATTCAGTCCCCTGGGCGAGATATTTTTAATTCTGTAACCCAGTGGGCGGGTTTTGGCGAGTACCGTTGGTCGTTGGTCTACTTGTTCGCTAGTCTGGCCATCGTACTTGTTTGTCACTAGCTTTGTAATTACACTGCTGTAAAATGACAGCAGTTTCAAGGCTGACCACAGTGTTTATAGAATATGAGATCTCATTGTCCTATTGGTAAAACATATAGAATACAATAGAGCTAACATCCAGCCTAGAACACCTTTTATTTCAGTGAGATCTGGCGAACTTGATTCGTACCTGTCTGACTGGCCAGGGATACAGAGGAAGGGGTGGAATAGCAGAGAAAGAAGAGAACATGCCCATAGATGCGAAAAGGATACGCTGTAAGGACATGGGCAGCAAGGGTGAAAGGGGCCGTGAGTTTAAGTAGAAAGAAGGGTAAATGCGATGGGCCTGGGTGAGGGGAGGCGGAGAGAGAACCCGAGCGAGGGCCGGGGAGGAATGGAATCAGGATTCATACAACGGAGGGAGGAAAAATTTCGAATTGCGGGCTGGAAGCAAGGGAGGAAGTCTCAATTCCATGAAAAGACGTGAGAAATAAGCAGAAACAGATACCGGGAAGATAGACATCATTAAACAGGTAAGATGGAGAGAACTTGGACTCATCTGATTAGGAAGATGAGACAGACGAGTCTGAC
>NC_051404.1:47088556-47090348 GCF_015228065.2 Penaeus monodon
GATAAGAAAATTATATCATGGTATGAGCTATTTTTTCTGTCCTTCTCTTATTATACTCGTCGTCCGCAATGATCGTAGGCCGCTCCCCCTAAGTTTTTCTGTTTCCTTTATTCCCTGTCGTAACGCTGGCTGCCGTGTGTCAGTTACTAAACTATTGTCAGTTGCACTACCGTTAGAAGCTTTTGATCTTCCATTCAGCCATTCACGTTCAAGAGCGCGCACCCGCAGCGCCAGTACCCTCGCCTCCCACGCTCCCCAAAGCGCATCGCCCCGGGGACGGCGTCATGGGCTGTGACGTGCATAAGCATCCCCCACCGCGCTCCCTAATGTTTTCTTGTTGTGACTAGCCAACAGCGTCCCAAACTGTGTCAGCTAAACAGTGCGAGACTGAGAAGCAGACAGGAAGGTAAAACCTCCCTTGTGGCTGGCTTTTTCTGATCACGAGAATGCATCCTTCCTGCGAGAGGGAAGAAATGGCCTGTTATTTATATGCAAGGAGCACATATGGAATCCGACCGTGAAAACTACGGGTGTAATAGTTGAATTGTGTAATCGGGGCTTACTTGCCATCCTTAACCTTCGAAGCAATCTCTCTGAGGTTTTTGCTATATGTTGTGCAGCAATTTTTGTTTTCAGCAAGAGGAGCCTATTTACGCATCTGGAGCATTTGCTTGAAGCTCACACTGGTAGATATATCAATAAATGGATTTCTTGGAATTCGTAGAAAAATTTACGAAACGGATTTAATGAATCCATAGGTATATAGTAAATGAAAGAACAATTAATCTAATCTATTTCGAGCCTAACTCTCTTCGTACTGATTTTCAACTATTCTCTTTGGCCGTGACCGTTGCAAAGCGCACTGAACAACTTCACCGCTCGACCCCCACCTCAAGTGGGAGGCTCCCGTCCAACAACCGCATTTTAAAACATAATCCGTACAGTAGAGTGTTCATGCCTTTTGCGAGAAAACCTTGAACAACGCATTATTCCTCCTCATATTATTTAAAAAAACACCTCTTTTTTCGTTTTTACCAGCGGAACGTTTAATTTCACTAAGCTCTTTTTTTTTGGTGTGGGGAACTCAACTCTGCATAAAATGACACCGTGATTATGTGTTCCTGCATTGGCTCATGGATTTACTTTTTCCCTTGATTCATTGGTTTATACGCACCCAGAACAAACAAAAGGAAGAAGTAGAAAACGATTTATATTATCGTGGCATGTGTCCGCTCCAAACATGGCGACATTAATGTCTGTTTTACAGCGGGATTCGGATCCGACATCTTCCTCCTACGTCCTGGCTACGTAGCTCCGCCCAGACTGTCTGCCTTCGACCTCTCAAACAATCATAACTGGCCGCTCACCCGGGCAGGACCGCCCGTCTGTCACATCCACGAGCCCTCACGTCCCTCACTTTCGCGCACGCCAAACGAGCCCGCACTCACAACAAACAACAACCCACGATTTTAACCGAACCATACATGTTCGCCACATTTGTCATAATGTATAATTTTTCGCACAGCAGGGAAATACGGCATGTCCCTTCATGCTTCCTTTGACCATATTCATAGAAAACCACAGAGAGGGGTATGGTCCTGGTGATCAGACCTTATTTTCTTTTCTTTTCTTCCAGACACTTGCAGCAATACGGTACCCTTAGCCGTTTTTCGTGGAACCATTATGATTGTTAATCATAAAGCATTTGTTTACACACGATCAGTGTCCCCACGTTGCTACTTGAAGCATGACAGCTTTACCCTCTTAACCTACGAAACTTCATTTTTTGCAT
>NC_051404.1:47093823-47094081 GCF_015228065.2 Penaeus monodon
GCTCAATTGATGTAGAGTAATCTGGGGGAGGGGGCTACCGTGGGGGGGAAAGGCGTGATATAAGGTAGCCAAAGTAGCGTCCCGATGTAACAATCGCTTATGTCATATCATACCATCATTCCATCATCATGCATACAGGCCGTTCCTCATCTATCTCATGCATGCCGTTCGATATCTCATTGCATCATTGCATGACTCATCTTGCATCATCTCATACACCATAGTGCATCGATTCATAGCTGCCATCCATCCGTCGTG
>NC_051404.1:47094326-47094767 GCF_015228065.2 Penaeus monodon
CTTATATTTATTATTTATGTAAGGTATATCATTCATATTTTTTATTATATATGTCTTATTGTTTGAGTCTGATGATTCAGCCCGATTACTTTCATTATTACTATTTTGTATTACTTAGTATACCTTAGCTACTTTTATTACGGCAATTTATCAGTCTATTATGCAATCGTGCATTATTCATTATCATAGATAATTATAAGGGGTCTTATGAGTATTTGCCGATGACTCAATTGCTTATGTAATTCTTTATTGTTTATTATTATTCATTCATTATGTCATGTGGGGAGGGGGAGGGGGGAGGTGATAATTAAGAAAAGATGTTTATTTCATTATCATTATTATGTAATGTACATCCAATCCTCGTCATTTATTCCTGTGTAATACCTGACAACATACATTTCACAGGCCACACACACAGACTACTACAACACCACACAACAA
>NC_051404.1:47094919-47095331 GCF_015228065.2 Penaeus monodon
AGTGATACGGGGCTGGGCATGCTGGGGAGGCGTTTCTTGTTCTTCTACTTTATCAAACGCAAAGTAAGCATGGATTTCAGCCCTTATTAAAATGTACCTAACAGTCCTAGGATAGTAGGACCTCGTCCAGAAATCTTTTCTGCATGTTCAACTCTATTCTCTCCTAATAGGGGTGCGAGGGTGAGTGGTTAAAGACATCCGGTTTCATTCGAGGCTGCACTCCTTGTTCTCTTTTCAATAATCCCGACCCTGGTAGTACTTGTCTACTCACTTATCGCAAGCTGTGGCATGGGCTGATTCCTTCGTCCGTTGTCTTGCGCCATGTTAAAAGCTGGTGCTTCTTTGATCTCCGTGCCGTCTTTTCTATACATAGTGAAATTCCCGTTATTGGCAATATTAGTCGTGATCTCTC
>NC_051404.1:47097190-47098613 GCF_015228065.2 Penaeus monodon
CACACCACACACACCATTTGCATACATAGACAAGCACATACAGTGATGCATACCTTCATATACACTTTTTATAATATGCATTCAAACATACATATAACGCAAACACAAGCACGCTGAATACCCCTTCTGCCGGCCTCCGCGTCCTCCCACAAACAGCGCCAATATCCGAGAGGAGAGAAATGATCTTTCTTTTCCCCCCAGCGGGCCGGCCGTGAATGCAGAAGCAGCCCGAGCCCCACTTATGACAACCTGCCTGGAGACGGCGCCGTATTACTTGTCCGGCAATATGAATAGGGGTGTCCACGGCCTGCCAGGACTCTCTGTTGCCTGCACTTGCATGCCAATTCATAATACCCGGATGAGGGGGGATATCTGTAATCCGGAGAGGATTACAAACAAAGGATTTGCTTTCATATTTTGGACTCGCGATTAAGCTCGTCGCTGGCGCCCGATGGGATAAATATGCTAATCAGGCCCCTGGGTCCCCCTGATGGAGAGGTCTTTCGGGCAGACTGTGCATGCTATGGGAATATGGCGGTGATCGTGACGATTAACCATTAATTAACCTCTGTTATGTGTCGATTATCTTTTATCATATTTGGAGGAAGAATTCCAGGCCCGCCATTGTTGTTTCTAATTTTATTATTTACTGCAGCTAGGAATAATGATTAGAACTACGTGATTTGCAAGACCACTTTGCCCTAGGTAAAAAAAATTCCCTGCTTGTCCCTCGTATATTAACATAATAAGGAAAAAAGGAAAAGTTGAAAAGAAACCTGCAAGAAAGGCATCACAGGTCACTTTTGGTCCCTCTAATCTGCATTCTGTTCTCTTATTGTGTGCGCACGACGTGTGTTGGTGCTTTATATTAGTAACACATCAGCAATTCCTCATCTTTACAATGAAGTTTGAAATCTTACCTCATCCATCATCATACCACATGCCAGCCTCATCCAGAGGTTAACTGTTGTGTTTTTACGCATTTTCCCCCCGACTTTCCCGCGGTCGCGTCCGGGGATCTCAACGCTGCCAACAGAGCGCCAGGATTTTGTTTTATCCTCCCGCACATGCTTTTGTGAGCATTGTGAGGCTGCAAGTCATCCTGATATTCTTAGCAACGTTTTTTCCCCGGTATCAGTATGTCCCAGGGAGCTGATTTTTGGCCCAAGTTTGCTAATTCTATCTCAGGACTTTAACTGGTTGTTCCCCCCCCTTGGTGCTTATGTGGTCCCGGTCCTTGGAAGCTTTACTTCGCTCCAAAAGGATGCTAATGTACTGTAGTGAGGATCGCTATGCCTTCCCTAAGCGTCAGTGTGGCCCAGAGGGCTAATTTTTTGTCCCTGCCGTCTAAGGTTACTCGCTTATGTTTATCCCCGGCGTTAATGTTTTTTTCCTCATCCGAGCAGGTTTATTAGTTTTGGCA
>NC_051404.1:47098668-47099606 GCF_015228065.2 Penaeus monodon
ATGGCTCACACACCTAGCACGATTTATATATGTTGAAATACCCTCCGATTTTACGTGACAAATGTTGCAGGATGTTCGCACCGGGAAAGCTGCTGCGGCCACTTATTCATTGCATTGTAACCCCCCAGGGTGGCGCATCCAGATCACTGTAGTTTTTCGACCGTAATGTAGTCTTTTCGTCTTTCGCCAGATGTCTCAGTATTTTGCTTGGGAATAAGATTCTGCCGGCTACACCAGTATGAATTCTTGAAACCGGTTGCTTGTGCTTGACTAGTAGTAATTGGCTGCCGAAGTAACTTAGGGATTACGACCAGTAGTGAGTCCGTTTTCCCACGTGGTGATGTCAGATGGGGACTTATCACTTCCGAAAGTTTGCAAGTGGCAGTGCAAAGAGAACGCAGACTAATCTGATATGATCCCATCCCTAAATTGGGCTGTGCGAATTTGCACACGTGTGTCTAGCCTGTCCCCTGCCTGACCGTATGCGCTTCCCAGCCAGGCAGGATTGTAATCTTGACCCATGGTTGTGCATCTCCGAGAACAATTTGACCTCCAAGTTTAACGAGGGCAGCGGGCTAGGTGTGCGGGAGCTCTGGCGTGCGGAAGAAAGAGACGAGGCGCGAGAGGCAGCCACCTTGCGTTGAAGAGGGAGACAGAGGGTCAGAAGGGGCTTATATTGGCCAGGATAATCAGTATGTGCATTTTGAATACTTTAAATCGTGTATTAACAAGAAGGCGTACCATGTCCGGGCTAAACTCAGGTCTTAAGCATCCCCCAAGCCCGTACACGCACACGCAAAATATGCTCATTCACGCAAGACCGACCGACAACAGACATGTTTACACTCCACACTAATGGCGCTCTAACAGTCCGTTGTTGGTACACAAGAACACACGAACATCGTTTCTATATACAGCCACATATTGCACAATGAAGT
>NC_051404.1:47099629-47100055 GCF_015228065.2 Penaeus monodon
TGAACACTTAAGTCTGAAGCTCCACTCACGATCCCTCAAAACTAAATTTTATACAAACGGCGGCCGTTTCCTTGCCAGGAGAATAGTGACTATCTTTCGCATAGGACCCATAATTAAAAAAAATTCATGAACAAGAAGCATATAACGTATGGGCCATCACAGAGGGAGACATGGAATCCATAAAGCAGCCAGACATTAAGATTCTGGAGACCCCTGTCAACCCTTATCCTCCTCCACCGCCCCTAGCCTAATGAAATGTCTTGGGCAGCCCTTTCGGCCAGCTTTATGCTTATTTACGTTCATTCCAGCTTCAAAAAAAAAAAAACACATGATCCTTTATAGAGCTATTTCCGGCGCACATGCCATGGGGAACGACGATCACAGGTACAGGACACACGCAGAACAGGGCCTATTTTTTTCACCTAA
>NC_051404.1:47100335-47100445 GCF_015228065.2 Penaeus monodon
TATGGAATTGCGCTGTCTGTTCCCCTAGTCTCAAGTGTCAGACTCCGTTATGTTGTTTATAATGGCGTTTTTTCCTCATTCAGTCCTATGTTAATTCTTAGTTGGGTGGA
>NC_051404.1:47104784-47104980 GCF_015228065.2 Penaeus monodon
TTTTTACTCTACTTATACTGCATTCCTCCATTCTTTTCTCATCCCGCTCGCGCCCCGCCCTCATTCAGTACCCCTCTCGACAATCAAGGCTCGGGCTGCCACAATGGTCCTATGGACGTCCATGTTCCCCCTTAACTAAACTTAGTCCTGCCACTCTCGCCCCCCGCCTCCCCCCACCCAAGAACCCAGGCAGGTG
>NC_051404.1:47105080-47105565 GCF_015228065.2 Penaeus monodon
CCAACCGTTCAACCGCCAAGTATTTACCTACGCCCCTAATTCATTTCCCGTGATCCCCAGTGTATGAGTCACGAACAACTTAGGAAACGGATTTTTAATGTCATTGCGTTGCAACCTCGCATTCTGAACGTCCTTGCTGACAGGTAATTATATATTTTTGACAGAAGAGAAACAGTCAAAATCAAAACCAGTTCTTTTAATATGAGAAGCGCATTATTTTGTCCTGTTAATCTGCTAATTTGGTAACATATTATGCTCAGATGTGGGTCAGAGTTTTACGAGAATGATAATGATGTAGTAAGCAAGATGCAGAAGCGCAGTCCCGTAAGGCAATACGATATATCCTTATTCCTACATTTTCAAAAATTCTCGCGCACGACACGGCCATCATTTTTTTTTTTTATGCTGTGCAAAAAGCCAAGGATTTCTTTTGATACGTATGTGGAATGGCCATAGAGTTTTAATTTCTTCCGGACCTTTCAGGG
>NC_051404.1:47107736-47108005 GCF_015228065.2 Penaeus monodon
GAATGGCAATACTTGTTGCATTGCGTGCCATACAATGCCCACCAGTTGTGCGCCGAAAGCGACCTGCGGGCAGTCCGTTCAATATGCCAGGTTTGCAGACGCTTTCTCCCGCACGCTGAATCAAATTATTTTCCCACACACCGATAGTCTTCGAGAATTTCGTAATTTTTTTGTCTTGTTTTCTTCGAGTGAGAAAAAGTGTAAGGAAAATTTTGCATACGATATTGTAAGGGTGTAAACACTCCAATGTCACGGGGAAACTGAGAATG
>NC_051404.1:47109682-47109782 GCF_015228065.2 Penaeus monodon
GGGGAAGAGAGCAAGGACAAACCATTAGAACACAAAAGGAGGAGGGCACGGGACACGGACCAACAAAACACAGAGAAAGGGGGGGGAAAAAAGAAGGGTG
>NC_051404.1:47111981-47112959 GCF_015228065.2 Penaeus monodon
CGGTTAAATTAATCATCATTTCAGTCATTTGCCTTATGATATATTAAGATATGTAGGTTATTGCCATAATATTTAGCTCTATCGATTTAATTAAGTTTTGTTATCTTGTTTAATCAGGGATGTTATCTACAGTCTAAAAGGTGGTGAGTTAGTAAAATACACGTAGGTGCAGGTAGGTCGACACAAAGGATGTATGATACCAATATCGAGAGTTAGAAGTGCGAACGAAGTCTGTGACAGCTTTGGACAGCAGAACTAGCTTGCGAATACGGCCTGTTTGATGAAGGTCAACTGACAGTGATGTGTTTGTTAGATTAGGCGCCCAAGCGTGCTTCTAACGTGAGTCAAGGAATGCATTCATTTGGATGTGCTTCTGTAGCTCGTCAGCATAGTTTGTTGGTTGAAATCTGGTGGGCTGATAAGTAGATAGCTATCTGCTCAGTACAGCAGACAAGACCTTCGTCCTTGCGGTTTCAGGAAACGGAACATTTATTTATCTGCATTATTATCTACGTTATTATGTTTTACTTAATAAATATATGTGCTCAGAATTTTGCTATGTACACATTTCTTTATTTCCGTCACATTACTTAAAGAAAAAAAAAAGGACATAATCACTACTCGTCCTTGAGAAGCCGCTGTACCCTTGTTCAACTAGTCTGGTCAATCGCAGCGTCTCTTCTCCCTAAATGTGAGATAATTGCGTTTCTCGAAGGGTTTCGTGACTTTTCTAAATCCCGTGACCTTGTAGCCATTCAGCCTCACAGCCAATCACGGCGAATCTTTTCAACTGTCGCCGGCCAATTAATTGAAGCCAAGAATGTGTCGCATTCGTAAACTCCGCTTTGTGACAGGTATAACCTATCGCTGCTCATGGGTGAACAGTGAGCAAACTTTGTTCAGTAAGTACAAGAATCTAAAAGTGATATTAAGAAATAATTTCAGTACTTCATCATCAGATATCAGATTATGGCAGTA
>NC_051404.1:47113210-47113633 GCF_015228065.2 Penaeus monodon
TTCCAAGTCAAAACCAACGGTTTAGAAGGTAAAGGGAAGGGAAGCGGTTGAACCATCTCTACGGATAGAAAAAACCCTTCTGCTCATCAGCTGGAGTTCTTCTTTCTCTCCAGGTGTCTACACTCCCTCCCGCGTCAAAAAAAATATTGAGTTAGATCATTCACAGGGCTTAGCTGTCACTCACTGATATTTTCCAGATTCGTATTACCAACGGGAAAATCCCAGACCAGCAATAATCATCAAAACATGAAACTTCGTATGTTAGGAACAAAACCCTACGGGAGATAAACATATGATTACATCCGATTCACGTTTTCTATGATACTCATAACCGTTTATAAGATGACAGACTGAGCAAAATTAAGTAAACTCTCGTAACAGGATATGTTTTCTTATGCAAAAATCACTAGCTGAATGCAATAC
>NC_051404.1:47116481-47117519 GCF_015228065.2 Penaeus monodon
CAAAAGAATTTGTATTTCACACTTAAATACAAAGTTCATTATCATTTTCTCATTTTCATATAAAAAAGAAACAGAGGAAGAAAATCAGTCAAATTTCCTCTAATATAAGACGCATTACGTCACATAAATCAAACCTAATCAGCAAAAGTTTTCCTCAAAAATAGAGCGTCGTTCAAGATCCGGGTAACGCATGTCAGTCTCAATCAAGATTTAGCCTTCTAAAAATGCTCCTCTCTTCGCAGCAATGAGGCTTGTACCGATGAGCATGACGCGCCGCCTTTAGGAATGAATGCGTGGGAAGTAGTAAATGTTGGCTGACCATAAGCTTAGCTACCTTTCGGGAGATGTTCTCACTGCAGCCGTACCTGAAACAGAAAGACGGTGGATTAAGCTTGAGCACTAGTCGCTGCATAAATCAGTAAAGGTCTTAGGGTTTATATGGTATATGGAGACGCGATAGGCGAACATTGAAATATTGAGGACATTTGTAGTATGGAGTTATTTTTAGGACTGAGGGTTTAAAGGGTAAATGAGGAATACAGAAAATGGTACATTTATACTATACGTTGCTGAGATGCAATGATCTTCCTTTACCCGATAAAGATGCTAGATGTATATGTGTTTGCTTATTAATATGGTTTTGTATATAGGCATTTCTTAATCTAGATACATTCTTGTGTCTTTGTTTAGTTACAAATAAGTAAACATGGAAATACGTTAAAAAATCCGATTGACAGAATATCCATGGTCACAGTTCTTTTTTCCTTCTTAGAGAATCTTTTAAAAGTTAGAATTCGCGACCGCATACGAAATGTCAGCGAAAGCAAAGTACAAACGTTCGGGGACGTTTGAGCTTAACTGTACGCGAGACAAAAGGAAGCTACAACCTTTTCTAATCGCAGGTGTGCTCCCGAGCCTACCAGTCAGATTGTATAGTTGGCCTTTTGTTAACTGTATAAGCTACTCAGTTCTAATGTCTTCTTGATTCAGTAATCTGGCATCTTTTTTATGGGCGTCTACCCGCAAAAAGATAGTAAA
>NC_051404.1:47119774-47120785 GCF_015228065.2 Penaeus monodon
TGAGTGGGTCGCGACCTGTACTTTGAAGAACCTTGCTGTACGCGGTGTAACGACGACGATACAGAGCAAGGTCTATTGGTACAGAATTAGAAACTAGGTCGGCTAGAAAAAAAAATTTATTTCAACACCCAAGCTACTGAAAAGCATGGCTAAGATCACTGCCAAAATTGTTGTTAAATGAAGCTTCAGAAGGAGATTCACAGACATGTATCGTGTGTATCTTACTTAATTAATCCCGGAGAATATATCAACGCATAATCAAGACTGGATAATTGAATTGGCAGTTGTTGCGTCCTCGTGTATGCACCAAAGCGGTGCATAAACGCTACAGCTAGAGAAAAGGGCGAGCTAAGACGGGCCAAACCGACTGTGTACTGACCCCTTCCTCCCATGAAAAAGATTTCTCCGCGAAAGTGCTCGTCGGAAGAAGGCGCTGCTCCTCCCAGGTCGCACAATGGCATCGTACCGTGCGGAGTGATATCAGGCCACGGAGAAGGTGGACTGTAGTGGGGTTGGTCAGCAACCGACCCAGCTCTTTACGCGGTGTTACAGCGTGCACGCAGGTGAATGCAAGACTTCCAAGGCTGTCCCCGGCGCAGCTTTCTGTCCCCCTTTCGTGAGCCCTCGAGGCTGGCCATAAGGAGTCCTCCCCCGCCCCCGACCAGGAGGCGACTGGTGAGTCTGGCCTGACCTGAACCCGAGCTCCAACCTTGGCGTTCGTCCTCCCCCTCCTTTGACCCAGTTCGCAAGCAGCGTCGGGTCATCCCCTTTAAGTCGCGCCCCACTGATTGATTAGGCCTATCTACGTCACGACTGCCAGATGCACACAGACTCCAGCGTTCTCATTGTTCGCAAGTGCCGTCGGGGAAGAAGAGATGCCCGACCCTGTTGCTAGGTAGCGAGGGGTCAGCCTTGCAAGGGGAGACCCGAGGGGAGGGCAGAGACGCAAATGGAAGAGCGGAGCGAGAGCTGCGCTGGCTCTACTTGGGGAGAGGAGGGGGCTCATCCGGC
>NC_051404.1:47120837-47121639 GCF_015228065.2 Penaeus monodon
GTGAGGTGAGTGAGTCAGAGATGTGTCTGGCCGGAGCGATGTTGGCTCGAGGTACTCAATGACACCCACGCCGGCCGCGCCTCGTTCGCCTTGCCTTCTGCCTCTTTTCCATTCCTCAAGTGCCCGGACGACGCTGTGGCATCGGGCGTGGGCTTCACCTGCATCGCCTAATGCTCACATCAGACACTTATTTTTTTCTCTCACACACCTTTACAACTATGACATTCTTTTTCCTAGGAAACTTACCTTGTTTCCCTCAATTAAGCCGTAGTTTGGTACAGATTATGCATCACAAAAGGCCTCAAGATCTGCCTTCTTGCAGCTAAATAAGCACATACGGAATCTCCATAACGCCTATCTAAATTCCACTGTCACACACGTCCGCGCAAGCGAAGAACCATTTTCGTTTCCTATAAATTACTTTTGGCTTTCATCTGCCACAGGTCCCATCACCAGCAGAAAGGTGCCCTTATTGCGTCTACGCCGTTGGTGCTGCTGTTGCATACTCAACAAGATTGTTACCTAGATAGGAAGAATATGACACGATATATTTCCTGGGCTAAGTTATCTCGAAAAATGCTGTATTTGTTCCTTGGAATTAGCGGCCTGGAGAGCTGTGCTGGGGAAGGAAACATAAATCTTGGGATGCTGCACATAACATTTCATTTCTCACTTCGTACTTCATCTCCACCGTCAGCATGTGAACAGAGTATAGCTAGTGAGAACATGACCACAATACCGTATATGCATGTTGGCGTGGTCCGGCTGTCTGTCTGCGTTGGGATGATCAGAGGAAGCAATC
>NC_051404.1:47123710-47124030 GCF_015228065.2 Penaeus monodon
TAGGATCTCCACTCCTCGCCATCCACACCGCTTTCATCACCTCACTATAATTGGATAATTGGATAGATCGACAAATCCAACTTCTGGTCTAATCCATTTAGCTCGTAATACTCTGTAGGCCCAAAGCAAGAGGGAACCGGACCTCAGTGTTCGAGGAAGGGAGGGAGGCTTTCGAATATACAGAGGAAGATGGAACCTGCTTTCCAAAGAGCCGCGACTAAGCAAGGGATTCATACACAAACCGCGGAAGACATTATCCTGACCTCCAACCCATATTCTTCTTCACTCTCCTTTCCTCCCCCTCTTCTTTTACTTTGAAC
>NC_051404.1:47124083-47124373 GCF_015228065.2 Penaeus monodon
TGACGGCGATTCCGTTCACTAGCGACCATTGCTTCTTCGTTTACTGTATTATGCTACTCTTATACGGCCGTACTATGGGAATAAACCTGGATAGACATTGCTATAAGTTTGCTTTTGTATAAATCTTTCTTCTCAGTATTTTTTAATGAAAAGAGATATGTGTCCATGAAACTTTTCAATTTCATTTTGACCAAGCGCAGACAAAACAGAGTCGTTCTTTTTGCGAAAATATATAATGTTAGATTCTAGTTTTCCCTTTGGAAAAAAAGTGATGATTGACTGTTCCGACA
>NC_051404.1:47125290-47126064 GCF_015228065.2 Penaeus monodon
CCTATTTCCTTATGCTCCCACAAGGGGTCAGGGGTCATAACCTGTAAAACTCGAACCTGTCGCCACGAAGCCGAAGGTCATTTCCTCACAGCCTTTGCATCCGAATATCCGGCCGTGGTTTCTGTTCCCTTCCCATCGGCCATGTTTCGCAAGGAGCCCGAAGGAGCAAGGTCGAGTGCCTTAAAGTCGCTCATTTCATTAAGGGACGTGAGAGGGATAAGTGGGACGGCATTACGAAAGTATTAACCCTCTAATTCAACTTAATGAAGGTAGGACATCCAACACGCCGTGAGGAGAACAGTAGAAATGCAGGAAAGCGACACCCTTTGCCGCATAAAGCATCGTTTCATTTCTTTGGCCGGAGATGAAAATCGCAAATGGGACATTCTCTCGTTCTGGCACAGCGGAATCCCACGGCATATATTGTGATTTAGCTTCCACTTGCCTTGAAGTGCCACCTGGTATCTAGGCATCAGGGGCTTTTCGACGGTTCTCAATGAAGCGTTTCCTTTAATTCTGGTCCAGTCGAGCTGCCCATAAGCTACTTTATTTGTGCTAATTATCCAAGAAAACTAATTTTTCTTGCGGACCATAAATAAAATGATTGGCACTAAATTGCCGCCTTTTGTCTCCCCATTCGACGAATAACATTAACGTTACTATTTTTGGTCGCTCTCCTTGGCCCTTCCGTCGGGCGAGATGTGGAGACCGCGACGGAGGGGCGTGGCCACGGGGTTACCATTCTGGATTAGGCGTGGTTTGCCGTATCGAAAA
>NC_051404.1:47127741-47127834 GCF_015228065.2 Penaeus monodon
ACTCCCAGGGTCGGAATATGAGAATTCCATGGGGCCAGAGACAAAGTTTGATGGAGAAAGGAAAAGAAAAGAAGGAAGTGTTGGCGCGTGTTG
>NC_051404.1:47127928-47128228 GCF_015228065.2 Penaeus monodon
CTCGGCAACGGAGCCCTGTAGCCAGACAGACATACCACCCTCAGCCTCTTTGTTGTCTGCGGTGCCGTCTGCCTGCCCGCCTCCCCCCTCTCCCCCAGGCTGGTGGTTCCTCCCCCCCTCGCCTCCACCACCCCGGGCGTGTGTGCCCCCTCTTTTTTTTCCTTTGCTTGTTTCGCCAGCCTTTGTTTCCCCGGGTCTTTGGAGGTGCGAGCTTTTCTTCGCGCTCTTCTTTTCAGTCACTATTCCTCTAACTTATTTTTCGCTTACGGTCATTCATGTTTTTCCGGAAAAGCTCTCTGA
>NC_051404.1:47129880-47130141 GCF_015228065.2 Penaeus monodon
TATAATATAGTATCTCAGTTTCACCCTTATAGTTTCCGCTTTGCTTGCCTTCCGTCTCCTCAAGGTCTCTCCTCGTATCCTGATGTTTCACGCCGTGGCCTGCTCGTACTCCTGCTTCAGGGGACTAATCTATTCCTGGGCATCAATAGCATATAAAATTGCACTGCAGATGTCCATTTCGAGAACAGATGCAAAGTAAGGTATGTCGTTTCGTTTTGTACACTATTTCTCTTTGTTTCATCTTGCGGAAGAAGCGTTTCT
>NC_051404.1:47130346-47130619 GCF_015228065.2 Penaeus monodon
GAGAAGCCATCGGACCAGCACGTTATGTGGTATGTTTCTTCAAAGCTGAAGTTTTTTTTTCTGGCAATTTAGGTATGTGTAAGCGATACACTGCTTTTGCTATCATCTTCTCCTATTTCCTCTATCATGATTCTACTGTGTAATATATACACGTGTTGTCCATGGGATTATCTGCATAATGATAAATGCATGGTGTCATATTGGATAATCAAAAGTATTGTATTTGTAACATCAATATGATAAGATCTATTGAAATGATCTATGACAAAGAAC
>NC_051404.1:47131888-47132418 GCF_015228065.2 Penaeus monodon
TCCTCTTTTCCCTTTATTTTCCATGTTTTATCGCAGGCACAATCGTGTAAATGTATATACACAAATAAATGTTTCAAAACGACACAGTGTCAGAATTCCTGTAATATTTTTTCTTCCATCCGTCTCAAGAAAAGATTTTCTCTTCATTTCATAAACTTTCTTTCCATTTGATTACAATTGACCAATGAAACACAATGAGGATTGGAGGTATTGTGTTATACTGTATATATATGTATAACAATATCAGTGAAAATGCAAATGTACCCACACACAGACACATTTAACATTTGAGGATGACAATATAGACATACCAGCTAGTCAGTAAGCATTTCCTATAATCCTTTATTTCAACTATGTTTCTTCTCTTTCTTTTTTTAAGATATTGATAAAGGTTGGATTTTCGAAACACCAACACGAATTGTGAAAGAGGAAAGTGAAATATTGTGTAGCCAACAAAATAAACTAGTGATTTAAGCTTCGGCTAGAAATACGACAGAAATAAACAGAGTACAGGTATGAAGTTTCTAATA
>NC_051404.1:47132478-47132676 GCF_015228065.2 Penaeus monodon
GATCATCTACATCAATGCTTTTCCATGCGATCTGGTGCAAAGAATTTCAGTACGTGGCTCATTTCTAATGAAAATATCTAACAAAGAATATGACGGAAATCGTTGTTATCATTATATTCCTCAGTCCTTGTGAATATTGGTTGTAATCTCTATTTTGCATTTAATAGGTAGTGCATTCAAAGGTCAATTATCTGTGGA
>NC_051404.1:47133023-47133653 GCF_015228065.2 Penaeus monodon
ACAGCTTATTTTCTGTTTGATTTGCACCGACTCATTCTCCTTTTATATGACTCAAAGGCCTTTTTCTCTTGCATCTTGGTCACGACGCTCCGAGCTACAGCGTTCAGATTGCTGATAGTTTTTAAAACCTCTCTTTATTGAAATTTCTTATCATCACCATTGGCATGACAAATTCAAGTCACATCCTAATCTTCTTTGCAAATTTACACGAAAAAAAAAAATCCATGTGCCAGTTTAGTAAATATTTCTGTAAATATTTGCTCGTTTAACGAATTAAGGATTTTATAGTTCTATAGACAGCCCGGACCCAAGCCCCAATCTCACTGTCGGAGCATCGAATTGTTGTTCCAGAGTGCAATCTGTAGGTGCAGGTGCGTTTACCGGGAATATCGCCTCTGCTCCCGGTTTCAGGCCCGAGGCGCGAGATAGGGTTAACCAAGCACCGTAGATTTTTCTCACATTTCCACAATCCAAAAATAATGAATGTACAAATGAGTAATTAAAACAATATAAAAAGCAGGAGCAGTAATAACAATTCCAATAACAACCTTAATGGGAACTAAGGACGGCATTTTTTTATACTTATGCTAATAGTCCTCTTCATAAAATTTATTAAATTTATATATCAAA
>NC_051404.1:47136937-47137157 GCF_015228065.2 Penaeus monodon
CTCCCACAAACAAGATTTATTTCGTAAATATACATATTACTACCGTTGCATGTGTCTTGGAGAATGTTTTTGAACCTTTCGTACGATGATGATCTCTGAAAGGCAGGTGGCTTGAAACTTCCTTCTTTATAAATAATTTTCTGTCCCAGTTTTTGTGACTTTATAAAAAAAGTCCACCGTAAGGTAAACGTTTAATCGAAATTAGAATGATCCCATACTA
>NC_051404.1:47137191-47137758 GCF_015228065.2 Penaeus monodon
AGCAAAATCAGCTGAAGGAAAAAAAAATATATCGTTGCTTTTTCTTTGTCGCGACGAAAGCGGGGAGAGGGAGTGGACGCGGCGCTTTTGGGCATGAGCGCTTCCGACCTTTAGATGCAAGGGGCCGCGCCTCGGGCTTACCGCTACTCGCCCGCCGCTGCGACTGACGGCAGACGATGGCGACCAGAGGGTGCTGCCCTCTACAACAGATAGTTTCTCTTGGGACTGCTCGTTCATTGCTCGCTTCCTTTTTCTGTTTCTTTTGTCATTCTGCGACCCAGCACCTCACTGAGTGTGACCTTTCTTGTCTCTTTCTTAATGCAAATATAGTGCTTGGAGTCAGTATGAATAGCACTGACAGCTCTACATTTGCTTCCGGTGCCAACTTGAGCCGGGACTTTGTACCCGCGTACCCAAAAGTCGCGAATATTGTCAAATACAAGGCTGGTTTGCTGTGTACTGGGAATACTCTGTCCTGTCTATTATTCAGACATTCATGAATGATGCAAAGAGAAAACACAAAATCTAGATTCTGTCTGGCATGCGCTCGGGAAGAGACCCTCTCTC
>NC_051404.1:47140685-47141011 GCF_015228065.2 Penaeus monodon
AAATGAAAGGTCTACGTGAAATATAAAGATAATGGAAATAGCTCGATAGAGAAAAAGAGGGAAGATTCTAAAAATACAGGATTTCCCGGCCGACAGCACTTTTGTCTGCGGTAATAAAACGAAAATACTTTTTAAGTGACGATAAAATCATACAAGAAAATATCCAGTACCCGCAGCATTATGCGTGAAGTTGGTGATGATCATGAAACAAATACACACTAAACAGGCACATTCCAAAGGGCTTAAATCCCCGAGATCATGACGCTCAAAATACTGAAAGATCAGAGAATGCATAGCACAATGGAAGCTTAAAATCAGATGACACA
>NC_051404.1:47141035-47141272 GCF_015228065.2 Penaeus monodon
CGCCGCTTGGCAATAGCTGTGTATAGCCCCCCCCTCCCCCCTCTTCTATGCTGCATGCTTAAAGAGCAGATAAAAGCAGTGAATTGCATTGAGTGACAGGCAAGCTTACACTCCCACAAAGCTGTTGACAGACACTTCATACTGACACTCTTTGCTCTTTGTGGGAACAGAACATTTAATCTTTTATACAAAAGTTTTCCGGAAAAAGGAAGGAAAGTCTAATGGCGGATGGCTGTC
>NC_051404.1:47143616-47144617 GCF_015228065.2 Penaeus monodon
CCCATATCCCAATCTACTGCCATAATCTGATATATGATGATGAAGTACTGAAATTATTTCTTAATATCACTTTTAGATTCTTGTACTTACTGAACAAAGTTTGCTCACTGTTCACCCATGAGCAGCGATAGGCCATACCTGTCACAAAACGGAGTTTACGGATGCGACATATTCTTGGCTTCAATTAATTGGCCGGCGACAGTTGAAAAGATTCGCCGTGATTGGCTGTGAGGCTGAATGGCTACAAGGTCACTGGATTTAGAAAAGTCACGAAACCCTTCGAGAAACGCAATTATCTCACATTTAGGGAGAAGAGACGCTGCGATTGACCAGACTAGTTGAACAAGGGTACAGCGGCTTCTCAAGGACGAGTAGGGATTATGTCCTTTTTCTTATCTTTAAGTAATGTGACGGAAATAAAGAAATGTGTACATAGCAAAATTCTGACCACATATATTTACAAAAAGGATAAAGTAAAACATAATAACGTAGATAATAATGCAGATAAATAAATGTTCCGTTTCCTGAAACCGCAAGGACGAAGGTCTTGTCTGCTGTACTGAGCAGATAGCTATCTACTTATCAGCCCACCAGATTTCAACCAACAAACTATGCTGACGAGCTACAGAAGCACATCCAAATGAATGCATTCCTTGACTCACGTTAGAAGCACGCTTGGGCGCCTAATCTAACAAACACATCACTGTCAGTTGACCTTCATTAAACAGGCCGTATTCGCAAGCTAGTTCTGCTGTCCAAAGCTGTCATAGACTTCGTTCGCACTTCTAACTCTCGACATTGGTATCATACATCCTTTGTGTCGACCTACCTGCACCTACGTGTATTTTACTAACTCACCACCTTTTAGACTGTAGATAACATCCCTGATTAAACAAGATAACAAAACTTAATTAAATCGATAGAGCTAAATATTATGGCAATAACCTACATATCTTAATATATCATAAGGCAAATGACTGAAATGATGATTAATTTAACCG
>NC_051404.1:47147353-47147559 GCF_015228065.2 Penaeus monodon
CAGTGCCCATTGAGTGTTTACACCCTACAATGTCGTATGCAACCTTTTCCTTACACTTTTCTCACTCGAAGAAACCAAGAAAAATTACGAAATTCTCGAAGACTATTCGGCGTTGGAAAATAATTTATTCAGCGGCGAGACGAGTCTGCACACCTGCATATTGACTGACTGCCCGCAGGTGCTTCGGCGCAACTGTGGGCAGTAGG
>NC_051404.1:47149459-47150151 GCF_015228065.2 Penaeus monodon
CACCAGTTTTAATTGTGTCATCCATTTTCATTTTTAAGTTTTAAAAGTTATTTTTATCTTCGTTTGCCCTGTAAAGTGTCAGGAAGAAATAAACTCTACGGGCCATCCACATACGTTATCACGAAATCCTTGGCTTTTGCACAGCATAAAAAAAACCTGATGGCGTGTCGGCCGCGAGATATTTTTGAAATTGTATGAATAATGATATATCGTATTTGCTTACGACTGCGCCTTCTAGCATTTGCTTACTACATCATTTATCATTTCTCGTAACGCTCTGACCAAAATCTGAAGCATAATATCGTTTACCAAAATTAGCATATTAACAGACAAATAACTGCGCTTCTCATATTAAAAGACTGGTTGATTTGAATGGTCTCTCTGACAAATATATATTTACCGTGTCCTGCAATGACGTTCAGAATGCGAGGTAACGCAATGACATTAAACCGTCTAAGTTGTTCAGTGACGTCATACACTGGGATCAGGGAATGAATTAGGGGAGTGGTAATACTGCGGTTGCACGGTTGGTGGTGGTGGAGTTTGGGAGGGGGGGGAGGCCTGTCTGGGTCTTTGGGGAGGGGGGGGGAGGCCTGCCTGGGTTGGGCAGACTAAGTTTAAGGGGTTGGGAATTTAAGGTTGAACATGACGTCATAGACCATGTGGCATACCGAGTCTTGCTTTCGAGGTAC
>NC_051404.1:47152998-47153174 GCF_015228065.2 Penaeus monodon
GGTTTGCTGGCTGGCAGTCTAGCTATATCTGCTTCGGTTGGAGACGGAGGGAGGGAGGGGGGTGGGGATAAGAGGTGGGAGGCGGGGAGGGAGGGCGGGTGGGGTTGAGGACAGGGGAGGGGAGTTGGGGGTAGGGAGGGAAGGGGGTGGTCGGAGGAGGGGCGACGGGGGAGGAA
>NC_051404.1:47153200-47153570 GCF_015228065.2 Penaeus monodon
GGGTTAGGTGAAACGAATAGGCCCTGTCTGCGTGTACCTGTGATCGCGTCCCCATGGCATGTGCGCCGAAATAGCTCTATAAATGGATCCATGAAGCTGGAATGCACGTAATAAGCATAAAGCTTCCGAAGGCGCCCAGACATTTCCTTGGCAGGGGGCGGTGGAGGAGGATCAGGGTTGCCAGGGGTCTCCAGAATCTTAATGTCTGGCTGCTTTATGGCTCATGTCTCCCTCTGTGATGGCCCATACGTATATGCTTCTTGTTCATGAATTTTTAATGGTATGCGAAATATAGTCACTATTTCTCCTGGCAAGGAAGGCCGCCGTTTGGTATAAAATTTAGTTTTGATGGAAGTGAGCTTCAGACTAA
>NC_051404.1:47153745-47154485 GCF_015228065.2 Penaeus monodon
ACGGGCTTGGGGCGATGCTTAAGACCCGGGAGTTTAGCCCGACATGGTACGCCTTGTAATACACGAGTATCAACTGCACATACATTATCCTGGCCACTATAGCCCCTTCTCGCCCTCTGTCTCCCCTCTTCCCCGCCCGGCTCCTCTCGCGCCTCGTCTCTCTTCCGCCCGCCAGAGCTCCCCGCCCACCGAGCCCGCTGCCCTCGTTAAACTTGGAGGTCAAAGGTTCTCGGAGATGCACACACCTGTCAGATACAATCATGCCTTGTCTGGGAAGCGCATACGTCAGGCAGACAGCTAGAACACGTTGCAAATTCGCACACGCCCAATTAGAGTGATCATATCAGATAGTCTGCGTCTTTGCACTGCCACTGCAACTTTCGGAAGTGATTAAGCCCCATCGGACATCACCACGTGGAGAACGGACTCACTACTGGTCGTAATCCCTAAGTTACTTGGCAGCAATTACTATAGTCAAGCACAAGCAACCGGTTTCACGAATCATACTGGTAGCCGTGCAGAATCTTATTCCCAAGCAAATACTGAGACATCTGGCGAAAGATACATACGGTCGAAAACTACAGTGATATGGAGCCATCCCTGGGTGGTACAATGCAATGAATAAGTGGCGCAGCAGCTTTCCGGTGACCTCTGCAACATTTGTCACGTAAAATCGGAGGGTATCACATATATAAATTGTGCTAGGTGTGTGTGTGCCTCACACACACGCGCGCGCGCAT
>NC_051404.1:47154519-47155704 GCF_015228065.2 Penaeus monodon
TGCAAAACTAATACACCTGCTGCTGAGGAAAACATTAACGCCGGGGAAAACATAAGCGAGTAAATTAGAGGCAGGGGACAAAATTAGCCCTCTGGGACACACTGACGCTTAGGGACAGCATTAGCGCTTACAGTACATTAGCATCCGGGAGCGAAGTAAGCTTCCAAGGACCGGGAGACATAAGAACCAAGGGACAACAGTAAAGCTCCGAGATAGAATTAGCACCCTTGGGCAAAATCAGCTCCCTGGGACAATACTGATCCTCGGGGAAAACGTTGATAAGAATACTCAGATGACTTGCAGCCTCACAATGTCACAAAATGCATGTGCGGGAGATAAACAAATCTGGCGCTCTGTTGGCAGCTGTGAGATCCCCGACGCGACCGCGGGAAGTCGGGGGAAAATGCGTAAAAATAACAGTTAACCCTGAGAGGCTGGCATGTGGTATGATGAGGTAAGATTCACTTCATTGTAAAGATGAGGAACTGCAATGTGTTACAATTATACAAGCACACACGCTCGTGCGCTACACAATAAGAGACAGATGCAGATAGAGGGTTTCCTTCAAATTTTCCTTTTTCCTTATTAGGTTAGATATACGAGGGACAAGCAGGAATTTTTTTTCCTAGCAAAGTGGTCTTGAAATCCGTCGTTCTAATCATTATTCCTACGCTGCAGTAATAATAATTAGAACAACAATGGCGGGCCTGAATTCTTCCTCCAAATATGATAACGATAATGACACATAACAGAGGTAATGAATGGTAACGTCACGATCACCGCCATTATTCCCATCGCATGCACAGTCTGCCGAAAGACCTCTCCATCAGCGCGGCGACCAGGCCTGATTAGCATATTATCCCATCGGCGCCAGCGACGAGCGGAAGCTGCGAGGCCCAAATATGAAAGCAAATCCTTTGTTTTGTAATCTCTCCTTGATTACAGATATCCCCCCTCATCCGGCGGTCTTATGAATTGCATGCAAGCTGCAGCGCAACAGAGCGTCTGGCCGAGGCGTGGACACCCTATCATATTGCCGGACAAGTAATACGGCGCGTCCGGCAGGTGTCATAAGGGGGCTCGGCTGCTCTGCATTCACGGCCGCTGGGGAAAGAAGCTCATTTCTCTTCCTCTCGGATATTGGCGCTGCGGGAGGACGCGGAGGCCCTGCAGAAGGGGTATTCA
>NC_051404.1:47160440-47160635 GCF_015228065.2 Penaeus monodon
TCCACGAAAAACGGCTGAGCGTACGTATTCGCTGCAAGTGTCTGGAAGAAAGAAAATAAGGTTTGATCACAGACTAACCCTCTCTGTGGTTTCATGAATATGGTCAAGGAAGCATGAAGCGGACTGCCGTATTTTGCTGTGCGAAAATTATACATATGACAAATGTGGCGAACATGTATGGTTCGGTTAAATCGT
>NC_051404.1:47160701-47163229 GCF_015228065.2 Penaeus monodon
CAGACGGCGGTGTCCCGGGGGCGGCCAGTTATGATTGTTTGAGAGGTCGCAGCAGACAGTCTGGCGGCGCTACGTAGCCAGACGTAGGAGAAATGTCTGGATCCGGAATCCCGCTGTAAAACACGCATTATATGTCGCCATGTTGGATGCGGACACCTGCACGATAATATAATCTTTTTCTACTCTTCCTTTTGTTCTTGGGTGCTATAAACAAATGAATCAAGGGAAAAGTATATGAGCAATGAGAACACATAATCACGGTGTCCTTTACTGCTCAGAGGTGAGTTCCCACACCAAAAAGAGCTAGTGAAATTAACGTTCCGCTGTAAAAACGAAAAAGGAGTTGTTAAAATAAATATTTGAGAGAATAATGTGTGTTCAAGGTTTTCTCGCAAAAGCATGAACACCTTACTGTACGATATGTTTTACAAGCGGTGTTGACGGGAGCCTCCCACTTGATGGGGGGTCGAGCGGTAGGTGTTCAGTGCGCTTTGCAACGTCACGGCAAAGAGAATAGTTGCAAATCAGTACGAAGAGACGTTAGCTCGAATAGATTTAGATTAATTGTTCTTTCATTTACTTATATACCTATGGATTCATTAATCCTTGTAATTTTTCTACGAAATTCCAAGATCCATTTATGATATATCTACCCGTGTGAGCTTCAAGCAAATGCTCCAGATGCGTTAAATAGGCTCTCTTGCTTGAAAACAAATTTCTGAAACTATATAGCAAAACCCTCAGAGAGATTGCTTCGAAGGTTAAGGATGGCAAGTAAGCCCACGATTACATTCAATTCACTATTACACCCGTCGTTTCACGGTCGGATTCAATATGTGCTCCTTGCATATAAATCAACAGGAATCTTCCCTCTCGCAGGAAGATGCATTCTCGTTGATCAGAGCCACAAGAGTTTTCCTTCCTGTCTGCTTCTCAGTCTCGCACTGTTTAGCTGACACAGTGTGGACGCTGTTGGCTAGTCACAACAAGAACCATTAGGGAGCGCCGTGGGGGATGCTTATGCACGTCACAGCCCATGACGCCGTTCCCGGGGCGCTGCGCTTTGGGGAGCGGGCGAGGGTACTGGCGCTGCGGTTGCCGCTCTCTTGAACGTGCATGGCGCTGAATGAAGATCAAAAGCTCTAACCGTTAGTGCAACTGACAATAGTTAGTAACTGACACACGTGCAGCCAGCGTTACGACATGTAATAAAGGAAACAGAAACCTTCGGGGGAGCGCCTACGATCATTGCGACGACGAGTATAATAAGACGAAGAGACAGAAAAATAGCTCCTACCATGTATAATTTTCTTATCCTCCTCCCTCCTCCCTTTCTCTTCTTCGTTTTCTACTTTTCTTTCTCCCTTTCACCGTCAGACTCGTCTGTCTACTTCCTACTCACTGATTCACTTTCTCTCCCTCTTACCTGTTCTAATGATGTCTCTCTTTCCCTGTCTGCTTATTCTCACGTCTTTTCATGGAATTGAGACTTCCTCCCTTGCTTCCAGCCCGCACTTTCGAAATTTCCTTCCTCCGTTGTATCGAATCCTGATTCCATTCCTCCCCGGCCCTCGCTCGGGTCTCTCTCCAGCCTCCCCTCACCCAGGCCATCTCCTTTCCCCTTCTTCCTCTTAACTCACGGCCCTTTCACCCTTCTGCCCATGTCCTTACATCTTATCCTTTTCGATCTATTGCATGTTCTCTTCTTTCTCCTGCTATCACCCCTTCCTCTGTCTCCCTGGCCAGTCAGACAGTACTGAATCAGTTCGCAGATCTCACTAATAAGGTTTCTAGTCTGGACGTTAGCTCTATCTTATCTCTAGTTTTTACCAAGAGACACTGTGATTTCATATTCTATAACCACTGTGGTCAGCCTTGAACCGCTGTCATTTGCAGCAGTGTAATTACAAACCTAGTGACAAACACTTCAAGATGCAGACTAGCGACAAGTAGACACGACCAACGTCCTCAGCCAAACCCGCCACTGGGTTACAGAATTAAAATATCTCGCACAGGACTGAATGTGAGCAAGCATTTATTTTCAGTAAACACAGTTCAGTCAAGCGAGAATGACCGATATCTTCTGTGATGATCCTATTTTACATCTGAGCCTTTTCTCGGGGAGGAGGTGGTGTCTTTCCGGGGCCTTCGTTTTTGGCGCAGCCGCCTCGGCTGACTGGAAGCCCTTCCAGACATCAACCGAAGCCCAGGCCGGGACGCGAACTCGCTCCCTCATTCGCAGGCGTCGCGGACCCACTGAGCCATGGCTGCGATGCCCTGTAAAAAGTCGAACACTGCCATGGGAGACTGGGTGTGATGGGCCCTAAATACTGTGACAGTTGGATATTATTGACAATTTCTTGGCCAGATGGCAGAACATTTTGTCGGGCAAATCAAACAGGTGATTCAGTCGAGTGAAAACGTCAAAACAAACCGCACACCAAGAATGAAGCGACAATTAATGACGACATACTGCTATTGTTGGAAATGGCGAACAGAGATGTCATTAGATAATCTATCTTTTAAGA
>NC_051404.1:47163273-47163888 GCF_015228065.2 Penaeus monodon
TACTCAAACACACACAATCCATATGTTCCAGATTTTTGTACGGATTTACGATGAGAAATACAATACCACTGTAATTTCAGAAAAGGGGTACAAAGCTTATGTATGCATGACGCAAATGCAGAAATATTTACATACTGCGCGGAGACGAGATAGATTAAGCAAACAGCTGGTAAGTTGTGTTACTGAACGCATGAAAATCCGGCGAAACCAAGGTAAGTCAGCCGCATAACAAAGTCTGCATGCATATGTAAACTAGGCACTGCAGCAGGATAACTACACCGAATGCACTGAGGTTGCAAGTAGGCTAAATTGCCGAATCAACAGATTATTAGAATAATAACCCGAAAGTTTAGTCGATGAAACGAACCGACGAAACAGAGGATTTGTGAGGACGAAGATGAGGAAAGAGAAAGGAAAAGCCGATAGAAGCAGACAGGTAGAGACGACATGTGACCACGTTTATAACGTCGGAAATTCAAAAGGACAGCACGAAGCACATATCGTCACATATGCCGAAACTGTAACGTGCTCAGTGTCGCGGAAGCAGAGATTCTGACGTAAACATCATAAATACCGTGTTTCCGCGTGATCTCAGTCCAGTGACGCAGTGAATTT
>NC_051404.1:47163946-47164243 GCF_015228065.2 Penaeus monodon
TCTGTGTACACCAGGTGTTAGCAACAGCGACTGTCTAGACGAACTTTATTGGAGCGGCCAACATGAAAGCTCACGCCATCCCCGGCTCTACGTGCATGCACTCTCTTTCCTCTCTGCGGCTCTCTTTCGCTCCTCGTTCCCACCTGTCCAGTCCCTCTCCATCTCCGCTTCTCTTTAACATACACCCAGGCATGGAAAGGACACAGAGAAAACATATACAAGGTTATCGATTTATTTATCATTCCAAATAAAGAACATCGACACGGTTCGGCTGGCTCGCCTTACCTTACATAATCT
>NC_051404.1:47166123-47166365 GCF_015228065.2 Penaeus monodon
AATCTGACTGTGAAGTTTGTAGTTGTTGATGATCCGCCTCGTGAAAAGTCCGCGGCCCCGAAAGCGGGAACTGAAATAAAATGAATAATAATACAAAAAAAAAATCCCCGAGAGTTCCCGCAGCCATTTTTATTCCGGCGCCTTTGTCTTAATTTCTTGTCCTCTGAATTCACTGCTGTTCCTTTGTCGGCATTTTCCGCATTAAAGAGAGAGGAGGAGGATTCTTTGCGTTCGGACAGAAT
>NC_051404.1:47166464-47166551 GCF_015228065.2 Penaeus monodon
CGTTCAAGTACAGAAGGAAATGATTGTAAGATGAAAGCATACTTACATATTCACTCGCGCCCGCACACAAATATATACACATATACT
>NC_051404.1:47166641-47168972 GCF_015228065.2 Penaeus monodon
GTAAAGAAACACACTAACATAATGAAGAATTAATGTACAAAAAAAAAAAATCACCGAGACCTTGTTTACACAATCTTTCCAATTTTTGGCTATTTTCAAAAACTCTTGTTCCTCTATTCTTACATGATTTGGGGGGGGGGGGAGGGGAGGGCTTTCTCCCTTGTACATCTTAATCCATTTAAAGCCATAGCCCATTTGTGTTTCTTAAAACTGTATATTCTTTATTCTTGAAAGGAAATATCAGTCAACAATTTTAATTAACTGTAATGATGAAGACAACTAAAAGATAACACCAATACGTAATAAGTTTTGTTTCTCTCATACATAATCATTTTTTTTTCTCTCTCTCTCCTGAAATTTCCAGCTTTTCGCCTGTGCTGTCTCGGCCGCAGCCACAGCTTGGTCCGCTCCGTGTTCTTCCTCTGCATCGTCAGCTCTAAGGTTCGCCGCGGATTCCCTGTCTATCGATAATTGAGGATATATTGCGATATGTATAAGTCTGTTTTACATACATTTTAAAATTGATGTCGGTTTGTGACGAAAAAGAGGGGATATTTATTATTTTGCTCTATATCTTGATGCGGTGCGTGTGTAATTGACAATGACGGCATAGCACTTTCTTTCCCCCGTCCCCTTCCGTCTTCAGCCACTGGAAACATTGCGCTTCCCCCCCCCCCCGTCTTCGGAACCCCCGCTAGTATTTGAAACTTCATTGTCCAACTTCTTTGCTGCCTCTACCGTCCACCGTCTACCTTTCACTCGTTCATTTCAGTATCATTGTTTTAATCAGTCATCCGTCATATCCTGTTGCTAGTCCTTTCGCTGTCACCTGCTGTCATCCTTGAATCCCCTCGATTGTAATCTATTGTTGCCGTCCATTTGCTGTCACTTAGTGCCACTGTTGCAAGCCTCCCGCCGTCAGCTGATGTCACTCGCTAATCTCTTCCGTCGTCATCTCCTGTCACCGCTTCCGTCACAGACTTTTGGTCATCACTGTTGTTGGTGACGCACATTCTTCTAATCCTTTTCCAATCTCGCCGGCCAGTCACACTTCCCGCCCGGCGAGCCGCGTCACGAGGAGTCCTGACACATCGCGGTGCGTGACGCAACCTGTAATGCGCGACATGAGACGTAATGGATGGCAATAATCCTTAATTGACGGTGAGACATGTGTAATGCATGACACGACCTTTGCCTTTACCCCCTCCCATGACGTCTAATAAATGATATGACCTGACTTTATTCATTCGAAATATTGCTGCAGGCAGTCAGAATGAATGCATCTTGGCCCCATGGAGCTGTCCGTATGTCTGCCAGACACAGCAGCCTGTTTCTTTAACTGACAACAGCAAGTCGTATCTCCCCCTGACGTAGGCTCTCGTATACCTGTTGACGTTGCAGGTCATTTGCCTTCTACAGTTTCGCATTTGCACTGAACGCACAAGTTTATGCCAGACACTACTTTGGTTAGGAGACACCTTTACATTTTTCAAATATAACTAGGTGACAATCGTTACACATTGTTCCACGTTTGGAATCACGTTATATGTTTATATAAAACTTAGTGGGCACCAAGTAATGCATACAATGATATATATTTAATCTTGCGTGATATCTACAGTGAAATCAGGAAGCCCATGATACGGCAGACGCTACAGATGCTTTATGAATTATTTCATGTTACGTAGAAAAAAAAAACACATGTGGACGTTTTTCATATATCATTGCACGTTGTTAAGGTTCACCATTTCGACGCATAATTCTTTATGTATGTGATTCTATGAGAGCGCTTTGATAAATGCTACTTTGCAATGCGGACCTGTTGCCACTCTTGACATAGCATGTATAGTGATATCTAAGTACCTGTTGCTATACTTGGGTTCACATATAAAGTCACCTTTAACCAAGTGTACCATAGTTCTACTTCTGTATTGTGTCATAAACTATAGTTATATTACCAAGTACCATTGCTATTGTTTTCCTGTTGCTAGTGTACCCTAATGACACAGGTGACATGTAGATTATCCTGTATCTGATTACCTGCGGGCTAGAAGGGCCTTCGAGTGACGCACACGTGACCCGTCATGACCTACCTTGTGCCTGAGCGGGTGCTAGGGTGGTGAGGGCCGTGGGAGGGACATGGTCCGTGTTGTTGTTGGGCGGCTCGAGTATCATGGCTGTGGGCGGGGTGCATGGTTCATTCCGCCCGCGCCCACCTAGCCTGAGCTCTCCTGCCGCGTCAGAGTCGATCACTAGTAATCCACGGTCTGGTTCTGAACTATTATTCACACTCCCATTCACGCTTCCTTTCCTTCCTTCCTTTTCACTATC
>NC_051404.1:47169143-47169353 GCF_015228065.2 Penaeus monodon
AGATCGGAAGATTGCTGGTAGTGACGTGCCCTTCTCCCCCCCCCTTTCGTAGTGTGCCACTGCCTTACCGCTGCCACTAATGTCGTCTGAGTGTTGCCAACGATGTCTGCTGCCTGTGCTACATTGGTGCGTTTCGCTCTTACTTCTGGCTGCACAGTTATTATCGCTGACCACCACGACCACCAGCAGAGACAGACACAGTAGCAGTGT
>NC_051404.1:47169403-47169573 GCF_015228065.2 Penaeus monodon
CTGAGTTGCACCTGCGGCTCACTTCTGCAGGCGGGCGAGGCAGAGTGGGCTGACAGGAGCCCCGAGACGCGGCCTTCTCGACACTAAAAGTACACGACGTCCACCGGCCGAGACACCCCACACGCGCGGCCGGCCGTCACTGTAGTACGGGACGACTGGGGCTCCAGACC
>NC_051404.1:47169635-47169819 GCF_015228065.2 Penaeus monodon
GTGATGCACGTACTGTTGCCAAAATACGGGGCTTTCTCCTATTCTTACAGATGGTGGGACCACCTGTAGAGGGGGTGGCTTCCTCGATCACCGCCTCGCTGGGGCTCCAAGCTTCTAGGTCGTCGCTAGAAACAACTTCCATACGGATTGCACTATCGCCATTTCCTTCAGTCCTCCCTGCAAG
>NC_051404.1:47169984-47170161 GCF_015228065.2 Penaeus monodon
AAATTTGAATGTAGTTCAGGAAAGCTGAATTCTCTGTGGAGCCACGTCTTTCTCGTTCCCCTCGCCCGTGGCTTCTTCAATGCGTTTTGTACCACAAAAATGTAAGTGATGGCTGTGGGGACTGAGGGTACAAATATAAACAATAAGGTGGGCCTTTAAGCGTGTCTCTTCGCCCTA
>NC_051404.1:47170182-47170322 GCF_015228065.2 Penaeus monodon
ATACACGCAACAGGTTGGGAAGGACATGGAATGCGCATTTGTGGCAGAGGAAATTCTCGCCCTCCTTATACATATATCTACATAGTTTTTTTTCTTTCTTCATGTACATGCTTCTATGTAAATAGACGATAAAGGAATAT
>NC_051404.1:47180645-47181895 GCF_015228065.2 Penaeus monodon
TGAGAGTCAGAATAGATATAAAGATCTCTCCAACTGTTTCATACACTCGTGTACAGTTACGACTATTTGATTATTGTTGTATGCAAGCGAAGTGCTTCTCAGTGTTGGATAGTTCCAAGCTCGCGCACGTGTGTCCGAATGTGTGTCTGTGTGTGCGTATGTGCGTGAGGAACGGGTGATCCACCAAGCACACGCGCGCACACTCACGATCAGAAATAGCTCGCCAACTTGCCACTAACCGCCAGCATTAGCATATATGACTTGACTATGCAATACCCACACCAGGACACCCACACGGACGCCTACATACTCACCCACACTATCATATGCTCACCAGCGTTACATGTAGCCGCTTATTGCATTCAAATTCACGTTCGCTAAATACCGGAAGAGGTATCCGCCTCCCTCCCTCCCCCCCTTCTTTCCCCCTTCCCCCCTCTCCTCCCTCCTTCCTTGCGCCCTGCCCCCCCTTCTTCCCTTCCTTCTACCCTGCCCCCCTCTCCCCCCTCCTCCCTTGCGCCCTGCCTCCTCTCTCCCCTTCTCCCTTGCACCCTATCCCTCTTCCTCCCTCTTTGCACACACCCTGCCCCCTCTCTCTCGTCCTTCCTTACACCCTACCCCCCTCCCTTACACACTGGTCCTCCCCCCCTCCTCCCATGCATCCCGACCCCCCTCCTCGCTCTTTCTTTGCATCCAGCCCCTTTCCTTCCTCCCTTGTGCAATTGCACCCTGTCCGCCCCCCTTTCCTCACACCCTACCCTCTCCTTCCTCCTCCTTTACACATTTCTCCCTCTTCTTCCTCCTCTCTTGCACTCTGCCCGTATCCTGCCTTGATCTTTGCCCATTTCTCGTCTCCGCCCCTGCACCCTGCGCCACCTCCTTCTTTCTCCCTCTCACCCTGCCCCCTGTCTTCCAATCGCCCTGCATCCTGCCTCTCTCCTCCCTCCACTCTCGCCCCCTTTCCTTTTCCCCTTTTACTCGTGGCTCTCTCCTCTCTCTTCCCCTCGCGTCCTACCTCCTCCCCTCTCTCTCGTCGATCTTCCCCTCTCCTACCTCCTTCCTTTCACCCTTCCCTCATCCCTCCTTCCCCCTCTCCTCTTCCCTTCTCGTCACTCTCCTTCCCTTTATCGTATAATATAACACTTGTGATGAGTGTCTTGCTAAGTTCTCAAGATTTTATGGGTCTCTTGCCCCAAGTAGCCACGGACACTGATTGGGGTCGCCGTGTTTGCTGTTGCAACTCGTAACTG
>NC_051404.1:47182388-47183940 GCF_015228065.2 Penaeus monodon
ACTATGATATGCAAACCAAGGTTAATGAAGAACATTTCATGGTTTGTGAAAACAACACAGATTGTATAATATAATTTTTGAGTCTATGTGAGGAGGCTTCCAATCCGCACAATTCGATATGCTGCAAAATCTGCCATGAATATGAAACCGAGAGAAGTTTAGAATAAAAAAAAATATAAAAAATATGCGAAATATGAATATAACACGAGAAACAAAGGAGGCATCAGGTTACGCAAGGAAGAATGCATTTACTGTACGTTTCAGGAATGAATATAGCATCACTCAACACAGGCAGTGTCAGAGAGAAAAGCGTGAAAATGCAACTGTTATTACAAAAAATAATCTACATCGATTCTTCAGAGGATAGGATGGCGACGCTTCTAGATCCAATCTCTAGAACAAAATGTTCAAAAGGAACATATTCTAGCATTACTACCATATCTGAGAGCTAGCATGGAGAGCCAGACAGCTGGTGCACCGAACCGAAGAACAGACCAGGGCAGCAGACGGAGGGAACTGGAGGACTGGGCGAGACCCTCGAATGCAGAGGCGGTGAGAACGCTCATTATCATGGACTGAGTGAGTGGTTGTTGATAATCATAATGAAATGCTTAAAAACAGTAAAATGAAAATAGCCTTCTTTCGCAATCTGTCTGCCAGAAAGGATTTTGATATGAATATTACAGCAATTGTGGAAGGTTTACTTTGCATTTTCTGTTTTCATAAATGCATAGCTCATAGTACAAAACAGCCGAAGATGTCCATCCACGTAACACAGGCGTCATTGTCCACCACAATGGTTCTGCAACATGCGTCACTGCATATCATAACAAGCGCCATTTATTCAAAATGCATGTCAGCGAAAGTCATAACAATCGTTACTGCCCACCGCAACAGCCGTCACTTCACGACGTAACAATTGTAGGTTGCCGCAGCTTATAAACAGACTCACAGCTCATTCCGACCGCCTCGTTCACCTCGCTGTGCATGGCAGATGCGCAACGACTAGCAACAACTAAGGCAAAAAGTACCGCTTTTGTATCTGTCCGTCGGCACCGCCATTTCTCCCAAAGTTTCAGCGTTGCAGCCTTCAGGGCCTCGCGCTGCATTGCCTGGCGCCACGTGTAATCACGAGAAACTTTCACTTTCTCTACGGAAGTCATCATTTACCCTGAGCAACTGCTGGGTAAACGAAGCAAAATTACTACAGGCACCTAACTAAATCCTTTTCTAGTAGCTACAACATTCACCTAAGCATGATCTGAGCAAGTAAAGTGACGGCCCTAAGCGAACAGAACGGAAAACGAAGCGACCAGACGCTCCCGTAACTGGCACAGGCATCAGCATTACGTCACTCACAATTTACCGTCACAATGCAAACGTCATGTGTCTCTTGTGCAGTGCTACACGGAGGAGAACGTTCTTATTATGTTCCTCTCTCTTTGTTTCTTTCTGCTTTCCTCGCCGCCTCTATTTTCCGTCTGCCTCCCTCCCCCGACGTATTCATTTGGTCCATCTGCCTGTCTGTGTATTTGCGTCTCCTCCCACCTTC
>NC_051404.1:47184358-47184519 GCF_015228065.2 Penaeus monodon
GCCATTTCAACCTCTCTCTCCACCTTGTTTGCTTCTTCCCTTCCCCCATACCCCCTCTTCCCATCGTTCTTTCCCCTCCCTCCCTTTTCTCCCCGCCCCGCACTTTAAAGCGGCGTCCCCACCGCAGCATTGTTTTCCAGTTAGGTCACCCCCCTTCCCGT
>NC_051404.1:47184537-47185415 GCF_015228065.2 Penaeus monodon
ATGCTAAGCATCTTATGATTTCGCTATCGAGCCTAATCACTCGCCCCTCGGCCGCGATGATGTCATCCCTCCGTCACGGCCCGGGACTCTCTGCCAATATCCTATTTATCTTCCTCCTGCCTGTCATGTCATCACGTCTCCACGCACGTCATCAAGTTCTTCTCGAGTGGTGACATCTGTTATTCCATCCACTATGAAGCATCTAACGTTCTCTTTGCATAAGGGTCTACCAAAGAAAAATAGTGAATGCTGAAGTGGCAACACGCACATGCCGATGATAATCATCTTGCACAAATGATAAGAAAACACAAGATATGAAAAATGACACCAGTAAGTTGAAGTGACAGCGTCAACATGACCGAGGACACACACAACTCATGACTTCATACATGGATAGCAACTCCTCGCAATGAAGATGTATGATAATTCTTCCAAGTGACACTAGCGACCATAAATTGAACTAACAACTCCTAAGTGACACGATCCAACAGCACAGGCAATGACAGAGCCTAAATGACACAGCCGACAGCGATGGCATACACATCGCACTGGACACATACCGAGCAGACCAGCTCGATCTCAGGTTGGCACCGAATCGTCTCGCGCGGGAGAAGGCTGCGCCGCGGGTCACGAACGGGCTGGCGAACAGACGCTCCGTCGTGCGCGGCGGAATGCAGCGGTGCTCCTGCGCGCGGCTACTGTTGCTTCGGCTGCGGTAATTCTCATATGCTGAAATTCTTGCTTTCTTTTCCCTTTTTTAGAGGTGTAATGGAACACATACCGGTCCCAAAGATCCGCAACTAGTGGTGCTGCAAAAGTATCCTAACGTTTTCTATATCACTTAGAAATTACAAACAAAACATGCACAAATATAGACT
>NC_051404.1:47186753-47186957 GCF_015228065.2 Penaeus monodon
ATTTCTCTAAATCATGTACTTTGCTCCTGACCGTGAGTGCAATATCGCTGCCCAATCTTCGGAACTACTCTACACCCAGAACGAAATGCAAAGGGTCATAGCCAGAGAGTAAGCCACTAAAGCAATGGATCCCAGCCCGTTTCTTTCTGTGGTTCCCGGCCAATATGCAATAATCTCCATGGCTCTGTTCAGTGACTGTCATCT
>NC_051404.1:47187404-47187571 GCF_015228065.2 Penaeus monodon
GGGAGTGTGTGTGTGTCTGTGTATCACAGCCATCGCTACATTTTTCTTTTACATTTATTTTCCATCTTTATACCCTTCGTCTATAGGAAAATCCTCACCTTGTCAAATCACACCTCGTCCTTACGCACAGAGCCCTCGGCGCCTCCAACGCGGGTCCCGCAGCGCCA
>NC_051404.1:47187600-47187837 GCF_015228065.2 Penaeus monodon
CCAAGACGGACGCAGGGCGGGGCCTAACAAGCCGCTGGAGCCTCGTCCCGCTAGCCAGCCCCGAGGAGGAGGTGAACATCCTCGGAATGTAAGGGAAAAAGGAAAAGGAAGGAAAAAATCCATTTAGCTGATATAGCCCCTATCAGCACCACCATTAACTGGGCTAGCGAAACATAAAAGGAAATTACCGTCAGATGCGGTGTTTCTCTCTTACTTTTTCTTTGTTATTCTATTCTT
>NC_051404.1:47187907-47188421 GCF_015228065.2 Penaeus monodon
ATGCGCCATTATTTTTATATTTCATTAAATTCACGAAAATACCAGTAAATAATCTACAACTAACTTTACGATTTTCAGCAGTTGAAGGTTCCCTCACATGAGTACGAAGCAGTCGACATTTCCTAATTTTCCGTGACGGAAGCCCTTTTTCCTGTATGTCTGACGTAACGTTCGAACTGCTTCTAAACACAATAGCAAATTTGCCACGTTTGAGGGTTACATTGACCTCTAGTACACTCACCTGGCGGCGCCGGAATTACTCGGCAACAACGGGTTGCCGTTCACCCAGTAACACTCAGACAGCAGAAAAAGGTTTGCAACCCCCGTCTCCATCCTCACAAACCGTCTCTTTCACCTGGCAACGCAGAAAGCACGAGCCGCAGATGCTACGTTCAGGATTCCTCCGCGACCTAACATCCGCAAGGGATTAATCTCTCGCAGGAAACCGGCGTTTATGTTGAATGCATAAGTCCTGAAATTAAAGATAAATATTCTACTTGCATATAAAAGTAGG
>NC_051404.1:47188490-47189106 GCF_015228065.2 Penaeus monodon
AAACAGCCCACAAGAATGAACTGTTAAAGCCTGTAATGTTTTCAGGGATAAACTGCAACTTCGAGAATATTTGCGATCCTAAAGAAGGTTCGTACGGGCACCTACGCGTCGCCTCTTCTGGAAAAGAAGGACTCCTTGTGATATACTGTTTACTGATTCAAGCATATATGCATATGCGAAAAAAAGTAAAAACCTGTGCAATAAATTCTACCAGGTACTGACGTGGCATTCCTATCCTGCTTCTGTTTAGAAATACAAATTAGAATGCAGGTAACGGCTGGGCGTGAAACTTAAAACCTTGTCAGCTGATAGAAAAGTAATCTACTGGCACTTTAAAGGTAAACGAAAAAGAGTCATCAGGTGCAATAAAAAGGATATAAAAAGCAGAAGAAAGTCCAAACGTGGCCGGTCCTGATGACCCGGAGGGCATACACAGCCATCGCCTGGACAGTAATCACCATCATTATCGTCACCATCGCCCTCGCGCAGTAATCATTCTAGATGCCACGACGTCGCAATCCTGTCTACGTGAAGGACACCTGGTTGGCCTTGCTTATAGACCATCTGGTCGTCAATAAACATTATCAGCTCAAGTTTATGAAGGTGTATGAGACAA
>NC_051404.1:47191749-47192933 GCF_015228065.2 Penaeus monodon
ATTGTCATTTGGCACTCATTAATCTCTTTTGCAATGCGCCTTTCTCAGCGATGATGTGGTGATGTCAGTCAGACGTTCGTCGGCTTAAAGGACTTGCTGGCGAGGAGCAGAAAAGGGAAAGATAAAAAGAGACACACAAAGTAACACACTTCCACCGTCTTGTACTCGTGAATCCTATAATTACACTCGCTCGAAGGACAAAACCTCGCATTTGCCAAGGTACACATCTTGCGGGCTAATAACCGCCTGTCGACAATGCTGCGCTGTGCGACTGCATCTCAGGCGTCCTGCGGCTGACAGAGGCGGCTCGCAAATCTCCGCTCGCCACTCTCTACGTCTTCTTTGTCCGTCCGCGGCTCGGATGTGACGAATCCGCCGAAATTGGACCTCTGCTGATTCAGGTGCGCGCGTATCTCCGAGACTTGGGCTTCAGGTTGAACAAACGGCCGTGTCTGTCGACTGTGAAGGCACTGTGGCTTTGTCTAACGAGCGCACAGCGACTGGCATTGTGCCTTCAAGTTCTGCGAAGTTCACGTGTTCTTGCTATGTCCTCTTTTGTTCGAAGCGCGGCGGGGGTCATGACCTTCATGGCACAGAGAGTATGAAGATCCCTCAGCAAGAGACAGGATACGTCCGCTGAAATGTCACCTGTTATTCTGTAAAACCACCGATTACGAGAGGAATTGTGGCGTTGCAGCTGTAATGGCCACCCTCAATTTTTCATTCCCCCGCCGCCCGTTAACGTGAGGTTTCTGGATCCAAAATGGGAGGCCAGCCGTGCTGTGGGAGGGGTGCCGCTGTCACTTTAAACAATGGGCATAGCAAATAGCAAAGTGAGACATGAACTGACGACGTGGAAACAGGGTGTTTAACGTAAATGAGTTGAGGCTAAACGCAGAAAAAGAAACAAAACTGAGACATGCATTCCAGACTTAAAAGAGTTTGGATGAGATAATGAGAGCAGCAGTGAAAGCACAGGCGGAGAGGGAGGCTGCCTAGAACAGACTGGCGAACTTCCGTCGAATGGAGTAAACGAGAAAATAGACCTGATAACCGATTGCGAGTCGAAAATCCCCTCAGATGTTTAGTCTGACCAGAACGGCGCAACGTGTTACTTCCGTCAAAATATTTACGTTGAAATTTACTCTGGGAAATCATCACAATTTATATTTTGTATTACACTT
>NC_051404.1:47193142-47193250 GCF_015228065.2 Penaeus monodon
AAGGATGATGTGTAATTATACACGATGAGGATTTTTCTATAGACGAAGGATCTAGAGATGGTGAATAAGTATAAAAGAAAAACGCAGCGATGGCTATAATACACAGAT
>NC_051404.1:47193338-47193807 GCF_015228065.2 Penaeus monodon
TCCAGATTGAATCGGGCAGTGAAGGAGAGGAACGGGAACCGAAACAGGCGAAAAAGAAGTAAAAGACGAACAGGAGAATCGACGCAGAAGGGGAAGGCAGGCGGATGATGCGGATATGATGAGGGAGACAGAGCAAAGGGCGGGGGAGAGAAGGTGGGAGATGAGAGGGAGGGAGAGCGAGAGTGATGAGGACGGAGGGGAGGGGCAGGGGCGGGGGAGGGAGGACTGACTCACTGACACAGCCGCAGACGACCTTGAGGAGTTGTGCATGTTGCATACTGATGATGCCTGGCCAGCACGGTAACCTGCAACACTCGTGTTGAGACGACTCCGATGAGGCACTGATAAGGGCGCCAAGCGAAGTTGATGGTGTCAATGGCGCTGCGGCGTTGCGGGGTGTTGGGCCTGCACGATGAGCCCTGCGAGAGACAGGACGATAATAGGACCTCTGTCATTATTTTGTATTTTG
>NC_051404.1:47194006-47194540 GCF_015228065.2 Penaeus monodon
TGAGCAGATGATGAATAATAGATAAGAAGCTCGACGACACAGACTGGAGTGGGACGCCATATCAGCAACGCAGCCTAAGCGCGCGAGGTGAGTTTGTTGGGCAGGGGAAGGGCGTCCCAGCTGACACAGATCAAAGGGGAGTTGTGCCCCAGGGGAGAGGCAGAGATGCACCGGTGCCTTGTAGAGCGAGCGCGAGACAGTGAGCGACCTGGTTTGCGACCTTTAATCTCAAGCACTAAGGAAAATACTGCTTTATGGTAGCGTGGCTTATGTTAGCGAGTCGCCCAAAACGTGGTCTGCTAAATAGAACACTCTTTATCTTAGACAGACTGTCTACGGGTATGGAATGTGTCCGGTTTTCTATGCCGAGGTGTGGGAACACGAAAGCCATCCATAATACACCTGCACAAAATAATGCAGAAGAGGGCGGTTTGTTCGCTTTCTCCACAAGAGTTGAGGCTTGGTGACGGCTGTGACAGCACAAGATTCCCTTTCTCCTTATATTTTCTTCTCTGTTATTCTCTCGTCCTCGTC
>NC_051404.1:47194670-47194970 GCF_015228065.2 Penaeus monodon
GAAGCGCAGACAGGCCAAAAGGGGCGAATGGCCCTAGAGGCAGACAGCAGAGCAGGGCGACGACGAGACGCAGAACTCGAGGGCGAGAGCAACAAAGGGCTTGCTTGCGACATCAAGGAGGAGGACCTGGCGACCAAGACTTTAGGGCGACATCAAAGGTGCTCCTTAGGGAGTGGGAAGATATCCAAGCTCTTATATACGTTTGTGCTCGTTGTCTGAGGCTGGTTAGACGATCATAGTATTACAGGTGAAGGTATAGGGGGAAAAAAAGCGTGGATAATGCCACAGAAAGGTTGAAAG
>NC_051404.1:47195031-47195217 GCF_015228065.2 Penaeus monodon
GTAAACTGTCTCATTAGAAAAAAAAGTTTTAATAGCAATGGCGTGTGTACATAACGGGAAAAAATAAACTGAAATGAATTAGCGAATGTAATAAATATTACTCATAATATATGTCGCGACAAGATAAATATTAGATAAACGAGCTAACGGTAAACATAATGGTTAAGATAAAGCAGGTTGACATAA
>NC_051404.1:47195801-47196151 GCF_015228065.2 Penaeus monodon
AATGGAGATTATTTTCCTTTAGTGAATGACAGCCCTTATATCGAAAACAATTGCCGATCACTTCAGGCGACAACGCCGACGACGCACCGAAAAATAGGCAATTTAAAGAGCGAAATAATTTTCTATTTTCGGGAGATAAAATACTGCGTTGGACGTAGAGTACAATATGCAGTAATTTCTGCAGGTAATAGTACCAGTAAACTCAAGGGTACTTCTTAATCGCAGGAACAGACAGACAGATACTTCTTCATTGTTATACTTCAGGATTTTTTTGTTTTGAATATTCGCCTTATTGCATTTTTTAAAAATTCTTATTCTTAGTTTCTGTCATTGTCATTTTCTTCCTAACA
>NC_051404.1:47196184-47196406 GCF_015228065.2 Penaeus monodon
CGTTTTCAAGAAGGAGAACGAATTTACTTTAACCTCTTTACGGCGGACGCGGGCGGATTCGGTTCTGGAAAGCTGTGGGATATGATATTTTTTTCTCTTTATTTGTAAGCAATTCGTTTCACAAAAGAGATGGTGGGAAAAATATCTTATTCGAATAGCTCAGTATATAATATATAAATTTAGGAGTGTCATTTCCAGTATATCTCAGTAATAGGGGGCTGT
>NC_051404.1:47196686-47197164 GCF_015228065.2 Penaeus monodon
CTTGATGAGCAGAGATCGGCTGATCAAGTACGCCAAATGAAGATCAAGAAGTGGTTAGCGACTGTAGAACAAGAAGGAATAGTTCTAAGAGTAAGAAATGGGTGTAATTCCACCGTTACATTCGACCTTGAACCTGATACCCTAGAAGACCCCAGAGACAATACCCCAGCTGAAGAGGACGAATTGTGCCCTCCTGTTCTAAAGTCACGGGAACAGGATGGCCCAGCGCTTCGTGCTCTCCGGGAAAGGACCCTAAAAGTGATGCCTCTAGAAGGGAAAATGGATTATCATCACTGAGGTTATGTGAAAGGGCAAAACGGAGACCAGAAGTTGGGTAAGTCAGTGAAGCGACCAAGGTGATTGAAACTCGTAACATTACATAAATTCCTTACTGCATGCAGCTGTATGTTACCACATTAAGAATGGGAATGCTGAAAAGAAAGAAAGACTGAAGAACCATTCTAGAGGAAGAGGAATA
>NC_051404.1:47197752-47198024 GCF_015228065.2 Penaeus monodon
TCACAGACCTTGCGGATCCAGACTGAAGGCAGGAAATATGATCAATGGCATCAACGCCTGTGTTGTTGGTGTACTACGTTACAGTGAAGGTGCTGTGGATGGGACAAGGTAAGAGCTAGTCAGCACAGATAGAACTAGAAAAAATCTGCATACCAGAAGTAATGTCGCACGACTATATCTACCACGGAAGGAAAGAGGAAGAGGACCTTGTATGGCTTCCTCAGAAAGAAAAGTGGACGCTTCAAGCTGCTTGGAATGTGGAAGTGTTAGTT
>NC_051404.1:47198711-47198967 GCF_015228065.2 Penaeus monodon
GCACACAGCACCTTTTCTTTCTACAGGAGCACTAGAAACGGACGAAAAGCAATCGTGGAGAACAGTAAGCAGTTCGGACAAGTGTTTTATGGGCAATATATTGTCAGCGGCGAGAGAAGGTGCGGAGGGTCGACGTAGGGGGGGTGGGGGAGGCGTGGCATGTGGCACTACTCCCACGTAGATTGTACAACGCTTGGCTATAATCACCAGGGCGATCGAGTATCCCGAGAAGACAGATGGATGGATATTACATGCA
>NC_051404.1:47199017-47199121 GCF_015228065.2 Penaeus monodon
CACGCGTGGGTGTGTATACATTAGTATTGTATACATTAGTCAAGCAAGCATTCGGTGGTCTGTATATTTTTGGAGCATTTTTGACAAATCTGAGGTTTCCACAC
>NC_051404.1:47199179-47199617 GCF_015228065.2 Penaeus monodon
AATCTGATTGCTTTCGAGCAGGATATCATGCTCCGGGAAGTAGCTGTGCCGCCTCATCCCACCACATGGATTCGAGTGTTTTGAGCCGTTGGCTGGATATATTATTTTTGTGAGTTTTTTTTCCCGTTTATGATCTGGACGTTTTTCTGTGGCCTCGGCTATATTGCTTTCGAGGAGGAGTCAATCCGCCGATCGATGTATTAAAGATGCTCTCACCCTGATCTGTGACAATTTGTTATAATGATTCACGGTTTTCCGCGTTTCTGCCCCGACGACCATGTAGTCTTTCATTTGGAGGAGTCGTAGCGCCGTGGCTGTGGAGAGTGAAATCAGAGGTTATCTGAATTAAATTTTCCCTTTTCCAGTTTAAGAAATGCAATTTAAATATTGTATGTTGGAAAGTTATCAAGACAGAAAAAGATTGTAGTAATGAATATA
>NC_051404.1:47199842-47200992 GCF_015228065.2 Penaeus monodon
TGTGTTTTTAACCATGGCGTGTCTGTGTATATTGTTCTGTACATTTCCTGACTCAAATATGTAATTTTCCTACACCCTTTCTTATGCACACTGTTCTGTATGTTAGCGTAAGCCCTTCTCCTCCCTTTGCACACATCATAACCCTGTGTAATCCCCGCTGCTCCATGTATACGAATTCTCTGTGTAGGTAATCTATTGGTCTAATCTTCATAGGCTGGCTGCGTTCACTAAAGTGTGCCGGTACATAATACTTGATTATTCCGAGAAATCCCACAAAACAACTGAATAACAAAAGAGAAAAAAAAAGAGTAAAGAAAGTGGCAGAATGTATGAATTAGTTTCAGATAGCTCTGGAAAAGAAATCTTAATGTTCGTGAGAAAAGAAAGGGATAATCATAAGGACGAAATAGATTTAAGAAATGAAAACAGCAGATGGACAGCAGCAAAGAAGTCTGCCATAAACACGACATTAACATCAAATTGATTCGGGTACAAAACATGTAACACGGACGCAGGAAAGGCACGTCGAGGTTATTTCAATGACGGGTTTCATGTACGACATTTAGCTACTGCGGAACTGAATCTACTGAAAATGTGTCGATTCATGGTTCCAGCTTAAGTGGGATCACTGCGGTTAATTCGTAGATAAGACCGCCTCTAATAACTATCCTCCTCCAGTCCTCCTGTAGGCGGTTCCGTCCCCTCAGGCCAGACACAGTAGTAAGTCGAAGCTTTGTATCTATTTTGATGAAGGCTCCGGCCGTCTTGTAGTTGGCAATACTGAAGACACAATTACGGTGGGACTGGTATTAACTCTCATAGAATTAAATGTTTTCTGCCACGGCAAAATCGCCGTCTGCTTCCGCCTTACCCCTGCAACCCTCTCCCTCGCCACTCCGGCACGACTTGCTGCTATATAATTGCAGGCACAATCAACTTGCCTCTCAAGTATTTTCTCCAGATTCTCGGGTCTACGGTCTCGCGCTATTAACAGCCACGAGGAGAGAGCGGAACCGGTGGACTTATCTGCCGGGTGACGGATAGCAGCAGATTGTCGTAGCAAAGGCTTCGTCACGGCTCTCATCACCGGGAGAGAAAAGGGATGGATGTGACAGGTAACAAGCAGGATCACCATAAGGAAAAAAAAAAA
>NC_051404.1:47201579-47201837 GCF_015228065.2 Penaeus monodon
TATTTTTCACTTCGGACAACAAAGCAAATATTTCCCGGAACAATGCGAGCAAGCACGCCATGCATGATAATAAGACGCGTCCCAAACGAGCTCCTCTGTGCCAGGCGCGGCGTGAGGACAGCCGTGGGTCCGCCGGAGCTAACGACCTGTAGGGTTTACCTCGACCTTGGTGGGAATGTCACAGAAGGGGACTCTTCGATACGCAGTCATGCTGATTTGTATGTGTCCTCTTCCTCTTTTATTCGATTTATCGTTGGT
>NC_051404.1:47201970-47202181 GCF_015228065.2 Penaeus monodon
ACTTCCACGGTGAGAAAGGGAAGGATATTACCCTCGCATGTCATGGGTACCGTATCTCACGGTCATACTTCTAGACGGCGCAAAAAATATCACGAAGGTGCAGCAACGCCCACATTCCCAGACGTCTGGATGGTTCAACCGCCTCGATAGCTACCGGAGCTTTCCGCGGCTGCGTTTGCGCCCATCAGAGAGACAAATTAGAAAGAACACC
>NC_051404.1:47202293-47202362 GCF_015228065.2 Penaeus monodon
CGACAGGGGAGGAGGGAACGTGGGAGGTAAGGAGGTTAAGAGAGAGAGTGAGAATTATTTTTTTTTTTT
>NC_051404.1:47202637-47202998 GCF_015228065.2 Penaeus monodon
ACGGGCGCGATGATACAAAACGTCTTGCATGGTACATCCGCGGCGGCGTCACCCGCTGCGCTGGCTTCCAGGTGTCACGAGCTGCCGGGGAGTGTGGGTGTGACGCGATTACCCAACATCACAGAGCGTTAAAAGAACATTTCCTGAACAAAGAAACTACGTATTGCCACGGCGCAACACGACGGCTCCAGAGAACCGGAATTTCACTACTGCGTCGCATCCAGCGCCTTGCCTCCCTGCTGTTGTCGCACCGTGGAAAATTCGGCAATCGTCCGCATCTGTGCAGCTGCGACGGACTGCATTCTCTCTGGCTTTTTTCGTAGTCACAAATTGAAATATGATTTACATAGTCAAGTCTTGG
>NC_051404.1:47203781-47205654 GCF_015228065.2 Penaeus monodon
CTGAAAAAAGCGACTCAGAAATAAATGCAGGAAAAGTTTGAATGTAGACAAAGCAAGTATTTGTCACTGTTTTATTTGTTTATCTATTATTATTTTCATTGATCGATTTCTTTTTTATTTGTATAGGTTATATATTATTTTACTGAGTTGAAGGTGACTGCTGTTAAGTTTTTTGCTAAGTCTGGAAGACAGACCCTCATAATTTTTTAATGTTTTTGTATTATTTCCAGGAAAATGGAGCTTAATAGGAAAGGCGTTCTAATAAGACAACATTTTCAGCAGAACACTTTTTAACTTCGCAGTATTAACACTGCAGCTTGAATGCAGGTTGTAATCATGTCAGTAAGGCAAATCTATCAGTCATATATTTTCACGCTTTGTGAAATAAACTATAGATATACTGTATATATAATACACTTTACAAATTAGTGTTTCTGAAAACTAGTAGGCACACTATATGACTTCTCTCATGCAAAGTCAAACTACTGATGTTGTATGAACACAAAATTACATTAGTAATTACATTTTGCCAAAACGCATCCATGAGGGGAAACATCACCGGATGTGGGGTTTCTTTGAGATTACTATAAGTAAAAGCGCAACTGGGTGGTAATAAGACAATGACATAATCTCAGATAAACTAGTCAACACGTTAATATGATTTTCGTGCTTCACCATGTAAACATTTGTTATCTTTACCAAGGCATGTACATCATATACATCAGGGAACCTGTGTTTTTGCCCAGAGATAGTAAGCACGTTGATACTAAGCGGAGAAGCTGGTTTTGCCTGTGTTGATTTGGCTTGTTTGGTCTTTATTATGGGCTTTAGTATGCCGTTAACAACACTTCTGCCATACTGGGTGGCAGCGGCGAGAGACAATTTGCCCACATAGGCGCCATAAACACAGGAGGCTGAAGTGTTCGAATTAACTGCTGATGAAAGGCATCCCAAGTAGGAGATACTTTTCGCAGATCTCTTTTGCTTGATGCAAATGCATGTTCCCTCAACGCATTAATGGCTTCAAATTCCTCGACCACACAAAGGCTGGCTATGAAAGTTCTTGCGGCTTTAGCAGTGTCCTCGTTTAGATCCAGTCCAGCATTGTTACGTAGGTAAGTGGGCATGTAAGTATGTAAATGAATATTGGTGCTACTGCAAGATTTTGTTCTTTCTGTTTAATATTTATCTTATAACATATGATCTGATAACTACTTATCCTGCTTCTGGACTGACATTACTGTCGCATTGTAGATGACAGCGATAATACATGCAGAGGTTAGCAATGGGTTTGATGCTTGGTCTAATTGCATATGCAAGATGGGTTATTATATGCATATCTGCTTCTTCGTGTCCTTCAAATGTGAGTCCTTCAATATCTGGTCATATTATCACTGGGAAATATTCAGATATAATTGTTTTCTATTTCCAAAAAATCATCTATGATACGAATCCTTGATCCTTAGGTGCCATTCTTCTTGGCTAAATTTGTCAGTAGGGCTCAACAAAATTCTTTTTTTGGCACAACAACCACATGTGGCTCCCTGAATACTGAAATGGAAAAGCACTTAGGAATCCCCAGATATTGGCGGTTCCACAAGCCACCGATTCAGACACTTGAGTACCTTGTGTTATAATTAGGCGTCGCCTGGGTTCATTTATTATCAGTATTGAACACTTTGCTTTGGTGTTCAGATTTTTAGCTTTGTATTTTTTTTTACTGGTAAGCTATGCAGATCCAGCTAAAAAGTAACGTAGGGTTTGAAAGTAACCTACTCTTGGAAATCATTTAAATGAACAGTGGTTGGGAAAAGACTGTCTGTTGATTAAGAAGTTGAAAACGTCTGAATCAGCTTTTAGATTGCCGTAACCT
>NC_051404.1:47205697-47205900 GCF_015228065.2 Penaeus monodon
CAGGAATGCTTTACCGGAGGTGAATCTGTAGCTAGTACTTTGACCATCTATTATTAAATTCCAAGATTGTTTAAAAATGTACCTGTTTTAGGGCTTCACTCCCAAGCTAAAATAATGTACTCTACAAAGCTCCCAGCCGTTTCCAACAGAACACGGATTTTCATTTAGACTGTATTGGGACAAATTTCACACACACACACACT
>NC_051404.1:47207152-47207688 GCF_015228065.2 Penaeus monodon
CAGTGACTGCCGTTAACCTCCCCGGGCTAGGCGTTGCCTCAATAATGCTGGGATGTATTCATTATTTGAGTCTCAGTCTCGGATCCTTTTTGGACGTTGAAGGAGAAGACACAAGAAAGTCTCTATCGTCCAGTTCATCTCCTGCAGAAGGCGTCGGAGGCCTTGGCGGCGGGTGCTTTGGCGAGGATCAGCACCTCCTAGCAGCGAATGGGACTTCCTACCATCGGTAGTGCTTGTTACGCCTTGTAAACACTATGTAAACACTATGTAAACCCGTGATAGTTAGATAGAATGCTGCACGAATTGTGTTAGTGAATAGCGGAGTCATGATGGGGGCGGCGTACAAAAGAGGTATTAGAAATATCTGTGGGGAAATGTGGCAGTCTGTAGTGTAGTCTTCCAAAGTCGGTCGTGTGTAGTTCAGCAAGCCAAATGTGAATATTGCTGAATCCTGATACGTTCAGGATAAAATCAACTTTGAGTAAATTGCAGCACACTTCAAAATAATAGAATAGTGAATACACGATTAAAAAAAA
>NC_051404.1:47207868-47208319 GCF_015228065.2 Penaeus monodon
TACGGATTTTCTAGTGGAGACAAAACACTGGAGGGAAAATGAAAGTGAGAGGAGGAGGACAAACTGACGGGCCAAGTCCTCCCATACAAAAGAGTAAGGAGAAAAACAAGTTACGATGAGGGGGGGAATATGCGAGCAAACGGGAGGAAGGGGAACAGTGCCATAGTGACAAACCGAGGGTGGCGAAAATGCAAGATTACTAATAAACAGTTACGGCTGATTCTTTCTCAACTGTTCGCCATGACTCTGCACCCAGGCCCACGCGTTTCTTGTATGACCGGATATTTCAACCCCTGGCTGCTGAGTTGGCGAGGCCGAAACCTCTCCTTGACGGAAGACGACTGGCTGGTACCAACACACATTTCTGTAAAGTACGTTCGTGCAGTAGCAGAGTGAACAGATACATTACGTAATCAAAAAGATGAAGAATATATTACCTATTAAGACAGCG
>NC_051404.1:47208341-47208845 GCF_015228065.2 Penaeus monodon
ACCCGTCTACTTTTTGTACCTGCTTCTCCTACGACTTAATGAAAGGAGGGGCGCTGCAGCATTTACTGCGTGCTAATTCATTTTGTGGCGGTTTTCTGATGGCGATACTAAACTTCTAAATACTCCATTATGTCTTCATCGATCTTGAAAAAAGAAAACTCTTACAGTATCATGGCAGATTTAGTAAATAAGGGCTCTGAATTTTACCTCCACATATTCATGTTCGCGAATTCCCCGTCAGTGACACAACGCCCCCAGTTCGCCTGCAGTAGGTAAGGCAATTCATTCTCAAATTACTAGGGTTTGTTTCTGACCATATAAAGCCCCGGAAAGAATAGCTGAGTCATGCTTCATTGACTTAGGGGGTTGTTTAGGGTCCAGCGAAGCCTGAAGCTCCGTGAGAATCAGCTTCGTCTCACGGTGACACTGGGGCGCTACAGGGACCTCGAGGGGCGCTGCAGGGACGCCGAGGGGCGCGCCCGCGAAACAGTCTCTTGCGGCAAC
>NC_051404.1:47209390-47209544 GCF_015228065.2 Penaeus monodon
ACATCCTCGGAGAGCAGTGGTTCTTAACCCTTTGGTCGCCAAGGATAAGCGATTAATTTTTCCCTAATGTACATATTCAAAATGTTTTCAAAGCATTGGATAGAATAATTAGGTCATCAACATTAACGGCTAGACAAACCATACAGACAATTCA
>NC_051404.1:47209585-47209671 GCF_015228065.2 Penaeus monodon
GAAGATGATGTGGGTCGCCAAGGTCAATCTGGACAGGGTTTTTGGGTCGCAGCCAAAAAAAGGTTAAGAGCCACATCCGTAGAGGA
>NC_051404.1:47209698-47210082 GCF_015228065.2 Penaeus monodon
ATTATGCCATTACTGATATGACTTTCATTGTCAGTTTCACCCGCTTCGTCATTTTCATAATCTAGTGGTACAAATGACGACTGCTGCTTGACCGGTATGCAATTTGCCAAGACAATGACAGTGCACTCTCCTCTGCCGCCAAAGACACAGAGGGTACACACGATTTCCCAGAAGGATGCAAGTCCTCCTAGAATTACGCTTGAACAAAAAATAGAACTGTAACATCATGGCAGCAGATAATTTCACATATTTCCTTTGAGAATAACAAAAGGAATTTACTGCGGCAGAAAAATTGTGTCACAACAACAGCACTTGGCACTGCCTGCTGTAGCTGTGATCAACTGTACGGCATTAAAAATGTGTTTCTGATAGAAAGATAAACGA
>NC_051404.1:47211666-47212053 GCF_015228065.2 Penaeus monodon
CCTTCTCGACATTCCTATCTGGTGCGAGCAACCACGTGGACATGAATTCAGCTGAAAGTGGCCAAAGCCTCTTGATCAGCCTGGAAGACCATTAGTGGATTGTTAATTCTTAAAAATAAAGAAGACATTTCTTTAAACACACTCTACACAAACGTTCCCTAAAGTGGATGTCACGGTCTGTTTTACAAACGTATTCGAGAACTGGTTCCATGGTGGCAAAGGAGTAAGATGCATATGTATTTTAGAGGGAATTAATTATGCCATGTGTTTGGGTTTGTACAGTTGAGATTATGTTTGTACATTCGTATTATGTTCCCGTATTTCGTTTAGATGGACATTGGTCGGATGAGAAAGGATAAGTGTCTGGCGTTTTTTTTTTCCTTTTTT
>NC_051404.1:47212166-47212423 GCF_015228065.2 Penaeus monodon
GTTGTTTTCAAGATACCATACTTACATTTGTAACTTATTACAATGATAGAGAATTAGCAGAAAATTCACTACTTGCAAAATAAGTTTATAAAAAAAAAAAGTTTTGAAATCTATAAGGATTTCTGAAGTGTGGTCTTGCCCATTTTGTGTATATATTCAAGCTCTCTCTCCTTGTTTGGCTAAGTCTAAGGTTATGGTCCTTCGTTGTATATCTAAAATGGCAAAATATCATTTAAGTCACCAGTATTACATTATGG
>NC_051404.1:47213069-47214736 GCF_015228065.2 Penaeus monodon
CCTTTTATGAGAGCTTACTACGTGTGTGGGGAAAGAGGTGCATGTGTGCGTGATGCTGGAGAGCCGCACCACAAGCGCCGCCGCCGGAGACGAACGCTGTGAGTCCTTCCTGAAGCAGATGTGTCGCAAGGCGTACCCAGAGTGTCGCTTCGCTCGTTAGGTGTGAGTTTTGAAATGCCAGCTGAATCCCCTAATTGAACATTTATTTGCGTCTGTGTGTGTATGTGTGCTGACAAGGCTTGATAGTGAATCATATTTCTCTAAATTCTTCTTTAAATGGACGTCACGTTGCCGGCATTACTCTTACTTTCAGAGCTTTGTTTGCATATCCAGAAAAACAGGCAAGCGCAAAACACTCTAGCGACTTTCTATGGCTGGCTATACACGACATCGTGAGGACACATAAGACAGCGAGTCGGTGCTCAATTAAGAGGACGAAAGTTACTTCCAAAAAATATTTATTCGTTGTATTATTATATGCAGTTCTTTCCCAGGCAACCGGAAACAAACAACATGATCGTAAATCCAAAATTGGACGGAATGACGGAAGAGTTGCTGTAAAGTGGAGGCACTAGTATTATTGCAACAGAGTGATCATTATGATAAAAAAGGCCTGAGGTTTCTGAACAGTGCTAGAGAGTTATAGGAGAATCATAGGCGTTTAAGACGAACATAGGTAACAGTTGCTCTGAGACTTGATAGAGACTGAACGGCACGGATATGAAATATAATCCCTACAAATTTAGTCGATGAGGTGTGAGTGTTTGTCGTAACATTTAGTAGGAGTAGAATGGTAATATTAATTACAAATTTTAATAAAATTGGAGATAAAAAGCGTTCTTGACTTCCATCTTTGACCTGTTGCGCGAGGGAGACGAAACTACAACAAGATACACTTTTTGACTTTCTCTGCTGCCAGGCATCTGGTGCTCTCTTTCGCGCAATAACTAACGCTGCCATCGAAGTTACTGGAAGGCGTCGAAACCAAATCAGTGCCAGAAAGCTAACTACATATATAGCTGAATAATTTTTGGAAGGGTCTTCATACTTTTGGCAAAGGGCATCCATTACATTGCCATAGATTTAGGTCATTTGAAGACATGCCTAGTCCTGTCTTGCCGATTTTTCTTCTTCAAGAATGGACTGTTTATCTCTTTCTTATTTGTTGCTTGTTAATAATGCCTAAAGGTGACCACTTAATATTTAGAGAAACTATTCAAAATACTGCATAAGCCTGATCGCTATTCTAAATATACACTTCAAGACACTGACAAATCTGAGACAATTTCCATACTTAAAATTGTCCGAAAATTAATCTATTGCTCCAACTGAAAACCCAACATTAACACACACACAAAAAAAAAAGTAAGTTCAAGAATTATTGTGATCAGATCAGAGTATGTGGTCCCAACTACACTCAGTTCACAAATGAATTAAGAGACAAACTCAAAGCACATAGGAAACGGGATGTGTCAGGAGGGGAAAGAAATGCAACCACTTATTATGATGAGCACTAAACTCTCAAAGAAACAGAAGCAAAAGTATGCTATCATTTTCCTAAATGACTATCATAGCGAAGAAAACTAATATATTTCTAGATACAATGAAACAAAAGGAATACTGACAGCGACATACAAACAGGCACTTAAACTCGAAATTTGATCCAA
>NC_051404.1:47214915-47216584 GCF_015228065.2 Penaeus monodon
ACAGCTTGGATAGCACGTGAGGAAGCCATGACTGTTGCTCATACTGCTTCCCAGGACAAGATACTGACACTCAAATTCTGTACTATATAGAAAAAAGGAAACAAAACAAGAACGCCGACACTGGAATATATGCAAAAGTTACGGTTCTTGAAGTAAAAAATATAATATTAATAATAAATTACTAGAGTGTTTTGTTCAGACTGAGATTGCCGCAAGGTAATTTGCAATAAATCTTATAGAATGGAAAAGATGTCATACTTAGATACTAAGGGTATGGGACGTTACTTGATATTTAGGATTTATTGAACTAGCCATTCTGGGGCAGCTACGCAAGAGGCTGATGATAATGATATCAATAGTCAATAAAAGTGTCTCAATTATGCTGGACGGTGAAAAAGTAAGAAGCCTCGAGCCTTGTTTGGAAATAACTATTTATTTTTACTCTTAACAACATTAAGTCCAGTATTATTTTATTTCTATCATATCAAGAACTATGAACAAATATATATAAATATTAAGAGTGAATGCTATCGAGATAATCCGTGAACATTAAAGGCCCGCGAACAGAGCCTCGCATTATCAAATACAAGTTTGGATGAAAGATAATCCGTCTGGCAGACGAACGCAGATAAACACGGTTTAACAGTAAAGCACAGCCAGAGACGGGTTTACCGGATAAAAAGTTTACAGCAGGTCGTGCAAGCCGGATGGTAAAGAAGGTAAAAACAATGCCATTTTAATATTCGAGAGATTAATTACGACGCTTGGAATGGATTATGTTTTTTTATACATTAAACAATAAATATAAAAAGATAATTGACTAGATGGATCATCACTTCACGATATAAAACCCATTGCAGATGAGAGATATCAGATAAATTAAGGATGAATTTCTAAGATTTATGTGAGTGTGCCAGCTAGAGCATAAATTACATTAACTGTACACTGCGAGACACTGTACCATCACGACATGAGAACGGCCAGAAAGGGAAAGGAAATAGCAGGTACGAAGGCGCGGATGACGACGAGAGAGGAAGAGTAGACCCGGGACCACAGACACCAGATTCGTGAGGGACATGCTACGGTGTTTGCATGCACTTGGGTGTCGAACACTTAGTGCGTGTATTCACTCACTTCTTTCCTTTATTTATTGGCTTTCGTAGGTACTTCCCTCTCACATGCTGGGTGCCCTTTCTTTTATTTTATTTTTCCTCCTTGAATTCTCTTCCACCTAAGATAAATACAAATAGTCGCCGTCCTTCACAGCTGTTAAATGTGTTATATTTTAATCATTATTTGGTTGAAATTCATCACAAAAGCTATTCTAGTTCACTATCACAGTGCATAATCATAATAGGTTCTATCAAAATGTAAATATTCTAGTTAAGGGCTAAATTGAAATGTGCCACAATAAGAGTCACAGACGCAGGATAAGGATAAGTTTTGAATATTCCTACAGCCATATTCACAGTCGCTTGACACCCAACTTCCAGGTTTGTCGATAAAAACGGCATTCAGAAAGCTCCCTGCTATTTTCCCCCACTATCTCTAACTACACATTATTCGGGGATGAATAAAGCATTCCTCATAGTTCTTTCCTATGTATCTTTACGGATTGCAGAAATTACTCTGATTAACACATATTATTAGCATTCATCCCAGTGTCTTC
>NC_051404.1:47216714-47217210 GCF_015228065.2 Penaeus monodon
CCTACTTCTCTATGCTTCGAGAAGCTGTGAAGGTTCACGACGCCATTTGCAATTACTGAAGAGAAAACTGCAATGAACATAAAGGAAACGGTTGAATCAATATAGATTATTTGTGCTGAGACTTTTTTTTGTTTATTGTCAGACGTTAATTGAGTCATTTGTTTTATATTTCATACCTACAAACTGATATCGCGCGCCTTCACTGCTGACGCTCATGTGTACATGTAAAAGATATTTGATGTGAAATGTTATAGTCATTAAATAGATACACTGCATTGCAATAGTTATTTTATTTCATAGTGACAGTGGATTATCATCAAAGCTTTTATTCAAATGTAAATATTAGTTTTAGTTAATAAAAAACTAGCACAGCGCGGGGCAGATACAAACTCTAAGACAATCTTAAAGCCAAAAATTGCTTTAGGGCAATATTCAAATCAAAGAAAATTTTGTGGCCTTTCGTACGTAGTGGCTGGTAAGATTTAGCATGTTATTG
>NC_051404.1:47217578-47217647 GCF_015228065.2 Penaeus monodon
TGAAACATGGGGTATAAAATAGATGCATTTTTTTTTTTTTAAGTATAAAGCTGCAAAATACTTTTCTTA
>NC_051404.1:47217975-47218321 GCF_015228065.2 Penaeus monodon
GTGAGAAAGCGAAGAGAGGGAAGTGCAGCAGTTGGAAAAAAATCCATGAACGAAAGAGGGAGGTAGTGAAATACAAAAGAGAGAAAGGGATAAAAAAGACACACGTAAAAACGGACCAGGGCAGCCCCTTTCTCTTAACCGTTTGTCGGTCGAGCGGCACAGCTGCGGCGGAGAGCAAAAATACGGATGTGTGAATGACCAATTGTCGATGCTTGGATGCCTGGCGGCTGTGTGCGCGCGTAGGTGCTAATGCACGTACGTGTGTTGTAGTAGATGTATAAAACATGGAGTGAGGTGTATTGGTAATGTACCTACGCCTGTTAAACACAAAAAATACACCTGCTAA
>NC_051404.1:47220675-47221017 GCF_015228065.2 Penaeus monodon
GAATCACCTACAAATATACATTGAACATCCCCAGTCACAGTTCCTGGTTTGTGCTTCCTCTAAGCAGCAGACAGCCCCCCCCGCCCCCTCCCTCTATCTCCCCATCCTCGACACCTTCCGCCCACGCTGCAGGAAGCATGCATATTGCACTCGCAATCTCATGGCGTCGACCTTAGATTTTCCCCTTAACAGCCGCAGCAGAGTGCCAAGATCTGTTGCAAAGAGAGACGGTTTATCTCGTTTTCATTTCACCTTGCTTTGCTTGTTTGGCCAGAGAAATGGCGATAAAGTTGCTCGTAAGGATCAAATGAGGTTGCGAAAGGCAGTTTTTAATGTCATTCG
>NC_051404.1:47222265-47224111 GCF_015228065.2 Penaeus monodon
ACTACGAGAGCAAGCATTAAAACCGTGATGTTTCGAGACTCTATCTTGTTGACGGTGTCTCGCCCAATGGGTAACCTCCCGATCATCACCTAGTTAATGAAGGAAATTGCCACAGGATGCTGAGCAGTTATTAAGTTGTTATTTTTTCGAGAGTAAAATACATTTGGTAACGAGACAAACTGTACCTTGTGAGGTGATAATCGGTGTTTCGAGGAAGTCAAATGGCAGCAGTTCGTGAGTGAGACTGAGAGATTTATAAATGAGGCAGAAAAACAGAGTTGCAGGCAAACGGGAAAGGAAATGAAAGCAAAGCTGAAGAAACATGAGAAGACAGACAGCTAGATAGACAAACATACTGAACAAAGCGAACAGACAAAGCACCTTGGAAGGGCAGATTTCTGAGAAGAATAACAGAAAGCAATAGGGATAAAGAAACCGACTGTCAGGGGCAGAGAAGAGAGCTGATGGAATGCTAGTTAAAGTTAAGACGTAAAGATACATTGAAGAGAAACAAAAGGAACCGCTCTGGGAAAGAAGATTTGGGTCTAGCAAAAGTTGACGAGCTCCAGGAAAATAAATGGAAGAAGAAGCCCCAAGACATGGCACGGAGATATAAGTTCTAACGGAAAAATAAAGTCGTAAGAAAATAAACGGTAGATCATTAAAGCCATTGCAGGGAAAGTAATTCCAGCAGAACACGACTTGAGCAACAGCCAAAGGAGTGTCGGTAAATAAACAATAACCAAGTAGTATACCTAGGCATGCTGCATGCTGTCTAGATGAATTTCGTAAAGAAATGAATAGCCAGGAAGACTTCTATCACAAAAGGAAGTTTTAGAAACATAATAATCTGATTTTTAAACTGGGAATCATAGGGTCCACCTAACGTTCAATGGTTTTGCGTAAAGAATTTCGACATGTACCTCCAACTGGAAGAAACCTACACACAAAGACTGGAAGGAGCACAAGATTAGCTAACAAAAAGGTTAAGCTATGGACAAAGGCATACCCAAGGATAATAGTAAGACTTCTGAAAGTTTTACCATTCGAAATTTTCTAAATGGGACGATGGAATCTTAGGATTCAAAGGGTTGTCTGGAGACTAAAAGGCAAAAGTAAGAAAAATGAGATTGATTTTTCAGTGGAACCCTTTGTGTTTTGTCATGTTCAACGACCCCACTTACAGACGTCCTAGGAGGCAGCGCACCACTGCACCACGTCTAGCAAGAGCGTTATCTTTTCTGTATGGAGAAAATGAAATTGTTTCGGAAGATTGAGAATTATTGATGAATGTGACAATAATTTTTGGTTCTGGTAACAGCCTAGAAAACATTGCATCGCTTACCACGAAAGTATGAAAATGTTATGTGATGGTAGGCCTTCTTAAACCCCTAAGAGAAGACTACACTCTCGATACGTTTAAAGCATCAGTCATGAGATCATTAGTCACTAGAGAATATTTAAGCGTTGGGAAATTTATGTGACAGGTAACAGATACTATATCCGTTTTCTAGTTTAGAGGAAGAAAGAGGTTCAATGAATTAGGAAAGTAAGTATATTGGGGACATCGCCGCTCAGACAGGAAAAGTACAAACAGAAACATAAAGAATATTTGCCACAGGAAGCCAGGAGACCGACAAAGAAGAGGAAAAAGGGTGAAAGAACCTAAAACGATTGGGAAGAGAGATTTACATGGCTGGCGCATCTAGTACACCGATGGAGTTATTGGAGAGGAGATGGAAGAGGTTTGGAAAAAAATATATACTTCCACGAAGCCCTGACACAAGCCGACTGGACGGATCACGGGACTTGATTCGCTTGTTAATTAAGAGGACTTATAAAATTA
>NC_051404.1:47225086-47225792 GCF_015228065.2 Penaeus monodon
GGCAAAGGGGGTGGGAGGGGGTGAGGGGGCCTCCCTCGAGCGCCAATAGCACAGCCAGCGGTGCAGTGTGGAGGATGAGGATGGGGGAGAGGGGGGGGGAGGTGAAAAGTTTGGGGGGGGCAGGAAGTTACCTAGACGTTCCCTCGCTGGTGCTGGGGTGAACATCCTCACCCGCCCGTTGATGAGCGGGGGGTGAGGCCTGGGGAGGAGGGGAGGGGGGTGGGGGTGAGGCCTGGGGAGGAGGGGAGGGGGGTGGGGGTGAGGCCTGGGGAGGAGGGGAGGGGGGTGGGGGTGAGGCCTGGGGAGGAGGGGAGGGGGGTGGGGGTGAGGCCTGGAGAGGAGGGGAGGGGGGTGGGGGTGAGGCCTGGGGAGGAGGGGAGGGGGGTGGGGGTGAGGCCTGGAGAGGAGGGGAGGGGTGTGGGGGTGAGGCCTGGGGAGGAGGGGAGGGGGTGAGGCCTGGGGAGGAGGGGTGGATGCACCCAAGTTTCTATGTTACTTAGAGAGTGAGTCTAGATGCCTACTTGCCATTCTTACTGTTTGCAGTTTCTATTCTATGCTGCATATTTCTTATCTAAGAAATTCGTGCCATTCTGTGAGCCTATGCTGCCATCCGGAATGGTGAATGGAGAGGACTGGCTAAAGAAGCACATAGAAAAGGAGACAACTAGAAAGATGGAAAGATGTAAAGATAGACAGACAGGAAGAG
>NC_051404.1:47225944-47226119 GCF_015228065.2 Penaeus monodon
CTTACCTTTTCGTACAGATCAGAAGATAGTAATTTGGCCTGACTCGTCCGGATAAGTCGTCGTTCCCGAGGTGTAGCGAAGCCGAAGCCGGGGTCGCCAACATAATCGCCATATCTCTGTTTCCTTTGACGACGCCTTTACCTAACTTAGAAAAAAAAAATGTACGGGAATGACA
>NC_051404.1:47229072-47229943 GCF_015228065.2 Penaeus monodon
TGATTTAGCAACCTTTAACAAATGGAAGTGCAACAAATACACCACAATATCGCGCAGCTTAACATGACACGATATAAAAAGCCTAATTCCGCGGCAAACACTGTTACCACAGTCACAACCACTAACGCATCTTGTGAAATTATAACCCGCGCCATAACAAGAACTCGCGACCACAAAACAATCGAGCATCGACCATGCCACAACCTCGCGGACCAAAACCGCCTATCATTAGACATAACCCATAAATTAACATTCCAGCAGTCCCGCCGCACACTGGAAATAGGCGCTCGAGTCCTCCTTTAGCTGGCCCTGCGCGAAGGAAAAAAGCAATGGATGAATAAAACCTTCCCCTCCTCCAGACGCGGCAACTTTCCCGTCCGTCATTACTCGGGGCGGAAAACATCCCGAGCTGCGATATAGCGAAGCGAGATCGAAACTCCTGTCGGCCTGATCGCCTTCACTCAGCGGAAAATTAGAGAGGTAAAACTCCAGAAGCTCAGTGGCATACCTGCGGTGTTCGCGCAAACACCTCAGTCCTTCGGCTAAATAGGCGGGGTCACGATATCTAGCCTTTTTTTTTCTCCCCAGCTGCGTGCAAGCAAATTGTGCCAAGCCAAGGAGTTAGAAGCAGGCGAGACCGTTTCTTCTGCGGCTTAATTGCTTGACATCGGACAGGATAATAACACGGATGCAAGGGTGGGTATTTTATGCATACTAATTACCGGACAATCACGACTTCCCGGTATGTGCAGCTGTGATTTTGCTGGCTCTGCCCGGTAGATTACGTCGGCTGGCTATCCCAAAGCTCGACCGGAGCAGTCATTGTGGAGACAGTTTCTCCGCCCACTTAACCCTTGACAAAGATATGCTT
>NC_051404.1:47233911-47234164 GCF_015228065.2 Penaeus monodon
TGCTGACAGCGTCATGTGGCATCTGGCAGGAGCTCATCATGTCAAGAAGTGTGTTCCTTTTGTGAATCGCGCTGCAGCTGTTACTTGACTCCAGGTTGTTACATAGCAACAAGGGCCTTTCTAATCACATGCACGAATAGACACTGCGTAGCGATATATATAAGCAGTTGAATAGTTAAACGTACATATTTTCCGTATAAATGCGCTATATATGAACACTTTTACCTAAGAAAAGAAAAGAAAAGTAAAAAAC
>NC_051404.1:47234199-47235147 GCF_015228065.2 Penaeus monodon
AGCGTTATAAATCTGACCACAAATTTCCTACTCGCGGCCGCCCTCTCCTGATATTTATGACTGCAGAATGAAAGCCCAGACACACATTCCCCATGACACTCTGGGGGCGGACATAGACTCCTTCACATTCTCCCAAGATACTATGACGCATGGCGGGCTCAGGGAGAATAATAGGGGAAAGAAAAGGGAGAGGAGAGGGAGGAAGGGAAGAGGGAGAGGAAGGGAAAAGGGAGAGAAATGGGGGGGGAGAGGAGAGGAAGAGGGAGAGAAATGGGGGGAGAGGAAGGGAAGAGGGAGAGGAAGGGAGGGAGAGGAAGGGAAGAGGGAGAGGAAGGGAGGGAGAGGAAGGGAAGAGGGAGAGGAAGGGAAGAGGGAGAGGAAGGGGGGGAGAGGGAGGGAAGAGGGAGAGGGAGTGGAAGGAGGGAGGAAGAGAAGAGGAAGAGAAAGGGGGAGGGAAAAAGAGGAGAGGAATATAGGAGAGAGAGAGGAAAGAGAGGGCGGTAGGGAAGAGAGAGAGAAAGTGAAGGAGGGAAAGGAGAGGAAAGGGAGGAAGGAAAGAGGGAGGGGAAAGGGTTGATGGAAGAGGGAGACGAAAAAGAAGAAGGGAGGAGGAAGAGGAAAGGGAAGAGGGTGTGGAAGAGGAGGTGAAGAGGGATAGGAGAGGGAGGGAAGAGAAAGGGAAAGTGGAGAGAGAGAAAGAGAGGGAGGGAAAGAGCACGACTAAGGAGCACGAATAAAAGAGTTTCATGGACGGGAGGGAAAGGGAGAAGAGTTGCAAGAACGAGGGAAGATGAGGGAGAGTAGAATAACAGGGGAATAGGAGCGAATGAGAAGAAGGAACTGGCGAAGAGGCGAGGGGAAAACGAGGGAACTGTGCGAGGGGAAGGCGAGAGAAGGAGATACGATTCGATAATCTAAAATGGTTAGCCGCGTCAACAGCTTCGTTTC
>NC_051404.1:47235437-47235550 GCF_015228065.2 Penaeus monodon
GTGAGGAAAGTAACGCTGAGAAAAATGAGAGAAAAATGCGTCGCGATGAAAATGAAAAAGGGAAAACGTAAATCCCACGTTTTGATTTACTCTTACTCTTTCTTTTCGCGCTG
>NC_051404.1:47235570-47235902 GCF_015228065.2 Penaeus monodon
CCTCTTGATAAACTATGCCTCATCGTTTGGTTATTAATATCCTCTTTTAGCTTTTTTTAGAGTCTGCCGTCTGATCTTTTTTTCATTTTCTATTTATAGCAGAATTTCTTTTTTTTTGCGCGCACGGATAATGTGTTTGGTTGGGGCCCCGGGGCTTCCCCCGTGCAGTCAGGAGAAAATGAACCATGATCTGGACCCCCTTAAAAAAACGCACTCCCTCGTGACAATGGCCTAGGTTGGGAAATTCCGTTTCGGTTTTGTCGGGTTGATGGGGATTATATAATAGATTTTATTTGCATGTTGTGAATGAATGGGGGGGGGGGAGGGGTTGT
>NC_051404.1:47235975-47236672 GCF_015228065.2 Penaeus monodon
ACAACGCCTCAGTCAGTGAGCGATTATGTGTACGAGCGAGTGCTAGCTATAGAATGGAAACTAATATCTGATGAATAGAAAGATAAACAGATAAAACAATTGAAAATAATAATAACAAAATTCCCCCCTTCCTATTTTTAATCCTTCCCAAAAAAAAGCCCTTTTAAACGAATAATAGACAGAGCGAAAACCCCCCCGGAGATGTCAGTTTTTTGACAAAAGGACAAAGAGTGGGGCGAGCAGGGGAGGGAGGGGGGGGCCGGGGGGCGAAGAAGGCCCCGTGTTTTGTCCCATAACTTGCAACACCGGATGTGACTTCTTCCTTGTCTCGGGAGAATGGAGGAGAGGGGGGGACGACCCCGGGGCTGGGGCGAAGAAAATAGCATGAGATGAATGGTAGAGGAAGGATCAAAACTGCGAGGGGAGCGCAGACAGGGGCTGGGAAAGAAAGGAAAAGGTGAAAAGGTGGAAGAAAACCTTGGCAGTCTTACAAATGCGATGCAGGAAAAGAATGGGTTATGACTGCATGCTCAAGCAATCACAATTTGGCCTGTTTGCGTTCTTTGCCCAACCCTTCCTCTTTGTATCCGCACGCGCGCTCGGCGTGAGAATGAGTGGGATGGAGGGGTCGCCCAGAGAAGGGCATAGGAGTATAACTTGAGGAAGGTCAGGGAAGACAAGTCCAAGCAATCTATTC
>NC_051404.1:47238658-47238972 GCF_015228065.2 Penaeus monodon
AATGGTAGTCCATCGTGGTCGGAGATGAGACTTTGTGCAAGTCAAAAGTGAATGCAAAGGTGGCTACACAGTCCAATATTTGAGCAGTGAGGACATGGAAATTGTTTAGGGCCTGAAGCCACTGCTGAAATCTTCCTTCTCTCACGGAATTTCGGGGCTAGTTCTTTGAGGCTAGACTCATAAGCACTATGGGCGAGGTGTACTAGAGCTCGCCATCCAGATCTGTCACTAGCACGACCCTACATGTGTTTTGGTTCGATTTAAGGTGGGCCTTCACACAGTCTTTATACCTCAATTAAGATAGTGTATCCCAT
>NC_051404.1:47239062-47239650 GCF_015228065.2 Penaeus monodon
AGAATCGGAAACACAAATAGAAAGCCGATTAAAAAAAAGTATTTATACCTTTCCTTTGGTCTCCCTTGATTCCTGCTAACCTCAGACGGAGCCCCTTGGAGGAGTTGTTTGGGCAACCGGGAATCTTCCCTGCGTATAACATGTCCTGATCATCTCAGTTGTGCCTTGAGGTTCATTGCTTCAGCAGTGGTTGACTGGGATCTCTTTAAGACTTCTTTATTGGTAATTTAAACCTACCAATCCATCTTGAGAATGGTCCGCAGACTGCGCAGATGGAACTTTTCAAGAACTTTCACAGGTCTAACAAACATAGAGGACATGGTGAGGACAACACACTGAGCTTTGGGTTTATATGCGTTTTTTTCTGGGAGAGGACGCGAATGCGTAGGCGTCCCCTTGTCCCATTGTCAGCAATACACCTCCAAGGTATTTGAAGTCTGTCACGGTCTTCAGCCGAGTGCCTTCGATGGTCTTAGTGGAGGACTGTGCGGTGGTAGCTGGGGCAAGGCTGATGGTCAAGCCAAAAAGGCGAGCTGCCTTCTGTAAATTGATTTACAATCAGCTAGAGGTCACTCTCATAGTTTGCCA
>NC_051404.1:47239858-47239945 GCF_015228065.2 Penaeus monodon
GAGTTTGAAGACTCACTACTAGAGAGAACAGAAAGAGCTCTATAAGCTTAACAAATTTTCTGGGACATCCATATTTGGAGAGAATAA
>NC_051404.1:47239997-47240326 GCF_015228065.2 Penaeus monodon
CACAGCATACAATTTCGTGTTCTGCTCCATGCACTGACCGATGGTGAAGATCATGTCGATGGTGCTGCAGTCTAGCTGAAAGACGTACTGAGATTCTGGCAAGTTCTTTTTAGAGATACTAGTTTAGTTCTGGCCAGGATCTTCCCGGCAACTGACAGGAAGGATATCCCGCGATAATTCCCACAGTCAGTTGTGCTGCCCTTGTCCTTGTACAGAGAAACAGCTGTGGTCACTTGGCATGGCTTCTTCCTCCCAGATGTCAAGTAGGAGGAGATGGAATGTTTGAAGCATGGTGGGGCCTGTAGATTTGAAAAACACTGCAGGTATTC
>NC_051404.1:47240439-47240574 GCF_015228065.2 Penaeus monodon
AAACAATACTTGACTTTCACAGCAAACATCAAGAAAATTAGTAGAACTGTTGTAACCTCAGTACATGAGGGCTTCTTTGCCCTGTTTATACTTCCTGATTCCGGTCATCGTTTTTTTTCCCTCCTGATTTCCAGA
>NC_051404.1:47240770-47241184 GCF_015228065.2 Penaeus monodon
GAAAGGTAGGGGGAGCTATTTTACCTACGTATAGCCTATGTTCATATCTTCCTTTCCCTGCCTTGGCTTCCCAGCATCTTCCTCTTTACCCTCTTCCCCTTCCCCATTTTCTTCTCCCCTTTCTCCTTCTTCTCCATCTCCACTCTCTGCATACGGGTGGTTCGACGTTGTTCTTTGTTGAGGCGTCATCCTCTCCGGCCTGCACCCTCGTCCTTCCAGCTGCGTCTCGCCCTCGCCCAGACTCAAGGAGCGGAGAAGGAGGAAAGCCTGTGGGAGGAAACAAAGGCGCAGTTCAAGGTGATAATTATTATGGCGTGCCGGAGTTAATGAATCTAGTATTAAAAAGATAGTATGATGATGCTAGTTATATTAAATGCGTTAACTATACCTACCTTTTTTTGATCGTGATGCAAT
>NC_051404.1:47241238-47241413 GCF_015228065.2 Penaeus monodon
GTAAGCTTTTGCAATTTCTTCTTCGTACCATGATGTTATGTATCTCCTTTGTGCATCATGTTGGCATTTCCTGAGTGTACCGTAATGGTGCTCCCTCAGTACAGCAGCGCCAGGGCAACAATCTCGAGGGCGCGGGGGTATAGCGGGCCGCTACGCTGGTGTCACCTTGCTGGCC
>NC_051404.1:47241450-47241874 GCF_015228065.2 Penaeus monodon
CTCCCCTGCGTCGAACTGGGGGAGCTATCCTTCTGCCTTGTTTCTCTACCCTCTCGATAAGAGATGGAAACTTGGGGGGACGGAGGCGGAAGAGAATATGACGAAAAAAGGCGGAAATACGAAATAATACCTTGTAGCAAGCACTGAATTTTACTTTGTCCAATTCTCGTATTCATTTCACCGTTCATGTGCAGTGGTTTTCAACGCCACAAACAGGTAATCGGGCACCTATGTCTTCTTGCAAAGGAACAAACGTGACTATAATTTGAGAGCGCAGAGTTCCCCTGCCAGACGACGCCCCTCGCACTGCGCCCACCTGCCCGCCTGGCGGTGGCCGCCGCTTCGCCTCGGCTCCGTCCCGCGCGCGGAGCAGATGGCAGTTAGTGCATGCATTTAATGCAGGAACGGTGATTTATATAATGAG
>NC_051404.1:47244463-47244613 GCF_015228065.2 Penaeus monodon
ATACATAAAATCCCCACAAAAAAAAACTATGATGATGTTGCAAAAATCTACGTTATTGCAAAACCTATTTTCAATCCAGACACTACATAATATTTTTATTTGGACTTTTTTTACATTTAAGCCCCATGCTTTGAAATATTAACTTCCTTT
>NC_051404.1:47247251-47247357 GCF_015228065.2 Penaeus monodon
ATTCGAGCCTGAAACTGAAACATGGCTCATACTACATACATTCCAACACACACAAACACCCACCCACCCCCAAAACCCCCAAAAAAAAACCCAAAAAAACACCCCC
>NC_051404.1:47248605-47249332 GCF_015228065.2 Penaeus monodon
GTGTTTGCAGATATGCAATGATAAGTTCTTGCGATATAATTCACACAAAAAATATGCTGCACGGTGCTGGCCACCCAATTTGTCACTTATTCATAAATCTTGATAAATCCATTAGCTTTATCCTTTATCGTATGAAATTGTGGCTGTATTGCTTCGTGTATTACGCCGCGGTTGCCTGGAAGGTCATGCGTGCGCGAGGCTGCACCGACTCTGACCCGGGAACCGTAACGAGTCTGTATAAAGAGGGGGCGGAGCTAAGGGCGGGCGAGAGAGGGGAGGGCAATAACGGCCTTGTGGCGGGCGCTTGCACCATGTTGCATCACGGGAGCTGAAAAGATATATCCGGCTCATGTTTTCAGCATATGACGGCGAAACACGACGACCAAACATAGGCATGTTGGGGTGAGTGTCGTCGAGCTCCATGTGTGACAAATCGCTATGATTGTCCGCAAAACGTTTTATGTCTGTTTTATAGGATATAAGATATTTGTCATCGATATCTCTAACCGAAACATTTTCAAAATATAAATAGTTATATCCGGCTCGTGTTATGTACAATACTCTGTAATACATTATGGAAAACACTAAACACAATACATCTATACATGCATTCAAATATACTCGCACGCACAAAATACGAATATCCAAATGCGCAAGTCAAGCTAAACGAATGCATATATGCACACACGCATCTGCATGCACAGATAGGATAAGTGGGAGGAGAGAA
>NC_051404.1:47249364-47249558 GCF_015228065.2 Penaeus monodon
AAAAGAAAAGCAAGAATAAAACCCGACTTCGGCCCTTAACACACGCCCCTCTACCCAAATGATGAATGTTTTGCGTGAGGCGAGGCAGCGCCCGCAGAAGGAGCGGCAGACGCCACAGGGAATGGGAAGCGAATCAAATAGGGAAAACCATTTTGCTATCGATCGACATACCAAGGGGTAGTGTGTCTCATCTT
>NC_051404.1:47250296-47250413 GCF_015228065.2 Penaeus monodon
AAACGTTCCTTTGCCAAAACCCCGCGCCAAGCGGCAATTTCTCTGATTTTTTTTTTTTCTTTTTAAGGGGGATAAATTGTTTTTCTCCACGTGGAAATGGCACCCGGCGTATTTAAA
>NC_051404.1:47250797-47251327 GCF_015228065.2 Penaeus monodon
TCCTACTTGTCACGACCTACACCTGAAAGGCAGTGGTCGGATCCGGCAGCCGTGACCCAAGCAAGCAGCAGTTCGTTTGTCAGGGAAGACCAAATACCACAATACCAAAAAAGGGGCAGGGGTGCAGAACCCCCCTCCCAGACCCTCCATAAAAATAAAAAGAAAAAAAAGGTTTTTCGACCCTAGCCATTTTTCAGTCGTGAGTTGCAATAAAAGTAATAAAGCTTTAGCCCGCCCAGGCATTTGTGGTTGCAGATCTACAGAAAGCAATGCACAGTATGACAACCTGTGATTGTGGATTAAAAGCTAAGCCCTTGAGCGTTATAGTATGGCGGGGGGAGGGGGGGGAATGTCGAAATGTCCTGACTCCATTCCAAATTCCAAATCTACATTCTCCTTTTATCCTAAAACCTGACAGGTAGCAGAGGGAATAAAGAAATATCATTGTTGTCATAATTATATATACTTGTTTACATATATCTCTATCTCTTTCTATCTCACTCTCTTTTTCGCTCTCACCGTGACTGTGT
>NC_051404.1:47253634-47253878 GCF_015228065.2 Penaeus monodon
AGCAACTGGCAAGGCAAGCTCTGGTGTACGTGGTGATCCGCAGGCAGTGCAACTTGGCCAGCCGGTGTTATGCTCTTCATACGGAATGATTATCAAAACAAAGGTCTTTTCGAAGAGGATCAACTTGTCTATCGTTTATTGCCTACACCTTTTACTATTTTATATGTATCTATTCATGTCCTATTCATGTCCTTTCTTTGCCGTTGTTCTATTACGAACTGAGGTAGACTGAGGAGGAAAAGTG
>NC_051404.1:47256848-47257399 GCF_015228065.2 Penaeus monodon
TTAGTCTGGGACTCTCGTACCGGAAATCAAGATGCAGTTTATGAGTAATTTTCTAAAGTGATTAATTTCGGGCCTTTAGAAAGGAAAAACTAATCTAGTTCATATATCTAACAACGAATTAGATATATTCCGAAAAGATAACATATGCTTCTCCCGGGTTACATCTGCCTATTCCTACTGATAATGACAGCGTGTCCGCAATTAATACTAAGATAAGTCTAGAAAACCTAATGCTGACATATTAATTAATCAAACAATTATCCCTAATTACCCCGAGCGAGATTCTAGACACGATGTTCAAACTAATTAAGTGCACTCCTCGCACGTGGCATAAGCGAAAGTGGAGAGGATTTAGTTGTAACATTCACTCAATTTTCCTTTTTTTTGACTCCCTTTACACCATCCATTCAACTGCGAGATGACTAAGTTTCAGTTGATGACCGAATGAAAATGGATGCCTGATGACGAAGAGAAATTTGAATTCGTATGGACCTCATGTTGTCAGTTATTTCGACCCGACGCGATTGTTACACATTTTCGGTACTTTTCAC
>NC_051404.1:47257475-47258190 GCF_015228065.2 Penaeus monodon
TTGCCTGTTTTCATGGCTTTATACAACCTTTTTCGTGGATTTTCCGCGTAATCAGACAACCTTTAGTCACTGAGCTCGGACGCGTAGAAATTGAAGAGAAAAAAATGAGGTTGACAACTGACAACATGAGGAGAGTACGACAAGAGGATAGTAAAGAAATGCGAGCGATTCATCTGATCATTCTAACCGCATCTATCGACAGCCAGAACAGGCTCTATCTCGTATACCTCACCTATCGACAGCAAGAACAGGCTCTATCTCGCATACCTCATCTATTGACATCCAGAACAGGCTCTATCTCGCATACCTCACCTATCGACAGCCAAAACAGGCTCTGTCTCCTATACCTCACCTATCGACAGCAAGAACAGACTTCATCTCATGTCCACTGAGTAACAAGTCCCATTAGCAATAAGCCAGAGACGGAAAAGAAAGCGTGGTTTCGTCAGGGAAGCAAAATAGCTCATGGTGGACCAGCTCCGTCCTATCTCCTTCCTTCCCTCCCTCAGGGTAGCGATTACGAGCATTCATTAAAGTCTGCTATGGTGCAGGAGGAGAATGTAGCCTTCATTTTTACCCGTGGTCCTTTGTGATGTGGATGTGGGAATGAATTAACGTCAGTGAATTAGACAGTTGTTCATGTATTTGAATGAATATTTATATACTAGATCTCTTAGTTGTGAAGCATATTGTTCAAATTTTATCTTGGACGAGT
>NC_051404.1:47258362-47258865 GCF_015228065.2 Penaeus monodon
TATACGCATATGTATATTTCTGTGTGTGCGTCTGCGTGTCATGCACACTCTAATGCACACATACATACAAGAACCTACCCTTAGAATAATAAATATCCTTCTTTTTTCCATAATATTCGAGCAACTGAAGCAAACGTAGCTTCAAAGGCATAATCTCAGTCCACTGTGCTGAAACATCAAAAAGTCAGCATTCAGCCCAGAAATGCATATTCAGTAGAGTGTAATTTCCAAGTAAGCCACCTCCTTTTCTCTTCCCTCTCGCCTCTACTCCATACCGAGCGATCTACTCCCGAAACAGCGTAGGAGTTGACAGGAAACATAAAATCTACATACATTGTCGTTAAGTGCTCCTGAGCTGGTCTTAGAGTCGTTATCGCATAAGAAATTTCACCTGAAGGTCCTTATTTCCATAGAAAAGTTATTTGAATTAAGCACCATTCGTCGGGAAGGATAAAGCCTCACTGAGAAAGTTGTAAAAAAACAAGTCTGTAAAGGAAAAAGAA
>NC_051404.1:47259792-47260089 GCF_015228065.2 Penaeus monodon
AGAAAAGCAAATTTTTTTAAGGATAATTCCTTGTAAAAAATTAAATAAGTTATCAAGTGGTAATTATAAAAAAAACATTAATGTCTTGTGTTTAAGTAAAAGCCTTTCTGATATCATGAAAACGGAACAAAATAAAATCATCTAGGGGCCAATGACAAAATATAAAAGGTTAAAAGTAGTATAACCTTAATGAAAAAGGGCCAGTCTCAGGCATATAAACCTATTTCGTAACCTTACAGTTATAGCATTGGCTTCCTATATAAGTATCCCTTTTCAGTGCTCAGGCTCCCAGATTTG
>NC_051404.1:47260282-47261044 GCF_015228065.2 Penaeus monodon
AAAAATCTATACTTAGCTTGATTTTATATAAACGATACACTCTTGTTTGCCTCTCCTTAAAAGCAACAATATTGGATACAAGCTTTCAATTTCTCGGCCTGAGCATTTTAGGATATGATATTCACATATAAATTGATTATCTTATCATCCGCGAGGCACACTAAGGGCCGACCTCTCCGACCTCGGACCCATTTTAGAAGTCAGCCCTAGAGACCTAGAAACGAACACCGAAGCAGATGCTGTCGTAACGAGGATGACTAGCGCCCGCTGCCGGCCACCGGTTTTTGACAAGTCTGCAAAATATGTGCTTTCTCTATCTGTTCTGGGCCTAACCAATAACTCGTGTCACAACGGTGCGGAATACGACATCAGGAATAACTAGTAAATTTATTAACTTTACATTCATGAGACTCATATGCTCTCCAACAAATAGTCTCCGTGCCCCCGGAACTGCTCTTAGCTCAGACCACAAATGTAAATATCAATGGGTATTTACACGAATGATCTTCAATGACTTGAACACCGATATTCAGTTCGATTTTTTTTTTACCTCTCGTGTAGCATGCGCAGAGGGTCCGCGTTATTCCTCGACTGCGCAGCTTGCTTGAACGAAGAATGTCATGGAAGCATTATCTTTGTTATTATGCTAGCTCCCGATTTTAAGAAAACATTACTGGTCCTCAAGGCAAGAAATGACAGGGATATCGGGCCAAAAATTTTGACCTTCACAGCACCATGAAAATCACTTTGATGATCTCAAGG
>NC_051404.1:47261491-47261565 GCF_015228065.2 Penaeus monodon
TTATACAGCTTTGTATTTCATCGGCCCTTGAGTCTTGCTCTAGCTAACGATGGCTATTTAGTTTACATTCAAAG
>NC_051404.1:47262308-47263304 GCF_015228065.2 Penaeus monodon
TAACGTTTTCGCAAGTGATTCTCCTTTTATACCTTAGTTCCGAAAAGCATGAATCACCAAAATTCAGGCAGTTGCAGTATTCCGTCGCTTTTATGTGTGAGTGGTTCTACTCCGCAGCTGTTTCAAACCGAATTCATCCTCCTCCAAGGAATTTCATAATCGTTTCTGAAAATAATGAAGAGATGTATATAAATAAGGAATTACTAAATAGCTGAATAGAGATATAGACCGATAAATGTATAGATAAAGAAGAATCATTATAACACACAAACGGTGTCAAAACAGTCTGGTTGGTAAGCTTCATTAGCAGACCTGAATAAGCTTTGACATCAGCCGCGTTCTATGCTCTCTTTTTGGACCCTAAAGTGCGCGTCCGTATTGACTAGATTACTGATATTCTACCGGTACATATATATTGCTATTCTTCTACTTCCGCTTTTGATAAATTATTCCATCAGAAAATATATATATATATACAAGAAGCGTTATAGACAAACTACTATACTCTCTTACAATTTTGTTAGGGCGAGATTAGAAACGTTCTTTTCGTTGTAAAACGTTCCTGATCTCCCATGGCTTTACCGCCACCGATTGAAGCAGCAAAGATATGAGAGAAACGCGACTACAGATAAGAGATACGAGGCTCCACTCCAGGGAATGAGGGTACATCCCGTAGGAGGTCCTCTTACAACCCTTCCTGCCCTGTTCGTCTTACTTGTGGAAGCTCCATTTTCTCGGTATACAATAAATACAAAATCTCAGTCTTGCAGTGAATCTGTGCCGTTATCAGAACCCGGCCTCATAACCGAGTGATAAGCAAAAGAATCGGTTTGTATAATCTAACGTTATGTAAGCAAACATACCTGGCATCACGGAATGTAAATAAACAGGCAGACTCCTAGATTTATATAAGTAAATTTGTTTCTTGAAAACTTCAAAAATCATTATGGTGAATACTCTCTCTCCACACATACCACACATATATGCAGCCATACA
>NC_051404.1:47263483-47264736 GCF_015228065.2 Penaeus monodon
TCGAGACCAGAGGTAGAGAGGACGAACCAGACGTACCCATATAACCATAATACACATACCAAGCCAATTGCGCCTATTCATTTCCGGTCTCAACTGCAGCTTCCCGGAATCCCCAAGGTTTCCAGGTATTCCGAGGCTGTCCATGATTCACGTGGTTTCTAGGTATCGAGAGCGAGCGACGGTGTTCATCGATTCTTGGAAACTGCAGGTGCAGCCGAGGCGCCCCTTTGATCGGGTGGGACGCCGAGCAGCAAAGGGGTCGATAACGCGGCTGGGAAACTGGAGAGAAAGAAGCGCCGATATGAAAGAAAATCTGCTTGTGGAAAGAGGTCTGTGGCGCTGCAGGCATGGACGGCCAAAGAAGTCAGAAGCAATTGACCGGAAGGAATAAAGTCATTTTTCATCGCATCATCTCATAAAAACGTATGAATGTTCAGCGAAATCCTGAGATAATTCATCTTTAAGCTTCCGTAAAAAAAAATGCAGCTAGAAATCCCGATCGTTGCAGCAAGGGCGTTCTAGGAAGACATGCGTATACATACGTAATGTTTCAGTTGAAGCGCTCCGTAGCCAGCCTCAGTACTTGGTAACTGGATGACCAAGTGCGTGACTCCCTTTTGTCAGCGATGATGCGTAGCTTCGGTGGCATCGTCGTCTCCTGAGTCGATGACGGCAGCCGGCCATTATCTCACAGTCAACCCCTCCGTAGAAGATGTTAACTTTTTTCTCCAACAAGGCGCTGCCGGATCACCAGTCTGCAAACTTGTTTCAGGAGGCTTTCAGGTATGGCGTGCCTACGAGGATAAGCGAAGTGTGCGAATTTCACACTTTCAGTACTGGCAGTGTCTTATCTGCAGTCATTTTGCGTGCTGGCATGCCGCAACCATGAAGGCGGTATAGGCTAATCCGTATTCTTCGAATGCCAAGATTTACACAACAAAAGCACAAGATAAACACCATTGCTCTTGTCATGTTCAGTCATAATTCAGTGTCGGGAATAGCCTTGATACTCCATTAAATATGGAAGCGAAAACAACCATTCAAACACTTTTTTATAAACAGGAAAATTATATTTTACTGAATATTATATCACACGTATCAGACTGCCAGAGAAGGAAATGAATCAAGAGATTAATGGAACTAGTAATTTGTAATTTGATGGAGTACAAGACAATTTTTTCTTGTTTGCAGTCTTTCGTTACACCTTTATAGGCGTTTTTACTTCGTCAGCAAGGAATACACACGATCACAGT
>NC_051404.1:47265551-47266100 GCF_015228065.2 Penaeus monodon
CTGACCTCTTTTAGTGGGTTCAAGAGGTCGACTGAAATAGCTAATCCTCCAAGAAAGATGATCACAGACTGTTCTGTATATACTGAAAGCTGACACCACAGACTCTCGCATCCCGAGCAACAGACCGGCACACAGCACCTTAGATCTCTTGAATTCGGCCGTGCATATCATTATCCTCGGAGAAACAACCGGCTTTCCGCCAGCCTATCCTGAGAGAGTTTTTTTTTTTTTCTTTCCTGATACAGGTCAGCCCTTGGGGTCTCCCGCCGCGCCAGCCTGCCCTGACCCGGCGCCGCGCGGATGCTTTTGAACGGAGCAGCCAAGCCCGTCAGCCGTTAATTGTTCTGTGTATCCCAAGCCCGCAGCACATACGCTTACCTGTAATTACATTCCGTTGATGAAACTGCTAATTGATACTGATGCCTTAATCTGAACCATAGCATTAGAAATCGTTGCGATAACTGTAATAACGCTTGTCAGCAGCGGCGGTGCAGCGGGACTCAGCTCGAGGCCTGCCGCTGCGCGTCTGAGGGGGTTCGCCCTGAGCAT
>NC_051404.1:47266664-47266761 GCF_015228065.2 Penaeus monodon
ATATACAATATTGTCCGAGAAAGTTTTTTTTATATTATCAAATGAACACTTTATTTGCTATAAATAAACACTACCCATAACTAAATACACTGTTCTA
>NC_051404.1:47266806-47267147 GCF_015228065.2 Penaeus monodon
ATACATATATACACATGGCTTCCCTTTCATTTCGGTACATTACCTATTGTGTTCGATATGTGTGTTTCGTTCTTAAACGTAATATGTGCAATGTACAGCGCCGGTTTCCAGTTCATGTTTTTTTTTTTTACGTGGAAATTATGAATGTCTATCACAGATAATCGTAATTGTTCTCAACTACAATTAGTTGCAAACGCTTTTTCACTGGAAAGGGCGCGTGAAAAGACACAATTATCATTAATTTTAAATCTGGTCATTAAAAGCATATAATGGTAACCAAATATTACCTCTGCATTATTATAATATTCTATAAAATTGATATCAAACTCTCTACACGCATT
>NC_051404.1:47267531-47268077 GCF_015228065.2 Penaeus monodon
TTATGTTTGTATGCACGCGCGCCAGGTGGGACAGACATGGTGGCTGTTTTTTTCTGACGCAACTATACAAACCTTTATCCTTCGTTAGTCTAAAGGTATTCTCCTCTACAGCTTCTGGCTTGACTATCAATCACCCTCACCGAAAAGGGTAGACTCCAAGTTAGTCTTGCACTTACAGCTTCCACCATTAAATTAAAAGATTCCAAGGCTTTTGAATCAGCAACTGGAGGCCTTTCTTATCAGGCCTTTCCTTAGGCCCAGATTTCGCTAGTCAGACTCAGAGTCAATCCTGAATTCGTTCCCTTGCAATGGCATCTGCAGGTAGACAAGCTGCTCTTAGCCTACTTGCACGCTTCTGGTGGGACATCTCGCCAGCTGAGCACATTTTACTCTGATCTGAAGAATTACGACATAAACCTGCAGTGGCAAAATAAGTTGTGAATTTGGAAAGTTGTTCTGATGGAAAATGGGCTCGAAGTGATGATGCAAAACCCAGACTGCTGTAAAAAGTAAAATGAAAGTAAACAAATAGGTATACAAAGTAAT
>NC_051404.1:47268112-47268927 GCF_015228065.2 Penaeus monodon
AAGCTAACAGACCTTTCACAAAAGAGCTCTTGCGCCAAGAGTCAGACCAGCAGACTCCTTGTTGCTCTTTGTTTTCTTCAGGTGGTACAACTCAACATCTTCGGGCCTTTTAATCCCTTCTGGCGTTGATGATTAATTTAAGAGTAATATCTGCAACTGGGAAAGTGTGCCCCGAGATACAAACGTTTGCAGGATGTTAAGGTTCGTCAGACACTCCCTCAGAGGGCTCGAAGGGAATCGGAGCAGTCAGGGAAACAGAAATGAACCAAATAAAAACAAATAATTACTCACTTTACCACAACACTAAACATACAGTTCCGTTCAGCACAGGTGAAATGCTTGAAATGGATATAACAAGGAAGTAGGCAGAGGATCCAACAGATCTGAGAATTCATCTGATTTACTCGTTCAGCCAATGTTAGCGCCCGATACTCAATAGCGGAGGACCTATGACCGCCTCCCGGGTGAAGGTCCCACGCATGCCCAGTACGAATTCAACACCCAAAAAGCGGTCTCGCAGTTGTGACATCGTGAATGGAGGGAGGTAACAGTATGTACATCTAACGTCACTAATTTAAAGCAGTGAACTTGCCTGTCACGTTGTTTCCTTACTCCCGATACACAACAAACCTTTTTCTGCTATATAGTTGCACAAGAACCTGGGTCAAGGCAGTTGTGTGTCGAAACTCTGGAATCGGTGCACTCGATGGCAATAGCAAACAGTGGAAAACGAGTAAGATTAGTTTTTTCTTTTTTTATCTTTGTTCTTCTCAAAATATTTTACAACTGATACCCCAAACCTTTTCGATATCTTC
>NC_051404.1:47268966-47269188 GCF_015228065.2 Penaeus monodon
CCCGTCGTAAACTGTCTACCTCGTCTAATGGTAGTATTTCCACAAGACTTGGTGATGGATTTGCATTTTTTTTTTTTTTGGTTTAGATTATCATGTAGAGTTTCAATAAATTATTTTCTTTGTGTAACAAAATCAACTCTTTTGTGCTGGGTTTACTAAAGTTAACTCTTATCCCTCTTAGAATCAGAGTCTGCTTCAAGGCAGTTAAAGAAGTTTTAGAGC
>NC_051404.1:47269467-47270355 GCF_015228065.2 Penaeus monodon
GATTTGGTGTTTGTTCCGCACCTTACTACCTCTGCGACGCCCACCGGAAAATGACCACCTGAACACAGCCGTAATTGGCTTGACCGGATCGAGTCACCCGCCACAGAAGATACATCTTGCAACAGTTGCGTGTAATGTGGAAAAGTGCTGCCATTTGCAAGACACTATTTGCGCAGCTGCTTCAAAGGCCACACCCTGCTACACCCTACTGCGACTATAAACAGTTAACATTGCACACAGGTGCGCGCGCGCATGTGTATATAAGCGTGTAAGTGGAACACGAAGTACTAACTCCGTAGATTCAGAATAGGGTATTGTGATCACGATGACGTTTTCAGTATATGGATCTATTCCCCTTGGTTATAAATTGTGGACCTTTTATCAGTGCATATTATTATGAATTTTTATTTTATTACTGATAATGTTGAATTAGTTATGGACGCAACATCATGCAAACATTAGATTGCATAAAACGCAATACATCATGTAGATAGGTGGATTGACTCTTACATGTATTCACATGTGATAATATGCACTTGTATTTCTTACCTGATAAGCATATCGCGCAATGTTTTCAACGTCAATATAAGTTCGGGCTAGTTTAAAGAGCACAATACACAAAACATACATTACTGTTGTTGTCGTTTTATTAGGTCACTGATATTTATACACATTTCGCACAAGATAAATACTTATTTCGGAATAACAGTTGACATTTACAATTATTTATCTACGCATAAACCATCCAGGCTGATGGGTTACCATTTGCCATTTACTTACGAACTTTCGTATTAAATATATTTCATATCTGAATTCATACTTTTATCGAAGGCTGATTTCCATTGAAAAATCTAGTGTTTTTTCTGCATCACATCTTAACAACTGTTG
>NC_051404.1:47270488-47270685 GCF_015228065.2 Penaeus monodon
CCGCGCTTCCGCAAATGCATACGTGCAAAGGTAAAGGGAAAATTATTTTGAACTCTTAGTATTGCATAACAGTTGTACTTTTTTAGTATTTCGTTTCAGTAAGATTCGTGTTTTCCTGCATAAAGGTCCAAAGGTCATGCTGCAAATATTCCAAAATAAAGTCTGCGGTCTTTAAGCTATTATTTTAGCATGTGGTA
>NC_051404.1:47270974-47271218 GCF_015228065.2 Penaeus monodon
GGCTGTTATCGCCAAGTTAATACTTACACTTTGATAACCTCTGTACCTGCCTCACCAGAGGATAGAATTTTATCATCTGGCAGCGAATCTTACGATGGAAAAGCCGAAGAAGAAGCTAGAATTATATTTAATAGCGCTGAAGTGTAGCCGTAAATCCCCACAAGCAGTCAGCTCTTCGGAGGATTTATCACCAGGCCGAGAAAAAGTAGAAAATTCATTGCTTGCAGAATTTGCTCACGTTATT
>NC_051404.1:47272141-47272459 GCF_015228065.2 Penaeus monodon
TTTTCGACGTTGACGTTGTCAAGGAGGGCAATTGCCCCTAATGCTAGGGAAATGGACACAGAAATTAGAAGGCTCAGGGACAAGGTCATCGGCTGCAGGGACAGAAAGGTAACGGGAGGGACAGACACTGCCACCGAAAGTGTCCAGCCTCGTACCCTCACTGGAGGCCAAGAAAGGGGTCGTTATGAGGTCTTTCGCCCCCAATAAACAGGGGCATAAGGGAAATTTTTTTTTTTTTATTCTGGGTTTAAAAAGGGGAGATGAAATATGGGAAGAAATTTGACAGGAAGGATGCAGAGGACGATGAGATGAAGAGAA
>NC_051404.1:47272501-47272589 GCF_015228065.2 Penaeus monodon
TTGTTATAGTGGATATAGGACGTCAACGGAACGAAGGGAAGTTCCAGGAGCGAAAGTCTCTCTTTGCTCCGCCACATTTGGCCGAGGG
>NC_051404.1:47273307-47273567 GCF_015228065.2 Penaeus monodon
GCCAGCCGCCCGAGCCATAAACAATTCCGCCCATGGCTTCGCTCGCAGCCTCCCGGCCCGCGCGCTCTTATGGCAGCGTCTTAAATTTCGGGACTGAATTTCCTACCTCTTCTTATCTTATCAGCCTCGCTGTCCCCCGTGTCGGTGGGGCATGTTCTGTGGAGATCTCTTCGACAGATATATACCTTCGTTATCTTGAGACATGAATAATAAATGATGTAGAATATGATTCTGTCTGGAATGTATGCGAGGCGTGTGGA
>NC_051404.1:47273821-47274218 GCF_015228065.2 Penaeus monodon
TCCGCTTCCTCCCACACACATAATAATCTAGCAAACATGATTGTCAAAAATCCACGAACGAAATAAAAGAGAAAATAAACTTGTGGCTAAGCTGGGATCGGCAGCCCCGCGCAGCCAAGACAAGCCTCAAAGTCCACGAAAGCAGAAGCACAAACACTACAGACGACGTTAACCAGAAGTAAATCACGCGGAGCTGGAAGGCGGGGGAAAAAAAATAACGCAAAGGCGAAAGAATGTGCCGCACGCAGAGACAACAAACGCATCGATCTCAACATCCGAACTACAAGTGCAAGGAAATGTAAAGGCACCAGTAGCAGAATAATACCCGGTGGGAAGAACAGAGCATTTAAAACGAACAGCGTAGGTAGGAAATCAGACGCAATAGATGGTGTACCAA
>NC_051404.1:47274299-47274571 GCF_015228065.2 Penaeus monodon
TGCTAAAGTGAACGGGACATGGGTACAGTGTCTGGCAATGGTCTGGTGCCAGTGCCAAGTGTGACAGCGGTGCCAAGCCTAATATGACTCCGCTCGGCATCCCGAGCCAAGGGTCGCCTAGTTCGCGCAAAAACACAGCCGATTTCATTTGATAACGGCAGCAGCGCCAATACCGCACGCCGACACATCATCTGTGTGTTAGATGTATCTGTTTGACTATGTTTGTGTCAGATAGTCATTGTAGCTCTGATTATTTGTGAGTCTGTAAATAC
>NC_051404.1:47274637-47276800 GCF_015228065.2 Penaeus monodon
TACAGACAGTAAAAGCACTGGCTAAAATTTTCCTTATCAGTTAGATCCAATAGCTGTAGATTGCCTAGCTATCAGTAAAGGATATCGAAATTGATGTTCTTAGATAATGGATTTCTGTCTCATCAGCCTCATCCTTTAGCAAATAACCACATTCGATAGTATCTTGGTTCACTAAACAGGCTAAAAACAGAGTCACATCACAGTGGGATCACAGACGAAATGTTTGTAAGGCAGGTCCAGCTTTATACCGTCCTGTCTAATTGGTTGATTTGTGACAATATTACTCAAATATCTCTTGGCGTTTTAACTCGGATTCTCGTTTATTCCGTTACCTTTCAGAAATAACTTCTAAATTTAACCATGTATTGTAAGTAAAACCACCTGGCATGACAATGTATTATTTTTGTCCATAATCAGAAACGTATTAGCCGCGTTTGTGGACAATACTGCCACATGATAGATGCATACATTTGGGACCTTTTATTATAATATCGGTTTTTCATAGACAAAACACGTTTTCTTAAAATCTTGTTTTATCCAAATCCGCAGGAGGTTAAAGTCACTATGATTGTCAAGACATCAGGAACAAAGGATATTGGACAAGACCCTGTTAAACTGTGGATAAATTTCATATTTACTTTCTGCGATAATTTCATACCTTTGTAATACACATACTGATGTATTTCTTGACACAGGTTTCAGTGCGATTATCTATAAAATTCATCTTAATCGTCGCCTCAATATCTGTGCCAGGAAGTAGATGCTTATAGTGCTGCTTTAGGCATGAAGTTGTTTTTTGGTTAGCTTTAAGGGTCCTGCATTGCTAGAAGAGCTATGACAAAAGGAATGTATTCTTCAGCCAATCTACAGGACTTCTTTCTTCTTACAGAGGGAATCCAGTTTCATAATGAGTCCTCTGAAGTTCCAGAGGACATGCTTATTCCAGGATATAAGCATGTCATGTAAGCCAAAGATTGCAGGTTGTATCAGAGCCTTTCAGTCCTCTATGGCAGCAGGACAGGTACGACTTGGTGAGAACCAATCCAAATCAACTCATTCCTTGTCTTATGAAACATATGTACAACTACGTACTCTGCTATAGTAGAAGTATCTCATACCTCTAGGGAAGTTCGAAAAATGATCACAACTACAACATATACTGAATTTTGCATCGAACGCAGGAGTGGTGGAATTCTAAAGTTAACTCTCTCCCAAAATAAGGTCGTCACGTCCAAACCAGTGATTCTCAATTCTAGGGCGCCATGACCTCAAACAAATGCAGATTTGAGAAAATAATCTGATATCAAGTTTTCATTTTCGTTCACACAAAGGACGCGTTCTTAGAAAATTCACATGTACGATTATGAATTCATCTGCTATGTCTTGAAAAAATATAATAATCATAAAGAATATAAGTACTTTCATAGGGACCCTGAAAATATGGTGCTGTATTATTAGGAGTTTGTGGGGTAAGGTGGAAGCCCCTTTTAAACCGACTCAGCTGCTAGTACTGGCGTCAGAATGCCGGGACAGAAAGGAACTGGACCCCTACCCCATCTTCCCATGACCTATAAAGCACACTCAGCAACATGAGCTGTCCGTAATATGATGTTGAGATCACTAATAACTCATATGACGACCATCATTCATTCACAATATTTTTTTAATGAAACGGTTACCCTCCAGTACCGAGTGTTAAACATATCAACCACAGATGCCAGAGAACACCATATCACAAGGGGTGTTAGGACATCTCTTTGAAGCATGGCATATTCACAAGGCTGCATTACTCACTGCCCACCTTCATACAGAATTTTCTTAATGACTGGAGTCTCAAGCAATGGATGAGAAACAAATGCACAAGGGAAAAATCACTTATAGCAGTAATAGCTGTAATGAGTTGTATAATATTGCTATCAGTGAAATTATGTAGTTTGGAAGGCTGTGCAGCCTAATGCAAAACTCTCAGGGGATGATGGATTAATGCATGAAAACAGAATCGCAAGTATTCCTAAGGAGAGAAAATATTAGTTTATCTCTCTTCTTAACGGTATACCCATTGCATTTTCCCTAAGAGGTTCTAAGAGGATCTTGGGTCTAAATTATGAATAACCGATTGCGGCCTGTTTATAGCAAGACTGGCTTTATTTGCGAGGAGAGTCA
>NC_051404.1:47276893-47277350 GCF_015228065.2 Penaeus monodon
TAATTTTCTTATGATACAGGAACCACTACCGACCATGGTTGTATCCGAACTCGAAGTCTTTCATATTTTCTTTTAAGTTACCCTAATAAACCTCTCAAGATCATTGTCTTTCCACCATACGCTGACTCTGGCACATGATACCAGACACCAGAGCAAACAGTGGAGATGGCTCTTCGGGGGCCGTCAAGACAAAGGCCTTGGCATACCAGTCGTGTCGTGTTTGTTTCTGGATGTGCTGTGCAAGCTTCAGCCGATTACCGGTTGTGCTTTTTTGTTTGCAAGTGTGGATTTATATTTCCATATTCATAGATGCATGACATTAATTTTCTCTCAGTAAATTTGCATGTGAAAACCTTTATCCATTGCTTCTTGGATGACGCGAGCATGGGTTTACATCCTTAACACTCTGTGTATTTATTAAACCAAAAGTGTGTTTGTACAAGTTCGCTACATGAGT
>NC_051404.1:47277373-47278313 GCF_015228065.2 Penaeus monodon
GAACCGTGCAAAAAAACTCACTTGAAATAATGTATTTAAGTTTGTTTACTTTAGAATAGGGTTATCAATGCAAATCATGGGAGGCTGCCTGCAATAAACAGTGATTTAGACTCTAGTTGGGAGTGATTTAACGTGCACTCAGGCAATAAATCTTGCTGCTCACTTTCCCTTGGCTGGAAAGAGAGATTTCCGGCTTGGCTGGAATGAAGCGCAGACTTTCTTTCATTGAGAATGCCCGGTGCTTTTTCAAGGATATGACGCTATCAGCTGTAGCGGTATCTACTTCGTTACCATTACAAGAAAATGGATATCTATTTATATTAGCATATAAAATCCTGATTAAATGTAGATGTATTTCTAAAATGCGTCGAGAAAGAAAGACGCCAAAAAGGCACGTACGTTTACACGCGGTCGAATTGCGCGCCGACATTTCTCTCCCGTCGCCTTTCCCGCCCACATCATAAGTCTGGCCCGGTTTCCCTTGCACGCGTTATTTAAGCTGGCCCGACTCGAAACAGACAGCCGGCCTCGCTGCGTATTCCTCTGCTGGTGTGCCCTTTGCTTTACGGATGAAGAAACACTTCTCCGATGGGTCTAAGGAAGAAAGAGGATCTGAAGCTCGCTGCACGAAGGGAAAGATAGCGGCGAGCGTGGAGGAAGGGGAATGGGCGAGCACGCGCGCACGCACCAGTTTCAGAAGATGGAATTTTCCCGATGTTCTCCGCTGGGAATGGCGAGACTCGATGATCACGTCCTTGATATCTCAACTCTGAGATGATATTCTCGGAACGACGCTGTTCGACCGACCGAATATTTCATTAGGCAATATAGACCGGCGGTTCTGAGGCCCCGCGTCTGGGCTCAAGTGTGGCCAAAGTATTTCTTACGTGCGGCCACAAATACCTCGGGGCCAAACGTCGTGTGCTTCTGACGCTATTTG
>NC_051404.1:47278343-47278499 GCF_015228065.2 Penaeus monodon
AGTCAACCACAGCAATTCAGTCGAATCAGAACGGTCACACTATATGCTATCTTGTAAAGGAGCGTTAAAGTTCGGTGATTTTATTCTTGCACGAGTGTCTTTTAGTAGAAAATATCCTTTGCATGTTTACAGAGGATAACATCTGCATCATAACCG
>NC_051404.1:47281753-47282475 GCF_015228065.2 Penaeus monodon
AGAATTTGAGTCATTTTGTTCAGAAATATAGAAGAAAATGCTTTCGTACCCAAAGTAATTCCTTAAAGATTTTCCGTTGTTGATGGTTTACATTTGATTTTACACACACTTTCAAATAGGTTTTCAGGTAACCAACAAAAAAAGATTTAGTGAATAGTGTACAAAACTTTCCCGACGACCTGAACTTTGGATACGCGCGCTTTTGTGTACAAGAGGAAAATGACATCAATAATACGCGAAGAACACAGTACAGCACAATATATCGACTGAAAAAGAAACGCCATGTACTTGATTTTAATCCCATTCACGGTTGGGAAATATTTCTTTCAACATTTTCCAAGATTATTGCAGCAAACCAAGAACCTCTCGACCTTCGTCAAAACTTAAAAATGTTCGTGGATTTTTGTACACAACACTCGTCTATTTCGCAAAACAATTTTCTGCATCCAAAAAGTTATATTTTTGTGTTGACACATGCGGACAAAACGTTCTGAAGTTTACGTTCCTGAGTTCAATTTCGTCAGGAATGAATGTTTAATAAAAGTTCAGAACAAGTTGAAACTCAACGAAAGTCACAAAAGAGTGATTAGTTGTAGAACTCTTTTTCCGGCAGAAATAGACCTGCGATACTCTATTCTCTACATAGTTGAGCGAAAGAAAATTGAAAGGCGACGAGAAAGCAAGATACATAAAATGAAAAGAATTTCAAACCAAGAACCATT
>NC_051404.1:47283046-47284137 GCF_015228065.2 Penaeus monodon
ATTTCATTTAATACCTTACGTAAATATAAAATAATCTGTAACATTTAGTATAGTTTGTGTATATACACCTCACAGCACATTAAAGCCTTGTAAAATGAGCTCTGTGCATCCCTTTAGGTGGTGATTACCTCTGGTACACCTCGTTGCTAACTCCCATCGGGCTACTTTACCACTCCCTCAGATCCTTACTCCCGGATCACCTGACCTCCTTTCTCCCAACCCTCTCGTGATTAAAATATCCAGTAGGTGACGACAGTTATGCTACACCCAGATAAAGCTGTCAGTGTGTTTGCCTGCCTGTCTCTGTCGTTAATTAAAACCGGTGGCAAATTAGGAGCAATTATGCAAACTACTGCCCTGCTAGCAACTTTAGTAAATTAATTTCTGTACCAACCTAGCTCTATCAGTTGATTAAAAATGTGATAGTGTTAGAACTGATTAACTTCTGACGTTCAGATTTTGCTGTCGCCTACAGTACATTAGCGATAAGTCATTACGAAAGTAAAAATTCTAGATTCATTTCCCATCCTATCCTTCACTTGTAAAACCGTAACCAGGAAAACTGTCTTGGCTAGTTTCATTTCACTCTTCTGTTGTTTTTTTGCTGTTGTTTTTTTGCACACGTGTATCCCAATATAGTTAAAGATTATCATATCTGCAACAGTAATTTTATAAAAAGGTTCTGTATTTCCCGTCGACAATTACTGTCCTGTTCCTTCCACGCCATCGTTAGCGTATGCTTTTCCTCTCCCACCCAGCAGCGCTCTGACCTTGTCTTCGCGACTTCCTGCATCCGTCATAAATCTGCCTTCCTTATTCGATACCGTATCCTGCTCCTCGATGCTCATTACTACCGCCTTCTCGCCCGTTGATCTCGTTCTGGAAAACCAATACATAAGACTCGTGTCTCTTCAACAGCACTTCGGAATCTCGTATCAAAGAACTCGCATCGCGCCCCGTCTCGCCCTTGCGACACAAGAATCGCATTGAAAAGCGCACTTGTCTGAGTTTTATTCTGTCTCATCCCCGAAGTAAATGTTTCACAATCAAAGGCAATTTCCCCGTCTCATAGCAACCCTCGGCTACTACTT
>NC_051404.1:47284386-47284742 GCF_015228065.2 Penaeus monodon
AATTTTTCCTACAGACTTTGAATAGTACGATTGACTGAAAAGACCCCTTGGACAGACGAAAAAGACGCAGAAAGGAATATACGGACGTACCTTGTCTCCGAAACCGGAATGATCTCTCCTCAAAGGACTCTCGGGTATGAGAGCACATTATTGACATTGCTCTCTGCCACAAATGTCGACAGACCTTTTTACGGAAGACGCATCGACGGGGCCAACGGAGCTCTCCTGGAAGCCGCTGGGATTTTCTCTCGAGAAGGAAGGACGGGCATAAAAAGACAATAACGGGCCTTAGTGCGATATTGTTGGTAATTATTAAGCACAGTGTTTTCGGAAGGGAAGAAGAAAGGGATGGTAGT
>NC_051404.1:47285601-47286039 GCF_015228065.2 Penaeus monodon
AGATAAGATAAGATGAGATAACTTTGTCAGACTGTAATACAATATGTATATAAAATGATTTTTTTTGTGACTCAGAGCTCTGTGCTGTAAAAAGTAAAAGGTAAATAAGATTTTAGTAAAAGCATCTAAGAATCTGAAAATGAACACATCAGTCTATCACAAACTATTATACATCTTTACAGTAATCATTCATATAAGACAACAATAATACAAATTATTACACATAGTAAGAATACTATTTCATGCTCACATTCACAGAGTATCATCATTGTTTCGTTTCTGAATGATTAAAAAGAATGATGCTTTTTGGCACAAAGGATTTTCTATATCTATTTGTGCGTTGTGCAGGTAATGCAAGTCCTCTTCCCGACCTGAGATACACATAGCAACGATGCAGAAGGATGGCTTACACCGTTCACTATCATCTCCACCTGTTTC
>NC_051404.1:47289160-47289247 GCF_015228065.2 Penaeus monodon
TTTAAGCTATATACATTGTTACTCTTCATATCAAAATTCAATTCTTGATATGAAGGCATCATACCCCATGTCCAAGTTTTAGCTCCC
>NC_051404.1:47289803-47290290 GCF_015228065.2 Penaeus monodon
AGAGAGAGAGAGAGATGTATTCATGTCTCAATATCGATACACACCCGATTATCATTATAAAATTAGACAGCATCTGACATGCATTTAATGGCCTGAAGAGAAGTCACCTTGACAAAGTCTGGTATTTCCGAGAGAATGCGCGGAATACCGTTTAAAAGAAGTTGGAGAAAATGCAAGAACCACAAATAAATAAATACATATATCTTGGCAGCGATGAAAATGATAGTGTTGGTCACACTGAGTAAAGAGTTGAGGCGACGGTGGCGTTTCGGATTTTATACTGTGGCCACGGAAGAATGGTATTAGCAAAGTCTATAATCTTCATCGCCCAAAAGGCAAAAGGGTTTATTATATTCATAAGCAAAATATATTATATATAATGTTCAAAACAAGAATGTACATTAATTGCTTTGGTCTTCCCAAGAATGTCTGTTAAAGCTGACAGGCAAAGAAAAAAAATGTGTTTCATAAAAGAAAAGAAAAAAAC
>NC_051404.1:47290549-47292733 GCF_015228065.2 Penaeus monodon
GAAATGTGATATCTTCATAAGTGCAAGTATCAGTGACGCCTCTTCACTTCTGTTTGTTGTTTTTCTTCTCCTTTCTCTTTTTTTCGTATTTTTACTTGATGCTTGACTGAGGCAAGTGTTGCTGCCTTCTATTCTGAGCCAGCTAACGCAACCACCACGGATTTATGTTCCTCTTTCTCCTAAAACAGAACTAATAATTGTCTTTTCTTGACGAGTTTATGTAATTCTTTATAAGTACTGTTACCCATGTGCAGTTCAGTTTATTTTCTGTTTGTTTTCCAAATCTGATCTAGCTCTCAGTGTTTCTTATGCCCCTTCATACGTCAGTGTGACTTTCAGTTTTGTCTAACTTTCGCATTAAGGATTTTCTGTGTTCATTCTGTTCATCAGCAATTTGTTGAACAGGTATCGATATACTTTATTGTAAAGGCAACTGCACATGGATAGTTTAAGAAAAGGAAGACAGAATAGACTGTGTAGTGTTAAGGGTTTCATCGTTTGTAATGTTTGGAAGCTACTGGTCCGAGATAACACATTACCAGGTTTTATTGCAGCCATTTTATGTATATCAGACCTCGGAAAAAATCTCTCTATCTTTCCTTTCTTTTCTTTACATATATATCACACATGTAATTTATATATGGTACGAAAAAAGTTCAGCAATATTCAGATATCATAAGATAAAGTCATAATTGCAGTACAGTGAAATTTACCAAAATGGAAACTGCACAATAAGGTAGTTACAGCTTTATTATACCTCTCCTTGAACTAGGTTGGGTTTAGAGTTAGGTTTTTACATATTGTGTTCAGTTAAATGCCATGAATGAACAAGCTTGCCACTTTCCCAGAATTTACTTTCAGGTCATGGACTCCCTGAACCTTCCTGACCCTTTCATACAGAATAAGAATAGTACACCTTTGTCCAAACAGAGATCGATGTTGAATGGCGTTACTATGGATAAACATTACGCACGTGTTTCCAGTCTGGTATCGGTCTTCCGCCGAAGATTTACGCAAATGTTTTCATCAATATCCACCAGTTTTCAGAATCCACCGAACCCCTTGGACGCAAATATTAAAGGATAGTAAATTAAGTAACTTCATTGCACTTGCACATGCTTGGCAACATGTCACAAAGGTCCTCCACTTTACAAACATTCAAATTATACTAAACAATCATATGTGGTTAGGACTTTTGGTGTGATAATACGGAGACTGAATTGCAAGCAACTTAATACTTCTTTTGTCTTAATAAACTAGATTTACAATGGAAATAATTGAATGTGTATGGCTGAACTGTACTGTTACAGGCTTATGACTTTATTTAGTTTTAAATAAAGTCATAAGTTTCAAATGTCACATTATAATAAAATGGCAATGAAACTTGTCCATGGGCAATACGATCAACAACTTTTAATATCTTGATTTTTTTTTGGCTCAGCAGTCATAAATTGGACCATTTGTGAGAATTGAACTGGTTATCTTTGCAAACCATACAAATGTAAACGTGCTGTTTCACTGATGATTCTGTCTGCTGAAAAAACAGGGGGTAAGAACCACTCTAATTAGGGGTGCAAAACAAGTTTGCAGTTTAGTGTCTTGACCTCCATGCTTCATCTTTGCTTTCATGGAGGAATTTCCTTTTGCAAGACCGACATCAATGCAGATGCATATTTCTCGACCTAGGGCGTTGAAAATACCAGCAGTGGTGTAAATCGGGAAGTTGGTGTCCTCTTCTTTTACAGATATATTTAGGAGGCCAAGTGAAGATTACATTTCATAAACGTTCGAGCACGACAAATGGTTTACAGACACGTTTTTGAAACTATGAACTGCCTTTATTCGATCAGAGATGGTTTCCTTGGGAATACGTTTCTCTTCCTCGGAGGCAGTGGGCAAGAAGGATTAATTGTCCATTTTCCTTTTCAACCATCAAACAACTTGCTAAAACCTCTAGATACTTGGGGTTCCATATCAAATCCTTTCAAGTTGCTTGAGCTTGTATGGGTGCCGTGGGAGAGGCTAGGTTCAGTGATGATGTCTGTTGTCAGTGGAAGCTGTTTTATATAAACATGGATGAAGAATCTTCTGAAATCCTCTTTTCCTTATTCTTCCAATGCTGCATTGCTTTTCCCTGTCACATTGTTGATAATATAATCAACATCTGGTGAGACTATAGGTCTT
>NC_051404.1:47292833-47292905 GCF_015228065.2 Penaeus monodon
CTACAAAGTTTTGAGAAAAAAATATATATATTTCTTATATTATTTCACATAAAAAAGTTGTGCTGACATGCC
>NC_051404.1:47293102-47294018 GCF_015228065.2 Penaeus monodon
AAAAAAAGATAATTGATAATTTAAAAGAAATGCATTGAGGAACCTTTAACAAGTATTTTTTTTACAACGAACTTGGCAAATCTACTATAAAACACTGAATATCATTCTGACAGTCAGTTAGATCCCTTGCATTTCAATTATCCATTGGCTTCCCATAATCAGTTTCCTCCACTTTTCCACCCAAGCGCAATCCCTGCCCAAGACCTGGGCCTTTGAATTTCATATCGTCGATTTTTTTTTCATTCCCCCTCAAATTTTTCATCATTTTGACAGTGTTGCCCATCTTAACATTCTTCATTCTCTCTAGACAATCTATAACTTTGTCCTTCCACACGCAAACATTTCAGCAAGGAGCCTGCAGGTTCTGCAATTCAACAAGCAAAACAACTATGGGCTTTAGTGCATCGACAACAACACATTGAAAATTCTTTTACCTCGGAATATCCAAAACTTCGGAATGATTTGATGAATGTTGGTAAAGATTTGGTGAGATTTTCGAACTCCTGAAACTGAGAGGTTGAAAACCTGGTAGCGCAGGTACGACTTGTTACCAACATTTCAGAACCATCTGCTACAGCTTGCACCCTGGCTTGGCAATACATCCAACCATCTGAAATATTTGATGTACAACCGAGGACCGGTTCATGAGGCAAATAATGAACGTTTTGGATTCCCCAACTTTTCTTTGGAAAACATCTTTAATTGCTAGAGCCTCAAGGCGTGGGGGATCCCATGCAATTTGGTAAAGTTTTCCCTCTTGAAACAAGTTGCTTGGCAAACCATATTGCTTGGTATTGTGCATTACAACAGGTCCCTTGCCATGCACTGGTGAGCTGCTCCTGGAGTAAATTGTTAGCATCTTTTACATCACTGAAAATAAAATAGGCCAACTCTATGGCCTTTGCTCCAGTAAATT
>NC_051404.1:47294121-47294697 GCF_015228065.2 Penaeus monodon
AAACAGGTGATGTACTAACTGGAACTATTCAATGCTTCCCTTTTAGTAGCACACCTAACATAACAATGATACGTGACGCGGATGACAGTGTATTTGTCCGCAGTAACAAAGATGTGAGGTGGTAGGCCTGTCATAAATAAAGGTGCAAACAGATGGATGGATTTTGTTTGGTCATCCAAGTCGATCTCTGCAGCTTGCATAACTACATTGAACTGTTTTCTGTTATGCCCCACAGCTCCCGTGTCCGAGCCTGTTGCAACAGGACACGCTGTTGAATGTTCAAAATGCTGTGCTGCAGTTTTCATGCCAGTGAGATTAAAGCCGACACAAATAATATTTTCTGTAACAGCAATGCATTGCCATCTTCGCTTATCCATCAGATCTGTGTACTGTAAGGAATGCTGATGAGAATGTAATAGGATTTAACAGTAGTCTGACAATTATTCAATAAAAAAAAATCAACTTGCAATCGACATTTAAAAGAATTTATTCTAAAAAAAGCAAAATATATTGCTCATTACAACATGAAAATCAAGGAGAAAAGTAATTTTGACCAACTGCTAATAACGGTCAAAG
>NC_051404.1:47294983-47295245 GCF_015228065.2 Penaeus monodon
AGGCTCAGTTTTTCAAGTGTGGATGTTAATGAATCCAACCATTTATTTTTAACTTGAAACTGATCTGTTACAATGTCCCGTTTGATACCTTGCTCTTCCATCGGCCAAGTGTTCTTTGAAAGGGCTCGGCTGGTCATGACACTTTGCGGTTGCAGATGCTTGAATTTCCAGTGGAAGTTTCATCACTTGTGGAAATTTATGAAATGCTTGACATAATCCTTTGGACTTTTCTGTTTTGAATGCTTCCTTCCCCAATATGCTT
>NC_051404.1:47295364-47296657 GCF_015228065.2 Penaeus monodon
GCTGATATCGACTATTCAAATTACAGAATTTCCATATGATTGAAAATATAACTTAAACAGTAAAAAAAACGTCATAAAAAACATCTGTAATTTGCGGATAAGCGTTCAATATAATGCATTTACTAAAAACGAATACAATATTAGTGAAACTTTTTATTTACTATCAGAATGCTCTAAAACTTTCTGGCACAGAGAGGAAAATAAAAAAGAATTAAACCCAAGTACCTTAGCTCATAAAGAACATATAGCTGAATGGGTTTTGACGTAAGTTTTATGGTTGAATAAGCACGTAGATGCTACCTGCAAATAGCAAGGATTTTGGGTGAACTGAAAGATTAAAAAAAAAAACAGTATGGGTATAGACTGATTAATATATGAACAAAACGTTTTATTTAGAAATGACATTGCCTTTATTATATTTACTTCTCCAACCAAGTCTTGTCCATATATATACCAAATCAAAATCAAAATCTATAGTTCTCACCTGTTCATTTCCTTCACTTACGTCGACCTGGCATGATGGACATATAGCAGATGCCCCATATCCTTCTCTGAGACTTTTACCACAAAACAGGTGGCGAGGCTTCTTACAGCTACTACAAAAGTACGATTCACAGCTTCCTCCACAAACACAGAAACAAAGTGAATCCATTTTTACTGTGTCGTGAGTTATTTAGACTGCATGACAGCAAAGAGCGAGCCAAGAGGATCCATCAACACACGTTGGTCCACTACTGGCCTGGCACGCACTCGCTGTTCTGTTCTTCCCCAGACCCTTTATGGTGCATTTTACTTTTGTTGTTGCTTGCCGGATACTGATAAATACGCCAGCATTAGGCCTGCTAAAAAAAAGAAAAATCAATCAAACATCATCTGCCAATCAGGAAATTTCGGTCCAAAAATTCGTTGGCGTACGAACCTCAAGGTTTTTACTGATTATGCGTAAATTTTTCAAACACTGTGATGATCACAATTGATCTATGGTGTTCATCACAATGGTTGAACAAATACAAGTTACTACTTGTATGTTATACACTCTACGCAAGGATTTTACTGATTAAAGGAAATTTGTATTCGTTCCTAGCACTTGAATAAACATTCGTCAACGGCACTGAACCCTTAAGGAGGAACACCCCTCCTTAAGGGGTCAGTGATACTTTCGAAAGACGAGGTCCAACGTCAATGGAAATAGGGTCACCTGTTAGCATGCCGTTGTTGTCCTGGGTCTGGAAAAACAGATTAAGTACAATTCAAGCAATCAAGATTGAAATGGTTATTGTGTTCATCCCCCGC
>NC_051404.1:47296692-47296823 GCF_015228065.2 Penaeus monodon
TTGTTACACATTGTAATAGCCAATAATACGGCCTAGGCTAGGGATAAAAATAATAATTGCAATGGTTTTTATTTACACGCTTACCATGCAACTGTCCCTTTGGTATTAGGCCTGACATTGTCTGATCATTC
>NC_051404.1:47297070-47297857 GCF_015228065.2 Penaeus monodon
GAAGGATTTTTTAAAAAATGTAACAGGTAAATAAGAAATTCAAATTCGCTAGGTAGGTCGACGAACTTTCATCATAGCATGGATTGTGCCAGGAAACAATTTGTTTAATCGGTATGGGAAATTAAATTCCGGAAGTCACAACAAGTTACAAATTACAATAGATGATTTAGCAACAAAGAGAGTTGTGAACCAGATAATAATATACAATGTTCATTTCCCCTGTTAATCCTCCACTACTTCATTCTCATATGAGTTACTTATCCACAAGTGCCAGAGGGAGTAAAGAACTCTAAAAGAAAATTCCACACAAGAGAATCCCAGGTTCAAAGTATGAGTTACCCTTCGCCATGGGATTCCAGCGGGTTCCTCCGGGGAGTAACCCTGTTTTCCACCACGGTAATCGAGTATTTATTCTTTACATTATCTCTTTTGCACAAGATTTCATGTCCTATTACACCAAACTCATATACTAGATCGATTTAGCAACAGAATGGTTTCAGGCACCATAGGGATGTTCCTTCAGGAAATGATAAATAAAAGGTAAGTATATAAACGTTCATACATGTCTCAGGGACAGCCAAGTTGATTATTGTTTCTCTAACACGTTTTCGGATCCTATTTCTTTCTACCGATTTTCTCAACAGAATTCCTGAGGGTTTGACACTGAGTACAGACTCTCCTAGGTGAAGCTTTTTCTCGGGTCAAGTGGAAAACACGGGTCTTGGCGAGTGAAGTGAACACAGTCAGTTTTTCCGGGGCGCTGCGACCCTCCCCGATAATTTTTTTT
>NC_051404.1:47298501-47298973 GCF_015228065.2 Penaeus monodon
CTTATATACAGTCACGCCTCGCATTTGGCGACTATATTATTCCCGAAATCGAATTTCACAGAGAGCGAAACTTCCAGTATCACTCCGTTCGGCCTGTGTTGATAAGTAGTCATTCATAAACGAGTGAGGGAGATGGAGGAAGCCGGACAGTGGCTGATGATAGAGACAAAGGTCAAGTAAATGTGACAAGAAAATAACAAATGTTGCAAGGGAAAAAAAAATACAAGACAGTGAAAGATAAAGCGAAGAGGGTGAAATACGACGATTGGAGACGGATTATTGCAGGAAAATAAATGTTGTCATTAAAACAGTACTTTCATTTGTTCCCTTAAAAGAAAACAAATGCGTTGAGATTCTGCTGCCCAGAAGCAATTTGATTTTTTTTCTCCAGATTTTTCTTCCTCTCATCTCGTGAATTTTTACTTCGCATTTTTTTCAGCACCAACTATTCGCCTAATGTGAGGGATTACTT
>NC_051404.1:47299718-47300093 GCF_015228065.2 Penaeus monodon
CAACAGTCTTTCCCTTCCCTACGCTTCACCATCATGTCCCTCTTGTTAATTTTACTTCATTTCACTTACCATGTAAAATCTCTTTCGCCATAGTTTATTTCCAAAGCCACCACTGACCGGGATTTGGTTGCCTGGTTACCTTGCCGTATTTTTCATAACACAGGGAAAAAGGAAGGCCGCTGCACCCGGCTGTTGTCGCTTCAAGGCTGCAGGTCGCCGGCTCATCTTTTTCTCCAGGCTTACAGGCACCGTAGTTTGGAGAGGAAATTATGGTTTTCAATAAGCTTCAACAAAATTTATGTATTACCTTACGTCATTAAACACATTTTATTTATCTTTAATACATCTCGTTATGCCGCTAAATCCTACAGTGAC
>NC_051404.1:47300193-47300353 GCF_015228065.2 Penaeus monodon
GAGTGAAATATGCTGCAATGTTGCCTCTCTCAAGCGCCACCAGTTCAGCTCTCCATTGCTCCTTCCATGCACGCTTTCATGCACACACTGCTCCCCCAAATTCACACATGCTGGTCGTCAGTACTTCAAGCTGTGGTTACGTGCTTGCCGCACATATGAC
>NC_051404.1:47301321-47302639 GCF_015228065.2 Penaeus monodon
AATAGATTGTTCGTTATATACATAGAGCTGCTTTGTTTTCAAAATGTGTGACGTATAGACCGGAAGCAATTCTTTACGATTTCAACGCGACGGTATATACCGATCCCAGTCTTTTTTCTTTTTTGTTGATGTTTATCTTCTTTTTATGTAACGACCAAAAAGTGAAATAAATTGATTTTTTGTCTTTGGGAAAGGAGCTCTGTGGTCTCCCGTTCGTTCTTACATGTGAAACGTACATCATGTGCACTGTACAAAGGAAATGGAAGACAGGTCAATCACTCTTTTCACTAGATGATTATCAGAATAGTTTCCTAGGCCATGATAAGCGTGATAAAAGCTGTTTTTTTTCTGTTTATTAATAACACCTATGGCAATACGGAGTGTAAAATTTTATAGAAAATCGTTGAGGAGGATTTAGACTCACATAAGCCTTTCTTGTATAACTGCCCGACACTTTATTCTCGGGAGAGTAATCCTGATTCAAGTATGAGTAGATAGATGATTACTGTGGAGTTAATCTTGCTGAGTACTGCTCACAGTGGGTAATACCATGAATGGACGGTGTGTGACCCCTCGTCGGGGAGGGTGGGCATGCATATGAATTTTAAAGCCAATTCCAAGGACTACCCATAGGTGTTCACTGAGTGTTCTTTTTTATCGTTTTTTTAACGACTTTATCCTAATTGGGTTAACTACGTTTTACATAAACATATACAGCAAGTGATTGTGCGATAAATATTTTACTTAAAAAATAAATTTACATTTTTATCATATAATACAACCTCTAGTGATCTTACTTTGTGTCATATGTGAACCCATGAGCATTTGCTACAGTAAAGGTTAGCTAACGGATTCAAAGATATTACATTTTTTCGTGAATTTTAGCACTTTATTGGGCAGAATACATGGTAGTCGCATGTATTCTGTGGCAGAGAGTTACGTCTTTTGTTTTATTCTTAGCCTGATGATATCAACGTGTCCGCTCTGTTTCCACAGTATTGATCCTTAATTAGGGGTTCCGAAAGCTGTCGATATCAACCCCCAAGACTCGACAGAACCATCCCAGGCGTCGATGACCAGCCAAGGAATCAAGAAGGTGTCAACTAGGCGGTTGATGAAGAGCAATGTCAGAGGATCGATGGCTGGAGTTCGTTGGAGCCAAAAGGGGGTCCGGAGGATAAATAGAATATGAGAAGCCATTTGGAGTTTTCCCAAGGACCTGTTCATCATACGTTAGGGCGAAATCGTGCATGGCCAACCCGCCTGACCATGTCACACCTCACACATTTTCACGCACAATTACACATTCATACTCAAC
>NC_051404.1:47302678-47302890 GCF_015228065.2 Penaeus monodon
ATAGCCCATGAACAGGAAAGTTCATGTGTAGACTTACTGTTATTGGCAATGCTACGTAAGGCGATTAACAAATGTAATAAGCATATTCAGTCTACGTCTTCCACGGGTATGCCACGTCCCTTCCATACCCACAAAATATGAAAATGAAAATTCCTTGTTTTGATTTTATGATATGCATGTGCTAAGTTCGTATTTTCAAGGATTACTGTTTA
>NC_051404.1:47303140-47303413 GCF_015228065.2 Penaeus monodon
TTCACTTAAAACTGTAAAGCAAAGTGTAAAGATATTGGGGGACTGGAAAGTCTGCGAACCTGTGATCTACATTTTTATTTCAGTAATATATGCATAGAAATAAAGGCTGGTCATAGTTTAAGACACGGAAATAATTTACGTACATGATGTAAACATTATTCCGCAGCTCACCTTTGCGGTAAACGAACTCATAAAAACGATAGCTACCGAAGCTTTGCATAATTTGCATAACAATAAAAAAAAAAAATATATATATATATATGTGTGTGTGTG
>NC_051404.1:47303541-47303645 GCF_015228065.2 Penaeus monodon
CATTCAAGATAATTTTTGGTCCGAGCATTCTTATCTTATTCTTCAATCTTGTAAGATATATTTTTTTTTGTGTAAAGTGTGATGACTTTTTTTAACAGTAAAAA
>NC_051404.1:47305837-47306040 GCF_015228065.2 Penaeus monodon
CCGCGCCCTGGAGAGAATACTTTAGCGACGCTGCAAGCGACCAACATCTCGGGTGACATTGAGTGATTGTGAGAAAGGTACCAATTCATAAATCATGACTCTTCAAGGCGAGATCCGTGGCCTCGAGACTGACGGATGTCACAAATAATCATAATAATATATACATTTTGTACACCTATGTTCATAGTGTGTGTGTGTGCACA
>NC_051404.1:47306205-47306784 GCF_015228065.2 Penaeus monodon
CAACTTTAGATACATCACTCCTTCTTTACACATCTTAAATGCATTCATCCATTTTGCTTTCTGTGTTAACATTCACATTTAAGTAAATCTATAACGATACAGGGTTTGAAAAGAATTTTCCTTTACTGTATTGTTCACGATGCTTGTCAAAGGTAGTTTATTCTCCACGAAAGGCAAATTCGCTCGTCCATTTCTAGAGCTTTTCCCAATACTTCAACTTCCTTTGATGTTGTGCATTTGCTCTTTTCTTGTATGTTGCAGTTATACTGATCTCTATTTCAGCCTTTTCCATTAAAAAAATACTTTTGGGTTTTTTACTGTTTAATGCTGGATCTCTTGCAAGGGATATTCACATAACATTTCGTGCAATTCCTGCAAATTTGTAACTAATCCTGCATCTGCAACATACCAGACGCTTGTCGTAATGTCCCAGTTCACATTTGTCTTGCGTCTTCAAATGCACTTTCCGTTTGCGAATAAAAGACAATTGGACATTTTGGACAATTTTCTGTTGTTCTTGTTTCATGTGCAGGATAGCCTTATTTCAGCACTCCAGTTAGTCACACTTGATAATTTACT
>NC_051404.1:47306892-47307255 GCF_015228065.2 Penaeus monodon
TATATATATCGCTTTTATTTCTTCTTCAATGGCTCTACTTAAAAAAGACGCCGTGTCTTAATACCTTGCCTTTTCTGTAACCGCAATTCTGAAATCTGGCTGTCAGTGACGTTGGTTATTCTGCACTTGATTATATACCATAGATTCCGTGAACTAAGACTTCGTGCGTTGTGTTCACTTCAGCGCTTTTCAAGTTCTTCTTGTTCTGTGTCTTCCCTCATTCATGACGTCTGTGAGGTTTGTTACGCCTTCTACTCATAATCTCTGGAGTCATTCTCATGGCATTTCATTTCGCTCGTCATGTTTTCCTTTTGGGTAAATTCATTACCACTTCCTGATTTCCTTATATGTTATTTAAGATAT
>NC_051404.1:47307324-47307570 GCF_015228065.2 Penaeus monodon
TGTATCTTATTTTTTATAGATGTATATCTATTATTACACTCATTCCATCTTTCAAACGATCGGATCTTTTAGACCTACGTATTGTTATGTTTTTTTGTTGTTGTTTTTTTGTGCCTATTTCCTTTTTCTCCTTCGGATGGAAGTTTCGGTTACGCTGTCTAACCAACTTCAAGCTTCTATACAAAGGCTGTTTATATCTTCTTTCTGCACACCCTTTGCGAGACGCAAAGTTTTATTTACCTGTTA
>NC_051404.1:47307760-47307868 GCF_015228065.2 Penaeus monodon
TGTTCGTACGCTTCGCAAAATTGCAAGCAACAGGAAGGAAAGCCGGCGGCGAAGATGCTGATGCTATCGTTCATTTGCTTTACGAGGCCACCGTGCCCTCTGAGAACG
>NC_051404.1:47307890-47307992 GCF_015228065.2 Penaeus monodon
AACACGCCAGTTAATTGCATGTAATGATACAATGGTTCCGGATAACAAGGCTAGTTATATATCATGCTTAATGACATCCGGGTAGCAAGGTCGTAAGTACAA
>NC_051404.1:47308458-47308958 GCF_015228065.2 Penaeus monodon
GGTTCTGTGTGATTAATTTCAGAGGCTGCGTGATACATTCTTGCCACTTGGTAAAACCCAAGTTATTGTAGGCTTTGGAGAACAAAATGAGACTTGATTGCATGCCAGGCTATGTCCTCTGACATATCTCTTGCCCTTGAGCCTGTTCAGGTTGTAGGTACCACGTCTGTCATTTCTACATTTTATAATTACTCCAATGTTTTTGTTTCTGTTGCTATCTGAAAAACACAGCGGAAAGGACCAAGCTGAAGAGGTGCGAGAGCGCGACATTGTTTGACGCCATTGGTGGCAGGAAAGCATTACGAAAATTCACCGTCACCTTGCAAGCTTGTGTGCACACCTTCATGGAACTGACGAGTGCTCTTTGCAGCTCGTCGCATTGAAGATGACTCCTGCCAGGATGCAGGAGACGGCCATAATGTTTTTGGGGACCCTTTTGCGCCCTGGATCAGAATCCATTGGCCTTGTAGTGGCTGCGTTAAATTCCTTTGGGCCTGTCG
>NC_051404.1:47312081-47312463 GCF_015228065.2 Penaeus monodon
ATTTGCGCGCGTGCGTTGGAGTGTGTTAGACTCGAGGATTAATTTGAAAAATTCCTACCTAATAACTTCTGGACCCAAATTACAGCTGCGAGAAATCCCTGCCTAAGTCGAATAAAAGTTCCGCGTCAGGATTCCGAACTGCTGGTGCGAGGGGAGAACTTTGAATGGCCTCGTAATGCTGAAGGAGGAGGTCGGTGCAAAAAGGTGGGCACACGCAACCCTCGCACGTGATGTCCTCGCTCTCTTAAACTCTCGCAGGGAATAAGTTTAATCCTTGTCTGTTTACCTAAGATAATGTGAAAAATGGATAGTGTCTTCAGTATCCTATCGCAAAGTAACACAAAATAATAATGTTCATGTGTTGTATAATAATGGAAAATTA
>NC_051404.1:47312553-47312718 GCF_015228065.2 Penaeus monodon
GATGTTATCGTGTCAACTTTTTTTCAAGTTGTGTCCTTTCCCTATTTCCTGATGTCAGTTTCGATGTTACTGTTCCATCTATTTTCAGCTGATTTTTCCCGTGGGGAGGGATAACCCTCCGCCTTGTCAGGTTCTTTGAACTATCAATAAGGAACTGATTACTTA
>NC_051404.1:47313099-47313405 GCF_015228065.2 Penaeus monodon
GAAACTCCCTCGCCACCTTTACTCTCTATCTTTTTTTGTTCTTTGGGCTCCTCTCCTCTCCCGTTTTCCTATTCAAGTCCTCTCTGTTTCTCTTCTGCTTCCTTTTCGCTGAGCCTCCTTCCCTCCTATCCCCTCCCCTATCTCCTTTTCCTCTTCAGCTCCCTTCCATTTCCCCTCTGCTTCCTCTTGACCTTCTTCCTTTTCTCTATAAGCCCTTTTCTCTTTCCTTTCTCCCTCCTTCCTTTCCCTTTCCCCTTTTATTTTCATTCTTAACCTCCCACTTCGGATAGACGTGAAAATAACAAC
>NC_051404.1:47313837-47313932 GCF_015228065.2 Penaeus monodon
TCCCCATCTTACATCATAATGAAGAAACTTGACGCCCGCAGGTGTAAAATGTAAGTGTAACGTGGGAACGATCGACGGACGGTTGGAGGGTCAAA
>NC_051404.1:47313969-47314112 GCF_015228065.2 Penaeus monodon
AATTCTGTTTATCTTCCCGTTCGCACATACACTATGGTTAGATATACGCCTAAAAAAAAATGTGACGCGGACTTTTTATCATGAAGTACGATGAACATTTTATGCCTGGAATCATATTGAGTTTGCGTGCACATTCTTGCTCT
>NC_051404.1:47314262-47314333 GCF_015228065.2 Penaeus monodon
AAGCCAGTACACTGCACTGAGCTCGTTTGCCCGTTAGCTTATGCACACTTATCATTGAAGCGAATCTCTGC
>NC_051404.1:47315283-47315399 GCF_015228065.2 Penaeus monodon
ATATAAAAACAACGCTTCCATTTTATAAAATTGTTTTCATAGACTATAATACAATAATTATAAAAGCAATAAATTTGGACTTCATGTGTACCCATTGTTTGTTAACATGTCTTTCT
>NC_051404.1:47315436-47315573 GCF_015228065.2 Penaeus monodon
GTAAAAACTTATTCACTATATGCTATACCGGCACTTATCACTTCCACAATTTATATTAGTGAATTTTTAGCATTACTCTAGCCATATCAATTTGTCATAATCGAATGTAATTTGTGAAGTCTACGAACCTTTTCTTA
>NC_051404.1:47315627-47317657 GCF_015228065.2 Penaeus monodon
CACGTAGAAAAAATGTATAACCTCATAAAAAGTTGAAGATGAACGTTTAGAGTTTTATTGGCCAGTTTACGGACCCGTAGGTTAAGACCCCCGCTCTAACCTTCTTCTTGTCCGACATGGCCCTCCTCCCTTTTTCCGCGTCCATGCCATCCCTGGTGTTTTGTGTGTTCTTTGGTGCAATTTAACTTGATATGTTCGGTCTTCACTCTGTTTATTCTGGTTACCTACACATCCTTTCGAACGATCTCGACAGTCCTGTTTTGAGCCATCTTATCCATTGGTACAACTTTGATCCCATAAATGAGCATAATCCTATCAGATTTTTCTTTTCTTTTTTTCCTGTACGTCTTCGTTATCTGGCTGAGGCAAAATAACAACCACTCTGCTATTACTCCCCTTAATATTAAACTGTTCACAATACTTCCAAATATCTTTATATGTATAATTATTGTAATTCCTTTACATTTTCCCGCCGTGTATGTCTCCTTTCATTTTGATTATTGGCATCATTTTACTTTCCCCCTGGTATTTTCTTCTCCATATAAGACATTCATCGGCAACTCCAGGTATATTGTTATCCATTTCATGTTTTGAATGTTATATGTTAGCCTACATTGAATTCAAGTTTTTCATGTAAGTTTTCTTATACTTTGGATTTGGATTTCCAGTGTCATTTCCTCCAAGAAACTCTCATTGATTTTTTTTTTAGCTAGACCATTTTACTCTACTTTTGATTCTGATTTTTTTGGGGGGAGGTCTTTTCGTGACAGGTTCTTACACATCTATGTCTTATGTGGCCACATGTTCGCCTAGATGACTGTAGTGATCTATTGAAAATAATGATCTTTATAAAACAGATAATCTGGGATCTCCTTTTATGACTCTTGCAAGGTGCCCTGGCCTTACATATAGGGTGTTGATCATAGGCGTGCCAGAGGACCGTACAAAATCCATTCTTCCTTCTTCCAGGTTTTATTCGCAGTGATCATGTTCTCCATGGCGCACTTCACAATATTATTTGTATTTGTTTGATTAGTTTCCCCTTTACGTTCCTCCATCACTGAGTCTAATACAGTCTCCAAAGTTGCTCCTCTTCAACATTAAAGTGTGGGGCAGAGCCTTCGAGAACCCTGCATACTAAGGTGGATATTTGCAGATCACTAGTCCCTTTACGTATTCTGACAGTGCCTTGTCGGTTGGTAAAGGTGACGTCCTCAAAACAAAACAAAACGGGAAGGTTTATGCTTAGATGGGAAATCCAGGGGGGGGGGGGGGGCATGGAATATCTACTTAACAACGACAGGATAGACTACTACCGTTACTTTTGAGGAAATCGAGCTCACTGAGAGAGAGCCACCACCTCTATGGTGAGAACGCCTAACAGCAGTATGGCAATTGAGGGTGTACCACCTCCACCAGGTAAGCAACGCCATCTCAAGCAAAAAACAGCAACAGATATAGCCCCTGTCAACAAGGATATGGTGGTAAAGATGAGCCACAGAGGTTTTTTATTACTATGTACAGTCTTATCGTTGTACATTAGCCTGCACTATATTAGATGATTTTGATGTGGTATCCGAATGTTTGTCTGTTATGGTACAGCTGCAAACAAGAGTTCCTGTACTCTTCTTATGCCTATCTCAAGGATGACATTTGTTATCATTGGATAACTGAATGTAGCATAAATAACAATACATGTAAAATCTTATTTTCATTTTTTAAATCTCCAACAATACACAGACGTAAGCAATGTGGTCAAAGTGATCACATCCTTGTTAGCAGTCAGTGAAGTGTTATATATGATTGCAAGGATTTCCAGAGTTAAAACTCTCTAAAAAATATCTATCTATCCAGACATTGTTTCAGTAGACAGACTGAAAAAGGAGAGTGCTCAGACTGAGTCACAGCTCATGGCAATTTTACACGTTAAACTCTTAGCAAAGAACTGACGACTGTCCGCATATACAATGGAACTTAATCTCACTGGAGAGGCTGGAAGTCATCGGTATATGGCTGGAGATGAGGTAACA
>NC_051404.1:47317825-47317917 GCF_015228065.2 Penaeus monodon
TTGCAAGTTCATTTAGATGAGACTTACTTTTGGTCTGCCAGTGGTTAGGATGGGCATGATGTAACTGCTCATCAAATTGGAATCCCATACAT
>NC_051404.1:47318406-47319676 GCF_015228065.2 Penaeus monodon
AAATTGCATGCAAATAATTTACTTGCAGAGAAAATGCACGAATCAGGTTGCGAGAATGTGGCATTTAGAGTCAGTGAACGAAGCAATTTACTTGCAGAACTATTTTCTGTTCAGCAAGGATCGAAACAAACAAGTAGACAAGAAAATGTTGCTTTGTAATCCTTCTACTGTATATTCTTTACTTATGTATACAGCGATACAAACAATTCACTTCTCATTCTAGAGTGAAGTGAATACTCGGAGGCAAAGCAGGCCTAATGGACCTGTGTTGACAAGTGTTGCCAACCACTTTCCTCCTTATTTTTTGGTAAGGAAGTCACTTGTTCAGTTGTATAACTTTTCGCCAAATGCCCCCTACATTCATCCAAATCACGAAGAGTGAAAATGACTTTACTTTTTTCTCCATTTGCATCTTCGATTCTATATCAAAGAAAATTACAAAAATTAATTTCATTCGGAAACGTAGTTATATTTTCTTAATATCACTACTTCCACAATTACTTTACAGCAATATTCATGTTCAGGTTGCTATTAAATTAAATTTCATTGTTTTTTCGTCACGTTATGTACCAAAGACATGAGAATGAGCAGGTCTTGGCGAGTGACTTGCTTTGTTTCAATAGTCCTTGATTTTTCACGCAAATGACCTCAATGTAACGCGTCTCTAAATACGCATTTTACTCGAACCGTTCCTTGCACACATATGACTCTGAACTCTGAATATAGACCCTGGAATTTATCCTGGAGGCATTTAGAACGGGGCTTTACTTCAGATCACGGGGCACAGTAGGCAGAACCATGTATCCAGCCAACAAGCTGAACTATGAATTGTAATATAATAGATACTGTGACAAAACTGAAACTCTTCTCAAAAGATCTTTAAGAATCACATAATCAACCAAATGATCATCAACTATCATCTGATAACTTGGTTGTCGTCTGGGCACACCACAAAAAAGTACCATGGTGAATTTTAATCCAGATCTAGAGTACATGAATCGAAGAGGCAAGTCACGCTATCAGACTCGTGAGCTGGAACGAAAGAGTTGGTCTTTGTGTATCAAAATGGCAATCACCCACTCTACCCTCCATACCACACACGAATACTGGTAAGGGAAGAAAAAAAGAAAATATGAATATCATGAAATGTGGCAGTACATATGAAAATAAAAAATGTACTTTAATATCCTGAAGATAAAATACAATGAGTGTCACTGCACTCAAGGTGTGATTTTTTCAGGACGTTGCTTGTGAGAATTATAATAACTTT
>NC_051404.1:47319755-47320007 GCF_015228065.2 Penaeus monodon
GGCCAATAACACTAACCTGAGGTACACAAGAAATAACTTCACACCATGTAGCGCCCATCATCAACAACCCTATGCCTATGTTTGAGTTCATATCTCAAAATTGAGTAGTCTGTCATTATAATGCTATTAGTTTCACAATATTACGGAATGAAGGTGTAGTCCCGGACACCTTTATGTGCTGTACAAAGTAAAAGTGTGTGGAAACTGTTACTTCATATAATGACTACTGTTACTGTTATTTCCATCCCCGTT
>NC_051404.1:47320342-47320433 GCF_015228065.2 Penaeus monodon
TTTGTGTTTATTGGACTGAATGATGGTTTGTTTGTTCGATATGTGTGTTAGCACTTCTGTCGAGGAACGTGTGCGTTTTGCGTAGGGTATC
>NC_051404.1:47320468-47321689 GCF_015228065.2 Penaeus monodon
CGTTAACTCATTATCTCATTTCTATTGGTGCATGGGGGGGAGGGCTCACAAAAACACGAAACACAAAATTCAAGGAGCAGATCGCGAAAACGCGTTGCCGAAGGAGCACCTCGGTTCTGCCTTCCGCCGATGGCATTCGACGAAGTGGCAGTAGAAAGAAGCAAAGTAAATACGCTTTGCCTCTTTCCTTTTTCGTTTTTGAGCCGGGGAGTGTGAGGGTAGACCGGGGGGGGGGATGGACCCTAAGAAAAAAAAATAATGAGGGACAAGGCAACATTTCCCTGTCCAGCGTCGGTGGCTTCTTGGCGCATTTTTCACGTTAGAGAAGGCGACTTTACGATGTGGAAACTCGTTGACTCCTCATAAAATGTTTACGACTGACAGCGCTCGATGGGCAGCTCTGGACCAGCGGCCTCCTCCCCCCTCCCCCTCCCCAGCTACAGCTCGGACCCCCGCGCACTGAACATCTCCGTCCCTTGCGTCGCGAATCCCATGTACGGACCAAGTGCGTATGTTTATGTAAACACACACACGCGAGAGACTGAAAGAGAAAAGGGTAAGAAACAAAAAGAGAGTGAAAGATTTCACATTTTAATTCAAATAATTTGAGATATTTGTTACAGTGGTAACACTTTTTCTACTAATAATATCTGCATGAATAGTAAAGGGAGATAAACAGATGAAATGTAAACAATGATAAAGAAATAGATAACAATATGTTCCTGCCAAAAGCTGTCTAATATTTATAAGCTTTATATCAACTATGAAACGTTGATATAATTTCGTGCAGCAGACTGAAAATACTTGAAACTACTGTAACTAAGCTGAAAATTGGCAGCTGATTCTGGATCATAAAATCACAGATTTCCACGTTTCTTGTTCTTAATTCAGCATAACTTTCATGACGTAGAAAGAATTGTCCCGACGTCTTAGCATACGCGTAGTGATGCCTGTTCCTTGAGCATATTTTTTCTCTTTTTTTTTCTTTTACATTTTAACATGTTTAGCCGAAAAAATAAAGCGTATGTTTTTCGTATCGGGATTTGAACCCCAAGAATAAAATGTATATTTTTTCGTATCTGGATATGAACCCTACATATTTGAGCAGGAGCTTGTTATGCCAAGAGGAGAAATTTACATAACAGTCTGCTTTCTGGGAATGTATTTTTAATGTGATTTAGGTATAACATCGTATAAGTGACGCTATGGTTCTCAGATATT
>NC_051404.1:47321864-47322125 GCF_015228065.2 Penaeus monodon
ATGGCTTAGTTTGACGTAACTTTCGCCTGTGTAGGAATTTTAGCACTGATGATTGTTTTATGTGAATTTTATCGAAATATCCTTTTGCTTCGCATATAGTTACTTTAACTTGCTAATAGAGGCAGTATGTTAGTCATGAGAACTGATTAGGAAAATGCTGCCAGTAGTCGATACATCAGTAATGAGCACTGTAAACAGGATCTGAATATGATTCCTTACAGGAAACGGGCGGGACTGACCGTGTGATGAAACATTTTCGTT
>NC_051404.1:47322361-47323640 GCF_015228065.2 Penaeus monodon
CGGAACTTGCTTGTTGAAAAAAACAAATGTTGCAAAACCTTCATCCTGCAGGGCGTTGCTATCAACATGCTCTGCAGGGGGTCTGTAGTCACACCCCTCAGTAGCTGGTGACATGACGGTTAGTTTTGTTTATGACTTTATAAATACAATATTGCTATGTCGTTTTGTTCATCATCACTGCTACTGCACAATTCTGTCTAGATACAGGGCAGTAGTAGGTTAAAAATGTCCTAATAGCCACATTCTTCATGAACTTGTGAAAAAAGCCGTAAAATAAGATTCAAATCAAAAGCACTCATTGCGCGACCAAAGTCTAAAAAGAAAAAAAATTGCTCCAAGCAGCCTGGGGACCGGTGCACTTCGTCAGCAAGGATACAGCGAAGCAAGCAGAGAGAAAGGGAAAAGAAGATCGTCCCGTAGATGTATGTTCTGAAGTTCGTAAGACTCGAAGCGGAAGTAATACATTTATGATACTTGTGTTAACATCTAACGTATCTACTACTGTGGAAGCATGAGCATAACGAAGACATACTCTTCTTGTAGTTCTGACTTGAAAAATCCAAATTTCATCAACCTTGCAAGTTTTAAAGGTGTCTCTTTCAGAATTAATAACCAACGTGAAGTGACTGCGACTCCGACAAGCCAAAGGACACTGAGATCGAGAAGGCGCGGCCGGTGTATCGGGAAAGGAAAATGGCGCCAACGTAAACCATCTCGGCCGCAGCACAGCTTCCGAGAAGAGGTGCAGCCCAGCCTCTTAGACTACTTAGCAACAGAGAACCTTTCTCTGCTCAACAAAGACTCAAGATGACGGATGAAGAAGCTCGGGGGGAAGGGCAAGGCCAAGAACTTCCAGTGAGCAAGTCCTTCGACGCTGTACACAGGGACGAAAAAAATGAAAATGTCAGTCCTTTAGAAAGTTTTCCTGATGATGAATCCGCCTAAGCCTCCCGAGCCAAGATGGGGCGTTCGGGGGCAAGCATTTCTTCTGGTCGTGTCATCGATGAAGACATTTGGCGGCACAGTGTAATATGAGAACGACGTCAATAACCAATGAGACTTCGCATCCATCTCATCAACTGCATACGCACGCAAACATAGGTGGAGTTAGCTCCCACATATGCCTCTACAGTATATAAGTGTGGCAACACACTCTTATTCATGGTCCCGGTGTGTGGTTGATCTGAAGGGATGAATGAAAGTTTCCGCCAGTGCAGGCACGGAATGACCCAGAGACCTCGTGTTATTTACAAGAACAAAAGAAGAAAAGGAGTGGTCT
>NC_051404.1:47324797-47324961 GCF_015228065.2 Penaeus monodon
GGCGCTGAGGGCCGGCAGGGGGGGGGCAGTCAAAGGGTCAAAATGAAATCATTCTGAAACGGACAGCAATAAAAGATTATTGGCATCTCGCCGCCGACCTGCCATGAGGTTCTGAGGTCTCTTTCTTTCGCTCTATTTCCTTCTCCCCTTGTCTCATGCTTTGC
>NC_051404.1:47325182-47326120 GCF_015228065.2 Penaeus monodon
CTGCCGAGGAGTATGTGAGCACAGAATGCGAGCTCATGGCAGGCCTTCAAAAGGCATCTTTTGGAGTCGCAACTTATTTCCTGTTGACCCCTGGGTAAAGCCGTGGAAAAATGTGTGGAAAAACGGAGTAGTTACAGGCATTACAGTCGATGGCTTTGTGATCAGAGGCAGAGGGAATGTTTGTCCCATAGAAAAGGACATGGAGAAACGAGAATGAGTGTCAGTGTTTAACCATGCCAGCACTCTGGAAGAGGAAGGGACAACTCGGGGCCAAATGAAAGGCGGAAGTATGAAAGGCGAGAGAAGAATAAGGACAGTTCAAGCATATTTATGAAAGTCAGAGAAAAATCAAGGAACCCTACTCGACAAGGGGAAATGTACTAGATTAAGATATCTATCCTTGAAAATGGCGAGGGAGGCAGATTGCAGATGAAGAGCAATCCGGCAGAGGCGACGTGGCCTTGAGGAACGAGGGAACCGTTGGCCACTGTCACCTGGAAGCAATCGGTGTATCCTTCAGACGCCATGGAGAAAGCAGGTCAGGCAAAGAACGAGGGAAATGACGAATTGATAAGATTAATGGCAGGGCGAGGCCGAGAGCGAGAGGTAAGCGTGGGGGCTAAGAGTTCGATAAAGTCACGTGGTGGCGAGTCTGACTGATGAGTTCAGAAGTTCACAAAGCTGCATCAAGGTAATTAATCTACCAAGGTAATCCATCTATCAAGACAATTAGTCTACCAAGGCAATGAATCTATCGAGGTAATTAGTCTATAGGGTTTTTCTAGCACCTATTAGCTGACCCTGATTTTACGCTAAACCTTAACATTGCAATTTGTGGTTACTCTTTCGAGTCAGATATAGAGGTAATCTTAACCTAATGATAATATATTACTAAAGAGTGTAGTTAGGTGATGCGATAATGCTTATGTCGATTGTCA
>NC_051404.1:47326212-47327186 GCF_015228065.2 Penaeus monodon
GAAAATTAAAATAACACTGATGGTGACTCTGTTGTTGCATTTATAGAATATATGACAAATACAGCTATGATGGCGAAAGCGTTTCAGTTAGAAATAAAAAAAAACGGTGTTGGTGAAGTATGGAGAAAGTTTGAAAAAAAAAGTGTTAGGGAAGACAAAGAATCAGAACATTTAGATACTAGAAATAACTCGAAAAAGAAACGGAAAGAGAGATACAAAAAAGTTGAAAGGTTGCAAAACTGGAAAATATATCATTGAAATAAGTGAAAACTCGGGAGAAAACAGAATAAAAAAAACGAAATGCAAAAGTAGCAAAACAAATAAACACCGAAAAGGAAGAAAATATAAAAGGACGCACAATGAAAGACAGAACAACGAGGAGAGAACGAGAAGAAAGCTGTAAGAAGAGAAATCCAAGTAAAAATAAGATAAAGAAAAACTCCGGCCTCTTGCGCTCCCTCGCCCGCCTCTACTCCAGCCGAGGCGGAGGGAGTGACAGCAGAGAAATAAGTCTCATCCGATTATCGAGGAATGAGTCGTTATGTCCCGGCATTTTTTCCTCGCCGATTGTCTCCGATCTGATATCAATAAGATCGATCAACGAGAAAATGCTCTGATAATAGAGCTCCATTTCGGTAAATTAGCGAGAAGCCCCGACGCGCTCGTGGGCTGCAACGGCCCCGATTTTCCAAAACTTCTCTCTGCTCCAAAATCTTAGCGACAGCGAGTCTTCCGCTCTGCTGTTTTATCCTTTATCTCCAGAACAAGAAAATGTGTAAAGGAAACTCCCGGTGTTTTTAGAGCGCGCGTTTTTATCGGCCTGTGTGATCAGCGCCTCGCGTTCCGTCCGATCCCGCCGAGGAATCTGCGTCGGCGGGCGAGCGCGGGGCAGCGCCTCCGGGGATTTCCGACGACTCGCTCGGACGCCGAATCCGCACAGATCTTTCAATATTAATAAAATCAACATAACCTAC
>NC_051404.1:47327218-47327341 GCF_015228065.2 Penaeus monodon
CGTGGATCTAATGGAAATGCCATCTAATCCACGAAAAGCTCTGACTGATTTGGATCTGCGAGGACGGAAGGGCCAAGGGAGCTGAAGGAAGGGGGACCGGGAGGCTTCTTGGCCCGTCGGGGG
>NC_051404.1:47327671-47328311 GCF_015228065.2 Penaeus monodon
ATTGCTGTACAGTGTCTCTTACTGCAGTATTTTCACCTCTCTGTTCCTCCCTCTATTTCCCTTCGCCTTCGGCCGCTCTGCACGCCCCTTCGCCCTCCCTCCTCGGCCGCCCTGCACGCCCTTCGCCCTCCCTCCTCGGCCGCCCTGCACGCCCTTCGCCCTCCCTCCTCGGCCGCCCTGCACGCCCTTCGCCCTCCCTCCTCGGCCGCCCTGCACGCCCTTCGCCCTCCCTCCGCGGCCGCCCTGCACGCCCCTTCGCCCCGGCCAGTCGGAAGAAGTGGCAACGCTGCAGACGGGGTTGCGCCCAGACTCTTGCAATCAGATTTGTGAAATGCAGTTTGTATGGTTGAACGATTTGCATGCAATGATGAGCGGAATTTACTCTGAGACGAGAGGATCAGGCGGATAAGAAAAGAGGAGAAAAGGGGAGAAAGAAGGAGTAAAAGAGGGCATAACCTGCATATTTAATATCTTGGGAAAAAGAAAATGCCAAACGGTAAATAAGACTACAGGAAAAGTGGCTCGACCTTTGGCACTGCACAAGAATCTCTATGCATTTCGAATTATACAAGTGAGATATAGCCATAGTCCACAGGGAGGTAGAAACGCAGGTAGAGCTGAGAGGAGCTGAGTCAGGGGG
>NC_051404.1:47329076-47329403 GCF_015228065.2 Penaeus monodon
GTTAGACGGATATGAATATACAAAAGGAGCAAGTAGGTGAATGCGAACATTTCAACGTGCATCCATGCGTAGGTAGGCTAATAGACAGATAAACAGGCAGAGATTCGGATGTCTGCATGTATATCTTGCGCTTTTTCACCCTTCAGTCGCGGAAAAAAAATAGCACAATGGTAAATACTCTTGAAATGAAGCTTAACCAACTGCAAAGGGATTCATGTCAATATCTATTTTCGTTCTCGACAAGAGGTATATAAAGACCGGCGTTTTTCACTGCTGGCGTTGACCTGACAAAAAGATTCAAATTAATATCTAGTTTTCTTCTGGAAA
>NC_051404.1:47329671-47330596 GCF_015228065.2 Penaeus monodon
CCATATTCATAGATTGACGTATTTTATAGTGTTTCTTATATATATACAAAATAATACTTTATTGCGTAGTATATATATACAAAAACATTGTAATTTGGTTGTTTTTCATGATTTTGTATCTCTATCGTAGTACTTTACTGCAGTATTTCCCTCATCTGTATTCTCCCTCTATTTCCTTCGCCCTCCCACGATTGATCCGATCCTGCACATCTTACTTCCATCTGAATGCTTGCACCCTTCGCCCTTCTCTATTCTGAGCCCTGCACGACCTATCAGCCCTCCCTCCTGGCTGCCCAGAAAAACCCCATCCAAAACTCGGCGCCCTGCAGCCCTTGCCAATCCTCACAGTGTCGAACCATCCGACTCCTCTCGCAGGTCTGCACGCCCCTGCGGCCGGGATAAAGTCGAGAAGGAAGAGGCAACGCGGGCAAAAGGGGCGGGTTGCGCCGAGACTCTGCAAGCAGATTGGAAAATGCAGTGTATGGTTGAACGATTGCATGCAAGCGAGCGGAATTTACTCTGAGGACGAAGGTAGAAGGCGGAAGATAAAGGGAAGAAAGGGGTGACAGAGGAGAAAAGCGCATTGGATGATTAATATCTTGGAAAGACATGCCCAAACCGTTGATAAGATACAGGACTTGCCTCAGTTGGGACTGCCCAGAGATCTCTCGCATCGAATTATACCAACGAGATATGCCATAGTCCACGTGGTAGTACGCAGTAGCTGATCTTTTCTTTGAAGGTCGAGAATATGATGAGACGTCGGTGTGCAGGGGAGAGTCCTCCGAGAGGAAACCTGATCAGAGAAAGATTTGGAAAAGAGGAAATGATCTCCTTCCATCTCATTATATGTAGATTCGTGAACTTAGCAGGTTGTCGACGTATAAATATGTATCATGGCTACATACATGCAGTTTCCTATACA
>NC_051404.1:47331080-47331466 GCF_015228065.2 Penaeus monodon
GACTCCTTTCATATTGGTAGTAGGCACCGACAGCTGCTGTCCTACGACAACAGACGTACGGCGACAAGAGAGCAGCCATCATGACACAAAGGAGCAAATAGGATGAAGCGAACAGTTTAAACGGGTACACAAGTACGCCCTATTAGACATGATGAACAGGCAGAGGATCTGGGTCCGCGCGGTTTCGTTGCGCTTTTCCCTTCCACTCGCGGCAAAAAGCACAATGGTGAAATACTCTTGAAAATGAGCTGCCAACTGTCAGGGTTATCAATATCTTTTCTCCTCTGACAGAGGTATATCAAGGACCGGCGCTTTTTCACTGCTGCGTTTCCTGACAAACGATTCAAATATTCCGTTCCTTCCGAAACTCTCCTTCTCTCTCCTCT
>NC_051404.1:47333242-47334521 GCF_015228065.2 Penaeus monodon
TCTCAATTTCAGACTATACATATATCGGTATGGGGATAAAAGCATTTGTGCGACGTTAACAAGTTTCTGGTAAAAACGTCGCTTCAGAAGTATAAGATACAGAAAATAAATGTATCAAGAAATTTCGTGTTCTAGGCCGTCACCGTAATTGCCTTTAACCGAGTTGATGTATTCGGTTACGAGCGTTATACGGTTCAAATTATGCCTCCTCATTTTAATTGAGAGAATGAAGCAGATGACATAGTGGGCAGATTGAAGCGCTTGACGAACTCTTGGCGAGTTTTTAACAAAAAACACAACGCCCTCTCCCCCTCTCCCCAAAAAAGGGATTCACTATAAAACCGTGAATTACATGTAATGTAAATGCTGCGTCAAGTTTAGAAGGGCTCCATAACTAAATAGTTCTTGACCAAATATATGATCAATTGGTAATAGGATGACATCCATTGTATCAGAATAAAAAGTACAACTTTACATCCAGTCTTTAGACTTCTAGAAGGGCACTGAGAACTAAAGACTAACTGAGAGGATGGCAAATCTCCAACCTTACTTCAAAACTGCACAACCATAGCCATGTGTTCCTTCGTTGGTGTGTACGGAGCGAGAGCCAGGGGGTGACAGGAATGGGTACTTGGATTCCTACAATGAAAAACTATAATGTCACTAGCTGCTTTGGTTACATCATTCAATTTATGGATCATATGCCTACGGATGACTGGCAAATCACCCCACCTTGCTCTAGACCTTTACCTTTAGACAACACAACCGAGGTAGCGAGGCACGTCGACCGGATGACCAAGAGAAATTACAGGTTTGTGCTCCGTTTCTCATCCCTGTTATAAGCTTTCACACTTTCACAACTACATATCATAGATGATTTTTTATAATGCAGGGTCACGTGTCCTGTTAGCCACTGATGATCTTCGAAACAAAACTTTTTAACTACTTACTTCCACCTTGACAGTAGATGAACAATCGAAGCATAGTTGGAAATGAATAGTTGGTAATGTGATTTTTGTGGGGTATTACAGATACTACCTTTTATTTACCAGAACGAAGGCGAGCGTGAGGGGGAAATAGAAATGATCTCACCAGAAACTTATAGAGACGTCAGAGAAAGCATACATAAAAAAATAGGAGGAGGGAAGATTGCAGACTAGGCTGACACAAATCTGCTGTTGTGTGATAAGGGTTAAAATATTTGAGAAACTTGTAACACCAGACCGGTTTATGAAAGTGTGCCCATACATATGATTATAAGCCATTTCTATTTCATGCA
>NC_051404.1:47334842-47335248 GCF_015228065.2 Penaeus monodon
CCCGAGGTTTCGTCAATAACAGTAATGAAAATTCAACAAACGTTAGCAGCCATGCAGTTTACAGCGGATTTCAGTCCGAGCATTTTTTGGAGAAAATTTATTTGGATCATTTGAATTCCTCGTCGCCATTTCGTTTGCCACCCTCCCCCTCCCCTCTCCCCCGTCCCCACGCACCCGCCCACCTCCCGCCCGTTCGCCGCCCATCTACTAACCCCTCGCCCACCCGCCGCCCATCTCTCTCTCTCTCTCCCCCGCCGCCCTCCCACCCACCTCCCCCCCCCGCCCATCTCTCTCTCTCCCCATGCCGCCCATCCCTCTCCCTCCCCCCCCGCCGCCCACCCACCCACCTCTCCCCCCACGCCGCCCACCCACCCTCCTCTCTCCCCAGTGAATCTAAGGAAGATTT
>NC_051404.1:47335326-47335629 GCF_015228065.2 Penaeus monodon
CGTAGCTCCTCTTTGCCATGGAATTTCCACAGATCCCACTGGTAATTCTTAGTGCTTCATAGTGGAATTACTTTTAGGGAAATGACCTATTTGGAGATAATGTGGGAGGGTAAGTTCCCTTCCCACCCAGCAAAGACAGTAGGGAAAGAGGGAAACTTGTCCTGTCTTCGAACCGGTGAACACCAACCCAGCATGAGGTATGAGGTGGCCTGAGGGACTGCCAGAGGTTTAACCTTGGGCAGGCAATGCAGATGGAAACATTAAACATTCGCTATATGTATCAAGATGATAAACTGCAGACAA
>NC_051404.1:47336146-47336238 GCF_015228065.2 Penaeus monodon
CATTCATCGAGGCAATTCCCTGCTCAGTGAACCAGGCATGGTACTTCTGAGACCCATCAGAGCAAGCCCGGAGCAATCTGGATGTACTTTGA
>NC_051404.1:47336789-47337593 GCF_015228065.2 Penaeus monodon
TGTATAGCAGTAAATTCAAATGAATCCCAGAGAAAATGTCTTATTGCACTTGCCTTGGCGAATGTAAACAAAACAGCATGTATTTTCTGATTCGAGATATTTCATTGGTTATATGAAACTCAAAACATGTTTAAGAATAAGCGTCGTTGAAATCAGTAATGCCATTTTTGTAGAAGATTGCTTGTATATTTGGGTGACATCCTTCTTCTGTGTCACCTTTTCTCAAAATTCTTATTCACTAACAAACGTACACACTACCCTTGTGCTTTTAATCCCAATATCCCAAACCATGTTGCCTGGTTAAGCCGCAAGCGTACTTTCAATATACTTACAAGACTTCGTGCTGTTCTTCGATTTCTTGCAGTGTGTGTACCCCCGAAGAGAAGGCCTCGAGTTACATGAAATAGTAAAGAAGATTGAGAGTAAAGCTGCCAGACTGCAGTATTGGACGAGGCAGAGAGCAACACAATTACACATGTCGGACAAGCGAACCGTCAGCCAAATGGCCCTTTTAGAAAGTGAACAGGTCCCGTAACCAGATACCTATGTTGCAGACAGGCAGAGGCCGTGCTGGAGGCTTTGGATGATAACCAGAGCACTGAGTTCTTCGTAGATTATGACGCCCACAAAGATGAATGTCTTGGTATTACCTACATTCGTATTTTCCTTTCTTAGAAAAAAAAGAAAAAGCATGCGGTGAGAATATATTAAAAATCCATTTCACAAATAAGGTACATGGATGTCTTACATAAACCTTGGAGGCAGACAGAAAGAGACAGAGAATGGAGAAATGAAGAGATGGAA
>NC_051404.1:47337677-47338261 GCF_015228065.2 Penaeus monodon
GGGAAAAGTAAGAGAGAAGGTAAGAGAACGGAAGATAGTGGGAGGAGGGGAAAGGCAGATCAATATCTGGCATACTTACAGACGTAGAAATGAATATAGTAACTTTGGAAATGGTGATCAGTAGTCCTCACAGAGCTTGCTTGAGCATTTGGTAGACATGAAATAAGGGCGCCACTGGAGAGGAGCGGATGGAAGTGTCACCAGTAGAGCAAGTGCCCCCCCCCCCACCACACACACACCAATAGGAGGGGAGGGACGGGGTCTTCGGCAAGTAGAGAGGCTGTCGGGAGTCGAATGCAGACGCGGGCGTGTGTGGTGGGGGGAGGAGGGGTTAGACAGAGAGAGGGGGAGGGGCATGCAGGTTAAACCTCCCCCCCCCCCCACACTGCCCTGTACGACCGTGAGCTTGGTGTCTGGGTGAGTAAGGACTAGAGTGGTATTTGTTATGTAAATCCTACCCACAAAATAAGCTTTCTTACATCCAATGCCTAGAATATCCGATAATTATATCCCGCTATTAAATCGCAAAACCCGTCTTTGCAGCTCATGGCGCTGCGTTTTTTCCTGCTAAACGATGGTAAAAC
>NC_051404.1:47338304-47338598 GCF_015228065.2 Penaeus monodon
GAAACTTTTTTCATCATCCCTCCCTTCGCACCCTCTTTCGTCTCCCTCCCTTCTCGTTTATTCCAGGTGTTATTTCCTGTTCGTGCCCCCTCCCCCCCTTGCCGTGGCATCCATAGCGAAATGATAGGGAGAGTAAATGCTTACTGAATGCTGTCAGAGACGCAGTATATGTCTACGGCCTCTGAGCAGCTGCGTGTCACTCGGAAAAGCCGCTTTCGGACCTAAGGAAAGTATTTGAAATATTTCTCGTCCTTTTAAGGGAAGAAAATAAAGATGGTTATACCTCTATTGCTC
>NC_051404.1:47341568-47342053 GCF_015228065.2 Penaeus monodon
ACTTGGTAATACCAAACTTTTGCCTTTAATTATGTAAGTTACTAAACCCTTAACTGAATTGGCAACTATTATGCATTTAAGTTTCCCTCGGAAACGTAAACCATCTTTTCACTCAATTATGTGGGCGAATCCCTAGACATAAGCTCATCAATGACAGATAAGTCGATGCATGACATCTAATGAATAATAAATGCATAACAAAAAGACGGTGCGCATTTTTCTGCCACACGATCAGATAGAAAATAGATCAACAAATATATAGGTAAAATAAAACAGTATATCGGATCGTCCTGCATTGCTACAGTGCTCGAGGACATTATCCACTTTTGCTTAGTAGTTAATCACGCTGAGATCAATCACGGCCCATCCCTGCAGTGTAACTCCAGGCCGCATCACAGATCGCTTTTCTTTGCAACACACATATTGAAGATGCAGCCAATATTCAGCATTGCAAAATTGTAAATCTGGCGCTCCAAGAATTTGCA
>NC_051404.1:47342327-47342749 GCF_015228065.2 Penaeus monodon
AAGCAGAAGCGGAGAACCGGAGAAGGGTGTGATGCAAAAGGAACAGGAAGGAGCAATGAATGGAGAGAAAAGAAAGCAAAACGAATAAAATTGCGTGGGATTAAGGTGATGAATGAGAGAGCAGAAAAGAGGGAGAGAAAAGAGAGGACAGAAGGAGGGCATAGGCGAGGGGGGAGAACGAAAGGCGGGGGGAGGGCAGAGAAAGTGAAAAGTCATGGAGAGGGAAGGAGAGAGAGCATGGGAAAGACGGAAGGTGGAGAGAGAGCATAAGAGAAAGGGATGGAGGAAGTGCGGATTGAAAGAGGGAGGAAGGAGGGAGAGCATAGAAGAGAAGAAAGGAGGGCATAGGAGAAAGGCAGGATGAAGAGAGGGCAAAGGGGAGAGGGAAGCGAATCCTTCTGACGAAATGGGGAACTATTATG
>NC_051404.1:47342780-47343557 GCF_015228065.2 Penaeus monodon
ACAAAGTGATAAAAAGCGATACGACTGGAGAATGCAGCAACGTTGGGAAATCTTTAAATTCTCACAAAAAGACGCAGGGAGACATCACGTTTGCATTTATCATTCATCATACCGTGCATGACGGCGCCGCGACAAAGGAAGATTTGATTACAGCATTATTGATAATGAGGACAGGCCCACTCTTAATGACGGCGACGGCACTGATGGTAATGGCAGGCCTACTGGGAATGGCGGAACTCTTAATGGTAGGGCTGCTGTTAATAGTGTTATTGTTAATGGTTCGGAGAATGGCGATCAGATTTCGTTGCCAGAGGTGACGTGAGTGATAGCGCTGTTGAAGTTGATAGTGATGAGTGTGACGTTTTCTGGGATGCTAATAAGGAATGCCTGATGCCGTTTACTGCAGCGGTTGATGGTGACAGAACCCTTGATGATGATTCCACTTCTCTAGGTTAGCACCTTTATGCCTCCCACTTGTTCTATTCGTCAACACTAGAAGTTTGCCTTTAATTATGTGAGTTACTAAACCCGTGACTTCTACAGTGCTCGAGGACATTATCCAATTATGCTTGGTAGTTACTCACGCTGAGATCAATCACGACCCATCCCTGCAGTGAATCACAGATCGCTTTTCTTTGCAACACACATATTGAAGATGCAGCTAATATTCAGCATTGCAAAACTGTAAATCTGGCGCCCCAAAAATTTGCATTAAAATTTTCAAATGTACGTTTTAATCATTGAAAGGCATTGTCTAATCCCGGTTCTGCCTTTTTC
>NC_051404.1:47344328-47345125 GCF_015228065.2 Penaeus monodon
GAAATAACACCACAGCGGTAATCATTAACGGCAATGATATCAAGAAAGATGACATAACAGAAATAAAACACGGGTAGCGATAATGCCGGAAAGGCAGGGAACTGCGCGCCCGCTCCCGGAGCCTCCAAGCAAGTACTTTGAACCTGGAAAAGGAAACTCACATCTGCCTGGCAAAAGATGTATTGCCGGATGAATTGCTAATTTAATTTCTCACACATCACCTGCTCCAAACAACGGAACGCGAGTGGTAACCGGCTGCTGCGTTTCGTCGGAAAATTATGCCTTTTTCATGTAAATATGGAGTTGGACTTATGCACAAGTGCTATGGATCCCCATAACAGTTCTAATCTTACTCTTTATCACTAAATTCAGACATTAAGTGTATTTTCCTGAGACCTCCACTACAGACTGTGCCTAAACATGTTCTTTTTGCCGTGATCATTATGACTGTTATCCTCATTATTGATCTCACTGTAATTCCTATTATGATGACTGTTTATATGATCGTGTTGTTATTATTCCTTAATTAAGAATTAACTTAAGGATAATCCGTTCCGGTTCGGAGACAAAGCAAGAGTTTTCTGGACAATAAGTCTGATCCCTGTTACATTACATCAGAAATGTAATGTTACTCAAGTTGGGAAAACACGCGAAAGAGAGCCTGGCTTTATGGAATTAGCACTGAGAAAAATCCACGAACAAAGGAAGGGACTTTCATTAATAAAATGAACAACTGAAAAGAAGAAAACATTTTATGTAAGTTTTATTACTTACACTGTGGCAGATTTATCCTATAA
>NC_051404.1:47345321-47347186 GCF_015228065.2 Penaeus monodon
CCTTTTCTAATTTCTCACAACGTGCAGACACGACAGCGAGATGTTTAGCAGAAAGCTCCGCATTCATGTTCCGAAGCCCTTTAAGTTATTTCTTTTGTCTGTGTTTTTGCTTGTCCTTTTTTCCATTTTTGCTTCTGGTTTCCCAGCTGATTTTTATGCTCAGTAGCCAGTCTGATTGAGGGTTTAGTGAAGTGGATAAACGCCGACGTATACCCAATACCCATCGTCAATGAATTCGTAATAAAACAATTTTGAACTAATGTAATCTGTTCAAAATGGAGAGAAGTGAACTCCCAAAGGAAAATAGGACTTGCCGGTTACATACTGCAGTAATCTGCTTGGAAACTTCCCATCGTTGTTCTAGAGAGCTCGGCTGAGGGATCGAGAGACAGAGGCAGACAGAACGCTGCCTGGATAGCATTAAGAGTTGGACACGAGCTGGAAATTATGGGGACGTTCAAACTTTATGCAAAGAGGGGCGTACTTGGACAAAAAAAGTTGGCAGGGTTCGGATCTACGAAACGTACCGTCTTCGTAGATCCACTATCATCATAGCTATTAACATTTTTATTATTATCATCAACTTAACTTTTCCCTTAACATCATCTCTGTTGAAACGTTTTCTTTCATGTAATTCGCTACACGTAATGGTCTGAAAAAAGGAAAAAAAGAAAAAGAAAAGCTGCAAGAAGCTTCAGCATAGCAGACCATGTTGACTCAGAGCAAGTGGCCGGATTAGTGACATGACACGCAAAGGCAAATCAGCAGGCGAAAAGATCAAAGCAAAATCTCCCCGAAGTTCATGGAAATTTTGTTTCATAATTCTTCGTTAATTATAATAACACAGAGGGCGCATCTATTTGATCCATATATTTCTGTAATATATGCTATAAATTGATAGATTTTCAGTGTTTCATAATCAAAGTTCTCCTTTTAAGATTGCATTACCACGTAGATCGAAAGAGGTAGCAGTTTCCGTCTTCCCATGGCATTTGTCGTAGGGTATTTCACATAAATTCATAGAACAGATTACCAGCATTCCAGTATACAAGAACATACATTCCCGGTTCTTCGAATTATAACCTTAGTGAAAGTTTGTTCATCAAATCGTCTTCAGTGCTTCTCGGAAAAGTTTCTTGTTCTTTCCGTTTTAGTATTCTACAATTGCTAAAAGCCGTTTTAAGGGTGATAAGGGAGACCCTGGCGATTGCTATAACAGAGGTCTCCCGAGATCGGACGCTAACATATGAGGCAGCCATGATAACAGTGTATAGCGTCCGTTCCCTTTATTGGGTGTGAACAAATGCGCATAGCTCGTGTGTGAAGCAGCCAACGTGTTTTTTATTAATACTTCTAATTACGTATGACTGGCGAATTGCTTCTGCAAGCCTGCTATATCATAAGGTGTTGTAACAGTAACAAATGATAATTATTGCATATTGATTTGTTATTGAGCATATTTTATTTTTATAGTCAGTTATAGCTTTGAAGCGTTTGTTTCATAACTTTATTCTGTGATAAAGGAAAAGACACACTTTTTAAAATCATTATTGCTAATCGAAGAAGATATTGCAAGAATATTTGAGCGTTTTGAAATCGCATTATATGAAATGACCAACACAGAATGAAATATGTAACTGCTTGGCGAAATTTGCAGCCTTATTTTCAACATTTTATAAGAAAAAATCTCAAAATTAATTGAATGTGTCCGTCAAAACTAATTATAAAGGGATACTTTAGTCACTAACTGATGATATGTTTAGTTATGTTGTAATTATCTGCGAGAGGTATTGGGATAAGGCACGAATAAGGCAGGAAACATTCATATTTAGTGAGATAAAAGTGCAGTTGCTCTCGTGCTATGC
>NC_051404.1:47347843-47348408 GCF_015228065.2 Penaeus monodon
TCAGTATTGCCAGTACGATTAATGGCGATACTGCGAGCCGTCTTGGCCGCGTCAGGAGCAGTTAGGGAGGAGGTTGACAATCCGACGAGGTAAGACGAAAAGGAGGGAGTGGGAGCGCGGAGGGGCGGGGGGGGGGGTGAGACGGAAGCTTTGAGGTGGGCGGTGGGGGGAAGGGGGGGACGGCAGGATGAAAGCAGCAGCTGGGGAGTGCAGACATGCAGAACTATTGATCCGCTGCATTGCAATCTCCTTGCATGACTAACTCTACCCACGGAAGCTTTTCTTCCTGCTGCATATGCATACTGTGTGCAAAAGAATATGCACATGCACTGACGTTAACATGCGATTTGATACGATTATACATATAATGTAAAATACCTAAGTTGTATATTCTCGCATATTAAACATGTGAATGAGTGTCTGTATCTGCGTATATATCAATGTATGTACCCATATGGTGTATTAAAAACCATATGCGCGTGCCATTATGTGCGCATTCTATTTTCACTTAGTATTGAACGTAATTGGTGAGTGTACAGGTATGTATGCTGTTTTTATGCCCATT
>NC_051404.1:47348429-47349052 GCF_015228065.2 Penaeus monodon
GGTGAGCATTGATAATTACAGAAAAAGATGAGATATTGAATATATTAAATTATAAATTTTCTGCCGCGCCGACACTAGCGATTTGTGGACAAATTATTGACGTTTCGATATTGCAGTCTTCATCATAAATATGTGACAAGCAAAATTGCTAGGCACATATATATCTGATGTGGAATCACCTGATTCTTGTGACATATCGCTTGATGAATACCCTTATTCTTGCTTTCGACCTTGAGGATTTGAAACTGTCAATTCATTCTCGTTCCGTTGGCACCAAATAATCGGTACGTTTCAATGATTTGTTCTTACTCCAGCCAGGAAAATGTCCTGCTAGACCCACGTGTTTGTTTTGACGATCGGGGTGGCTATAAACACATATCGGCAGTGGGGTATCTACCATACCGAGGGAAGTAAAAATGCTTTCGGCAAAAAAGCAGTGGCATACATTATGCCACAGTTCATAGTCATAGCATTTATTTACTGAAAACAATTTTTTCCTGAAACCCAAAAGGAAAATGGAGACTGATGAATTTGCCTTTGAACCATCATTCACAGAAAAAAACACGTTTTTTAACCATGATAGATTATTGTTAAAGTTCAACACACACTAGACGATTATGTCC
>NC_051404.1:47349074-47349430 GCF_015228065.2 Penaeus monodon
CATATTGCAACATAAAGGCCAATTACAAAGAAGGTAAACATAATTCAAGATAATATGTAGAATAGAATACGTGTAAAAACACTAACACCAACATTTGATTACAATTTATACCCAGTGCAAAAACCCGCACCCTTCCTGTTTCCATTACTGCAGAACAGGATAAAATTAATCACTTTTGTATAACAGTGAGATAAATTTTCCTTTGCACTTATCAATATGATCATTATTCATTTGATCATGCGATAGATTAGCATTCTATACTCCAAGAAAATATATTTCACCAACAACCTAGCCCTAACAAAATATATAAGTATTCAAAATGTAACCACAACCGATAGAAAATAAACTTGCATCTG
>NC_051404.1:47353958-47354207 GCF_015228065.2 Penaeus monodon
ATCGTATGACTAGGCAAGATTTTTATCCTTTTTCCTCCTTTTTCAAACTAACTTTTGCGGTCGGAACATTTTGTCGCGGCAGCAGACAGGGCGAGAGAAATTGCTCATCTACGAGAGATTTCGCGCCAGAAGCGGCGTCGTATCCTAGTTACTAGGGACGAAAGTGGCCGCCGGGGGATAAACGCCCCGAAAATTAGTACTTTACCGAGGGCGAGAATTTTACACGGCCGCGGCGCCCGTTGGATCCGT
>NC_051404.1:47354467-47354622 GCF_015228065.2 Penaeus monodon
AGCTGTGAGAGTGGCCGCAGGAGTTACTGATGCACTGTTGATAGTAGCAAACAATGCGTCATTAATGTAAATGATAATACAGTCATGTTCATCCACCTGCACAATGAGAAAGCAACATGTTGAGATTACCAGGGAATTATCGTATTGGCTTGATA
>NC_051404.1:47355004-47355380 GCF_015228065.2 Penaeus monodon
GGAGTCTTGTCCCTTCCGCCACACTGCATGAACCTCTCTAAAGATGTAATATCTAAAAAAGAATCGTTTAATGGGAAAACTAAAAGTTGACGTTTCTGATTCCAAACTGAATCATACCACTAATGTAAAATCATGAATAGTTTACTACACCGCTAAGCAGTTTTCAGTAAAGTCTCAGAGGACAGCCGTCACGCAGTCAAGTCATGGCTGGTTGGAAAAGATCATAACAATGTTACGCCTGTTTTAAAACCTCAGGAAAGCTTGATCGATAAATCAAATTTTACTCATATCATCGCTTCTGCATTGTGTTTCATCCGACGGCGAATATTAAGTAAAACTGCGCTGTTCTGAATGAAAAGTGCGAACGGAATTATTG
>NC_051404.1:47355423-47355517 GCF_015228065.2 Penaeus monodon
TTCTAATATGAAACTTTGGCAAGTGACGTTTACCCCAGCATGGCATAATAATCACAACTTATTATATCCGAATTCTGATCATAAAAGCTGAAGC
>NC_051404.1:47355805-47356279 GCF_015228065.2 Penaeus monodon
AGCTAGTTTTACATAAAGTCTAAGATGATAGCGTACGATATATATAATTAGTTGGAATAAGTATATAATTTACGACTATTATAATACTAGTATAACTGATCTAAATCAATTTTACTCATACATCTTCTGCATTGTGTGTTCATGGGATATTAAGTAAATCGCTTTATGAAATGCGAACGGAAATTTATTGTGTTCAATAATTTCGCAATATAAGGCCCAGGGTGAATGATTCTAATATAACTTTGGCAATATTTTACCAAGCTCGGACACCTAATCGAATTTGTTTAATAAATTGCGATCATAATAAACGCTAAAGCTATATAATAACATAATTATAATACATGTAAAATGTATAATTATATAGTGTAATATATTGAAAAACAATAAAAAACAATAAAACAACACTACAAAAAACACAATACAAAAACACAACAAAACATAATACAAACAAAACTAATAAACAACACACAACAA
>NC_051404.1:47356436-47356629 GCF_015228065.2 Penaeus monodon
ATTGGTTTTATTGTAAAACCTTGGATGAATAATATCAAAAACAATCCGCGGTGTGTGTCTGTCGCGTCCATCCTTGAACAATGCATCACTATCTTTTTTAAAATAATGTGTCTGTAACTAATACAATATATTAATAAATATTCACCCGGGAAATAAGCTTCCATCCCATTTTTCTTTTAGACATTGAGTAAGA
>NC_051404.1:47356830-47357303 GCF_015228065.2 Penaeus monodon
AGATGGAAGAAGAGTTAAAAAATAGGATTTTAATTTCTATTGACTACTCAACAGTTAATGATCACACCTAATAATAACAATAATATATTACAATTTATTATTGCTAATTTGGGAATACAGGTGTAAGACGTGCTGTGTGTGTGTTTGCTGTCGCTGGCCGTCGTCGCTCTTCCGAACGCTGGCGGTCGTCGTGTTGGTTGTTATGTGGCTCGTGACTTTTATGGAAAGTTTTTTCCTTGGCCTGGACTAAGCCTTTCGTCGGTCCTTGTCGCTTTTAGTGTGGTGTGAGTAGAATAACCGCACACATAAGATACACAGCCCCACAGTACCAAACGCTAAGAACTAACCACAACACAATAAAGAAATATGAGATGAAGGAATGTGAAGGATAGGGGATGGGAGCTGAAAGCTTGTCTTCAGTATAGTGACATGAAAATTTATTATTATTTATTCACTATTTTGGCTAGCATATT
>NC_051404.1:47360611-47360681 GCF_015228065.2 Penaeus monodon
GGCCCGTGGCATGTATAGACATCGGATAAGATCTGGATATACAGAATATGATTAGGGTTCAATTACACTT
>NC_051404.1:47361404-47361734 GCF_015228065.2 Penaeus monodon
CCGTGGCAATGCCCAATCATTGATAACACACGCACAGGTTTGATGCAAGGAATATTTTTCTCTCGTCACCGTCACTTTCTCCGTGGAAAGGACACCTACCACTACAACCCATTGATGCATCACTAACATTTAAATACAATTGGTTATCTTTCGTTTTTCCTCGTTGGTTAATTTATATATTATTAATAGATAGATAGAGATAGATAGATGTAGTAGATAGATAGATGAATAGATTATTCTTAGTATATCTAAACATGTTGTGTGTAGTTGTGTTTTGTGTGGGACAACTGTATGTCCCGTGAAATAAGTGGTTTTGTGTGTGTTTTTTGA
>NC_051404.1:47361969-47362941 GCF_015228065.2 Penaeus monodon
TTTTGGTTTTTTTGTGTGTGTGCATATTTACGTACAAATTGTATATATCTATTTAGTAACACACGCACAGAGTTTGGTGCAAGGAAATACTTTTTTCTTTCTCTCTCTCATAATTTTCTTGAATTGACACTTGTCTTGCAAATCCCACTTGATGCGCAGATGTGAAGGTGCAGCATATACATATTTTTTCTTGCCGTTTTTCCTCGTTGGTTTAATTTTATCTCTTGCTTAAAGAAGCTCCAGACACAGTTTGTGGTATTTTTTTTTACTGTAAATAATTTTTTAGTCTTCCTAACACGAGGGTTGATTGTAGTTATTTTTTTTGTCACTGTCCCAATGTGGTTAATCTACCGCCTGAAATACAGTCTCCCTTTTGTCATATTTCTTTTGAATAAGCATTTCTTCTTTCTTCAGTAGGCTTCAGTGAAGCAAGTGTCGCCTAACTGACTACTGCGTGCAAATGGCCAAGCAGCAAAGCCAGGCCAAATCCCATTCATAATGTCCCCACAAGAAAAGACCGCCCTTCCTTTCACATCCTTCCCCATTTCGCTAACTTATCCTCCAACCTTTGTTTTTCGCAGCCAGGATTGCAATTGGACCCTGAGCCGGTTAGACTGCAGATGCGTCGGAGTGAATGAAGAATTTTCTCGTCAAGTCACGTAATCGACAAGGACAGACCAGGAGACTTATGCATGTCTGGGCATCCTCGCCTTCGGTGACTCGCCTTCTCTCCCTAACATGGGGAGATGGAGTGGGGGGAGAACGCGCCCATTTGTCATTCTGCCACGGAGAAGGAAAATTAGATTTCCTTGGGTTTTCCTAGACGTACTATGCGTATATATCAATAAATTTCTCTTCACACACCACCCCCATTCTCTCCCGGAGACATACAGGCTCACTCTGTGTATCTATCAGTTAGGGTCTCTCGGTCTGTCTGTCAGCCTCCATCCCTTCTCACTCTAGTTGTATGAA
>NC_051404.1:47368321-47369288 GCF_015228065.2 Penaeus monodon
TTTGTCCATCTCTCTTATTTCTATTTTACTGAAACACAGACGTAGATAATTTACTTCCCACACTTTGAAACTATTTGCAGAGTCTAGGAATCATGATAATGATTCGAGGCCACAGTTATATTCACGATCAAAATCACCTCAGTGTTCGACCATTCGTATCTGGATAAGCTTTTATTGGCTTTGTCATCAATCACAATTCAAGTGAGCTGCAGAGGCACCGCTAAACCTGCGCTTTCATGCCCGCACAATGGCTCGGCGTTCGGGCCGATGAAAGCTTTTAATTAGAGAGCCAGAGCGGCCGGGCACAGCGTCTTTGACCCGGGAGTACCTCGTTAGCGCGCCCCCCGTGGCCTCGAGGGACACGCTCAAAGAAGAGTAGACACACTTCCCCCCGTCTGCCTCGCCGGCTCCTCTCCCGCTCCCCTCCCCGCCGCCGCTGAATGAAAGTAGTCAGCCCTTTGCAACCTATAGAGAGAGTGGTGCTTCATTCACCGCAGTCGACTGCAATACTAACAAATGCAATGAATGGTAAGAAGATGAAAGGCAAATGAGGAGGGGCTTCGGGAGAAGGGGCGGGGCCTCGGCGTTTTAGTAGCGTAGCTTTCAAAATGGTGTGTTGCAAAAACGTGCGAGTTTCCTCTTTGTTAATGCTGCACTGAATGCGAGATGCGTGCTGTGCAGGTCCGAGCTTTTATGCTCTATTTCATCCTTATAACATTTTTAAAATGCTTGCGATCAATGTGTCGGCTTAAGTTAGCTTTTCGGAACATCTCCCTGAGAACAGTGGCTTTGTTCATCATATTTTGGGGTTGAGGAAATGCATGTAAATATTAGTGCATGGGTGTATGCAGTAACTTTCTTTCTTATATCATCATCACAATAACGGGGACATTATCATCACATCACAATATCCCCATATCTAACTTTTCAAATGATAATAGTAACCCACAATAAAAAAAGAAAAAAA
>NC_051404.1:47369407-47369600 GCF_015228065.2 Penaeus monodon
CGGAATTAAGCATCTGACCTTTCTAAGTCCTAGACCGCCTAGGGGTCGGCGTGCGCGACTCATGCGGCGGATGCCTCACGGCGGGTAAGCGTGAGCTGAAGATACACAAATGCATGTCTGGATTCCCACTCTCTTACAGCTGGTGTGGCGCATCTGTAGGAATGGTATATAGACACTCCAGGAAAAACATAAT
>NC_051404.1:47373010-47373213 GCF_015228065.2 Penaeus monodon
TCCGGTCATATCCACGTTCCCACTCTCCCCCGTCGCCGCACACAGCACCGCTCATGCAACGCACACGCCAGCTCGCGGGGCCTCGTACCCAGGCCGCCACTAAGGTATTTCCCGTGTCTGGCCTCAACTGCCGACGTCCACGAACAGCTGCTGCGTGTGGGATCCCAGGTGGGAATGCGTGAGCTGCATGTGTGTCGTCGTCT
>NC_051404.1:47373252-47373340 GCF_015228065.2 Penaeus monodon
ATTGGTGATTTTTTGTTGTTGTTTTCGCCAAGATTCCACGAGTTTTGAAGCGCCGTCTTTATTTTTTCAGTTCGCGCTGTTAGTTTCC
>NC_051404.1:47375338-47376131 GCF_015228065.2 Penaeus monodon
GTTATTTTCCTATATTCTTCATGATGCAACTTGAATTGCTCAGCAACATATATATTATGAAGACCTTCCTGCTAAATAGACCTGCCACGTAGAAATATACAGAAAAGTAATATGAATGTAAATACCCCCTGTGCACTTTGCTTTCCTAGGCGTTAATCGCTGTAAATGGGCTAGATTTCCTAATTCACTCCTGTTACTGCGCACGTGGTCCGTGGACGTGTCTCGCAGGTGCCCGGGTGTGGGTCACCGAGTACGGGATGCAGCCCCAAGTTACCTGATCCTTAAATATGTACCCAGCAACCACCTTGACCTTGGCCTCGAACGAAACACGCCGTCTCCCCTCCCCCCCAACCGTTCCCTCCCCTTCCCCTCGCCACCTTGCTTCACAGCCTCACTCCCCCCCCTCCTCCTCCCTCTCCTCCTCCCTTCCTCCCGTCTGGCTCCTCCACCACCCGATATCTCCTCCCGCTCTCTCCCCTCTCGCCCCTGTCCCCTCCCCCACTCCCCTCTCCCCCGCCATCCAACCCAGACAGTCCTTGCTCTTGCCTCCTCCCCCCCCCCCTCACTTTCCCTCCCTCGGCACCCCGAATGCAGTCTGTCTGAGCACCTGAGGGACACGACGAGACGCGAGTGAGTCATGAGAACATTCGAGAAGCAAAACAGGCAACGTCACGCCACCCTTGTTCGGCGGTGATCGCAGCATTGCATGTTCATTCAGGACGGAACGAGACAGGAGCTTTTGCTTCGTTTGTCGCAACCCCGAGTCTTTTTTTCTTCGACTTATTTTTCGTTT
>NC_051404.1:47377204-47377536 GCF_015228065.2 Penaeus monodon
ACTTTACACTTTTGCATTTCCCCTATCCTCTTCTGTTCTTTGTCTGCTGTGTCCCACGCCATACTAATGTCAATCAGTGACAGATTCTGTGCCTTTCTCTGCCAGAACAAGATATAGCCTCCGATGCTGTGATTCATGATCTGTCTGTATATTGTAGTCCATTAGCAGCTGTGTCATCTCATTTTCACACACCTAATCTAGCACGTGGCAATACCACTTCTCAGTGCACGGCATGTGGTATCTTTTTGTAGAATTTCTTATTATTATGCCTTTTCTCACGCTGGCATTGATCGAAGACTGCATTAGCATGATCAATACCCGTTCTCCGTCCT
>NC_051404.1:47377681-47377946 GCF_015228065.2 Penaeus monodon
CCAAAATCTTACTGCCCTGATGGTATTCCCACTTTTAGGCTTTGATTTCAGTATTTCAGATGAATACTCATTCCTGATTTTCTTTCTCACTTCATTGCACTTAATATAGTTAGCTTCTAATACCCTAAGTATTTATCTTATCAGGTCTGATCAGGAAGAATAATTTCTTCCAAGTTGGTCATCTTTTCTTTCTTGAATCCGCACTCGGAATTCTATTCTTATGATTGACATTAGTCTTACAATCATTTGTATCGGTATCTCCCTT
>NC_051404.1:47378083-47378224 GCF_015228065.2 Penaeus monodon
CAAGGGTATTCATTTCCACTTCTGTCAAGAGGTTGCCAGCTGCTGTTAGTATGGTCTTCCAACCCTTTACGGTTTCTCTTACAAACTTTACAACTTTCGTGGTAGCTTTGTACAATTCAAGACACCATTGTCATTATAACT
>NC_051404.1:47382229-47382429 GCF_015228065.2 Penaeus monodon
GCGGCAAAAATATTTTTCTATAGTGTTTTTATACCAGTAGCAATTTTGTCAATTCCACCATCGTAGTATCCTCCTTCTCTCTCGTATTTCTATTATCCAGTCTAGTATTGTCCTCATTAGTATATTTGCCTTGTTACCAAGGATGTTTTCTCCCTACTTAATAGTAATACTATCACTGCTAAAATAATTTATTTCCGAGA
>NC_051404.1:47383670-47384150 GCF_015228065.2 Penaeus monodon
AACCATTAGTTTCATCAATACCGCCTGAATGTCTATTTAATGTAAACCTGATCTTATTTCCTGTACATCCTTATTTCTTAACATCCACTTTGTGCTCACCGGTGATACTGCGTAGTCCATGAATCCCGTCTGCCGGAGGGACGGAGGGTGAGGGCGAGCAGAGGAGGGCAGGCGGCAGGGGCGTGGGTCTCCAAGGGCAGGCGAGGACAGGCGAGAGGGCAGCTGGAGGGGGAGAGACCGGATGGAATCACTCCAGGGACTCCCAACGTAGCACAGGCGAGTCGGGGAAGACGCCTGTACTATCCTGGAAGTGTGATTCGTGCCACTGAGGTCCGCCTGTCTCGACGTTTATGACGAAAACATATTTTGATGAACGTTTAGTCCGGATATGAATTAATTCTTTTCGTGATTCACTTTTTTTCGCATGAAGTTTATTGTTAAGATTATCATGACACCAATACTGATCTCCCGAGCTCATCC
>NC_051404.1:47384169-47384603 GCF_015228065.2 Penaeus monodon
CCATACGATTAGTGATATTAAGTGCCGATAATATTCTTCTGCGTTATTTTATTAAGCAACACAAGGTTTATTGCAACAGCGTTTGTATTTCAAACATTGGATAATAAAACTCAGACGAACTTTGTTTCTAAGCTTTAGATGACGTTTATTGAAGTAATAAGCGTTAGGCTTCATTACAGTATGTCAATAGATTTAGTCATAAAAAAGAAAGAAAAATATGCCTTCAGATGCATCTAATTGGGCATCTCCACTTCCCTACACATAAACAGATTCTTTATTCGTTAAAATGTACAGGATAAAACTGATATTTGCTTTATTTTTTTTTAAGAATGTCAGAACTAAGAGATACACGTGTTGATTAATCAAGATAAGTATAGGTTTATCAGCCTGGCATTTGCCAAGATTTTTCTGTATAACCAAAGTGTCATTCGTAG
>NC_051404.1:47384625-47385052 GCF_015228065.2 Penaeus monodon
TAAAACCCTACAACATTCAGAAGCCGTGTGCAAATCGCCACCATAACAAAAATACAATAAAGGGGATTCCATTCGGACGCAGGATTTCACTCCGCCAGGCTCTTCCGCCGTTCGAAAAACCGAGTGCGAGCGAGGGGGGCTTCCTTTGGCCAGTGACGCGTGCCCTTTTGGTCCTGGGAGGTGAGGTCCAGGATCAGGCGCTAAGAGGACAGAGAACTCTTTGAAATATAGATGCAGATGGTTTACATTTTGGAAAATAAATGATACACAAGGCTGGTCAAGAAGAAAATGATAGTTATACATCAAAGTAATTACTAAAAGTAAAACATTACTAAAGCATTAGTAAAACACACAAAAGAAATAAAGGAATAAAAATTTGCAATTACAAACCCGGCGACCCTTAAAGCACCTTCAATTGACTGACTGG
>NC_051404.1:47389786-47389972 GCF_015228065.2 Penaeus monodon
TATGTATGTATAATCAGGTTCTTATGAACCAATATTACGCTGGTATCATCTATATATGTAGTAAATCAATAACTTCTCTTTCTCCACATAATAATAATATTGTGATTTTAAACACCAATTCCTTGGTAGTAACTTGTCTCTTGATTTACATACTCTAATTTACACCTCAAATGCGAGGACTGTGGT
>NC_051404.1:47390120-47390227 GCF_015228065.2 Penaeus monodon
TATAGTGGAATATTAGTTGAGTTGATTTGTCTACTGTTCTCTCTTGTTAGTGCATTAACATAACACTTACCACTTACAAAATATATTTTCCGTTAATTCTCCCTGTA
>NC_051404.1:47390938-47391097 GCF_015228065.2 Penaeus monodon
CGTAATAGAAATTCATTAAAAATAATCATCCTAACTGACATTTTTCAATCCGAGTTTGAATATGTTCTACTGCCTAAGAGGCCTATAGATAGGTGGTGGCTACCCTCCAGGTCCTTGTCCATCCAGACTGAGGAAGATAACCTAATGAACCGTAGAATA
>NC_051404.1:47391323-47391993 GCF_015228065.2 Penaeus monodon
AAATTAATGATAACTAAAAAGATATCCCGCCAGCTATATTAAAAATGTCTTGAACATAACGGTAATCTTTCTGGGAATATGATTATGAATATTTCGAGATGATATGCAAATTGTCAGTAATCCATCCTCTCAACTCAGGGAGAATTTCCAGTCAATAACTTTCTGCTAATATTAGTTTCGAATAACTATAGGATTCTTATATAAAAACATTATGATAAAGCAATCTTAGGATGGCTTCCTTAAAAAGCACATCAACAGAATCAGTAACAAGAAACTTGGCAAATGTTAAAATGGGTGCATTTGATTAGAATTAGTAGAGCATAAGCATTTTTCCCAAGAATGCTATGCAATGATCATTGCACTGTATTAAACGTGGTAAGTTTCATGAATGCTTTTTAATTTACCTGACGAACGGATCATTAGACAGTCACTTATCCTCCGTAAGCACAATCTCTCATGGGGTTCCCCAAGGCTCAGCATTAGGCCCCATTAATCATTTTGAAAATTCCAGTGATCACACTTCGTGGATAAATGGATCACACAAACTCAAATATACATAAACAATTCAGTAATATATCAGCATTTGTTTTACTGTCATGTGGCAAACAATTCTACGACCTTAGAGACATTTTTTCAGTAGCCTTAATGTATCGAACAAAATGATAGTAAG
>NC_051404.1:47392475-47392640 GCF_015228065.2 Penaeus monodon
GATCGTACCTCCAAGAAAAGATCCTTTCTTGGGTGAAGTGGAAGGGGGAGGAGGGGGGGAGGGGGCAGACTGGCTCGGCAAAGGTGAGCGAGGGAGATGGGGGGGGGAGGGGGCGGTTGGAGGAAGGGGTTAGAGACACGTTCGCTCGACTTTAAAATATTCCTG
>NC_051404.1:47392690-47392828 GCF_015228065.2 Penaeus monodon
AGAATTCCAACTTTAAGAGACAGACAGAATTCCAGGAAGTGTCCACCTCGCCACTACACCGTCTTCCGAGATGAGGAGAAAATCCAGGCTCCTCCTACAGACGCAAGCGCTGCCCTGCGATGAGGCCCTTTGGAGTCC
>NC_051404.1:47392887-47393185 GCF_015228065.2 Penaeus monodon
AAACAACTTCTTGGGTACGATGAAGAAAGGAGGGAAGACAGGTGTATGGAAAAAAAACAATCGTACAAAAATATAACGGGGGAAGGAGTGAAATCGATATCTTCAGTGGGACCAGGAAGACAAGAGAAGGGACCTGGTTAGAGTCAGAAAGAGGGGAGAGTAGAGAAAAGGGGAATCGAAGAGGAATGCGAAGAAAAAGTAAATAAAGAAACAGGAAAATAAATGACCAGCATTAAAGGAAAGTACATATTGACCTCCATTCAAAATAAATGCAATGGATACAAGGGAAAAAATAAAG
>NC_051404.1:47393207-47393464 GCF_015228065.2 Penaeus monodon
ATTAGTACGTACTGAGGCGGGGAAATGAGATAAGAGGGAGAGCTGAGGGGGAGAAGGAAGGAAAGGCAGGCGAACGAGAGGGAGGAAAAATAATGACAAGGATTTCGCTTTTATGACCAAAGCACTGCCATGGTAGACAAGAAACCTGACAAAAAGGAATGATAACTACAATTTAAAGATACTTAGAAAAAGGATGAGTCTTGAGGGAAACAGGAAGAAAAGTGAGTGTCTATTTTAAACGAACCTTATGCCAAATG
>NC_051404.1:47398337-47398660 GCF_015228065.2 Penaeus monodon
TGAACCCACCTGGTTCTTCACAAGCACTCACCGCTACGTTTGACCTCTTTAATTAGTGTGTTTCAGATGGTCTCCAGGCAGCCACCTTCCCCCCCCCCCCACCCAAGAGTCCCCTTTGGAATACACCTGCGAGTTTTTTTGTTTTTTTTTCTTCTTCTCTCTCTCTCTCTTGGATGTTCCCTTATTTTTTCTCGGCTGATGCAAAGGAAGCGCCCCGTTGGATACAGAGCGATCACCACCAGCGAGCTTCCTCGGCTTCAAAGACGGGATTCCTGGAACAAGGAGAACACGATTCTGAGAACTGTTTAACGGTCGATGGGACC
>NC_051404.1:47398741-47399264 GCF_015228065.2 Penaeus monodon
TGCATAGAAAAGGCATGAAATTAGCACCGGAGGAGATGCGACATGGGCTTCAAAGAACGGAGGAGAAACGGGCAGAGAAAAATAAATCAGAATAAGGAAGGAGAAGACAATATGAGTTGAGGATGAATAGGAAAGAAAACAGTTTGACGATATAGACAGAAAGGATCGACACGAGGAAGCGGCCGATAACAAAAGAAAATGTGAAATAAAGATGAGTAAAAAAACATGATAAAGCGCCGAAGAATATTACACACACGTCGAGACCAGCACAGGTTGTGGGAAAGGGAGTGAAATATTATCGGAGGGGAAAATGCATACAACGGCCGCAATCATCTTTGGCTTTGTCAGCTGTCAATTACAAACTTTTCCTTGCCCTCTCCCGGCGTCCTGTGATCTGGGCTCGCGCTCCCCGCGTCTCCCGCCGTCGCTGCCAGCGCTCGACAGGTATGCAAATGCTCTTGCAGGCAGGATCCAAAGTCTCCCCGATGGAACTCATGCTACGGTCGTAAATCAGAGCAATATT
>NC_051404.1:47400147-47401193 GCF_015228065.2 Penaeus monodon
CCTAAGCTGAGAATGCTGTCACCTGAGTCAATGCCCCACTCAAACGGGAAAACAAGTGTTGGGTCAGCCCTGACTGCACTCGCTTGGTTGACCCCTGTTAATCATCAAACTCCCAACACCGGAGTGAACTGACCCCCTTATGCAAGGAGCTCTGGATGCAGATCAAGAAAAATACTGGGAAAACGCGACGACGATTGAATAGAGTTTGCACCTGTCGCAACACTGGAAAGTTATACCGCACCATCAAGTCCTTTAGTGGGAAAGGGCGCGCCTGTTGCAGAAATAGTACGCGAACAAGATAGTACACTGTCTAGCGACCCTGAACGAGGCCTATGAGATGGAAGGAGCATTTCAAGGAACTCTTGACCACCCTCCACCACCTTCTGACATATTTGATGTCCCCTTCATTGGTTTTTTCCTTGACATCAGCGAGGGCCCACTGACAACAGCTGAAGTGGAAAAGGCCACTAGCTCAATGAGAAATGCCAGGCGAAGATGGTCTACCAGCCATCATATGGAAAAGTGGTGACTCGGAACTGAAAGAAGACCTAACCAGGCTAATATAGCTCATCTGAACAGAAGAAAGACTCTCTACAGACTGGAAAACGGTGAATTCCCCTTTCAAGAACGGTGACAAGTCGACGTGCAAAAACTACCGAGGGATTCCCCTGATTGATGCGGCATATAAAGTGATGTAAGCAGTCATCCTGGGACGTATTGGTCCTGCAGTTGACCAGTGTATGGACGAAAACCAATGCGGCTTTCGCTCCAATAGATCCATAATAGAACAGATCTTCAGCCTCATACGATTTTCTACAACTAAGATGGAAATACAGGTCCACCATCATTGGCTTTATTGATTTTAAAGCTGCATTGGGCTCCGTGGATCGTCCCAGAATATATGAGATGCTGAGGATGGTGGGACTACCAGATCAAATTGTCACCCTCATCAAAGCAATGTATGAGGGATTAGCCAACGTTGTTAGGGTTGGAAGCCATTTGAGGTAAACACAGGTGTCAAGAATAGAACCATGACCTCACCACTC
>NC_051404.1:47401775-47402247 GCF_015228065.2 Penaeus monodon
AGCAGGGAAAATAGGCCCCTGAATGTTAAAAGCAAGCAGTCTTTTTTGGATACTCTGGATGGAACGTCTGGCATCCACTTCTAAGGACAAGCAAAATGTGGAAGCCGACTGGGCGGCACTCGGAGAGTTGGTCTCCAACACAGCTACAGAGATTCTGAATCTTTCAGCAAGAGAGTACAAAGACTGTTTTGATGAGAACAGTGAAAACATCGAGCAGCTGCTGGACGAGAAACACCACCTCCATCATTCCTACCTCAATAACCCCAAGTCCACCTCCAAGAAAGATACTTATAAAACGTATGCAGATCAGTACAGTAGATACAAGTACCGTGGCTGAGCAACAAAGCTGATGAGATCCAAAACTACGCAGACAGGCATAGCATGAAGCTCTAAGACGCTTTGAAAGAAGTGAATGGACCCACGTCATCAGTTTCATCCCGTTTGCTCAATACAGAAGGAAATTCGATTATTT
>NC_051404.1:47402597-47402680 GCF_015228065.2 Penaeus monodon
CCTGCGACAACCACCGAGGCATATCCTTCCTGGCCACTGTAGGCAAGATTCTTGGCCGAATTCTGCTGACCTGTTCAGTTGCT
>NC_051404.1:47402928-47403608 GCF_015228065.2 Penaeus monodon
CAGGCAAGAGGCCAGGACAATGGAAAGGCATCTCAGCCATTTCCAGTTTCAATCTCATGCTCTCTGCGATGCTAGCTGACTGAATGAGATGTTGGGATCGGCATCAGGTATCGCACAGATGGTAAATGTTTACCTTAGGAGTCTCCAACTGAAAACCAAAGCTTCGAAAGACATCATCAGGGACTTCCTATTTGCCCCCAACGCTGACACAAAAGCGAATATGCAACGTAGTGCTGACAAGTTCTCCAATGCCTGCACAAACCTCGGTCTCACTATCAGCACCAAGAAGGTGCTGATAGCGAGACAGTGTACAGTGTACCGACGTCCTGTAAGAAAGCTGAACCACTTTCACACGACTAATCTCAGAAAGATCCTCGGCAGCAAGTGACAAGACAAGATTCCAGACACAGACGAGCAGCTGGCAAAGAAACTGCTATGGCGAGCTCCAGAAATGTCAGCGATGCCACGGAGGTCAAAAGACAAGCTTCAGGGATGCTCTCAGAGCTTCACTGAAAGTGTTCAACAGACTACATCAGATCATGTCGCTTGGTGCGCCTCCATCCACAAAGGTTCTTTCCTGTGTGTAACAAAGTTTACAGGTACAGTCGTACAAATGAGGTAACCCATAAAGCCCGTGCCAGTGACCTTCCCGGAGGCGTCCCCCTCATCCCGTCCCACAC
>NC_051404.1:47404087-47404593 GCF_015228065.2 Penaeus monodon
CCTTATTTCAATAACTCTTTATACTATATAATAGACTTTTTCCCCAGAGCGCATTATCGGATGTAACCATCCATCCTCCAGTAATGGATGCCAAAATGATTCGTAATTAATCTCTCATGTGTGGGAATCCCTGGCACACGATCCACTTTTGTCCACTGAGTGTTGCCCTGCTTGTCGGAGTTCCTCGTTCGATGTGATGGCGATGTCGCCACCGACTCACACACACACCATACTAACATCATCCACTACAACACACACACAAAACATCACAAGATTCCAATCAAAATGACTGCAACACCACACACACCACAGTAACACACAGACAGCCAAGTCACAACCAACATCAACACTATTCGATAGATCAATAAACTACATCGAACCACGGGAATGCACTCAAGATACACACACATCACATTATAATAAGCAACGGAATCTACATAACTGAACTAATGCAACCTCATATCGAAGAAATTTTTAAGATATTATCTGCCGTTTACATTTCAAAC
>NC_051404.1:47405267-47405974 GCF_015228065.2 Penaeus monodon
CTTTTTCTCCCGAAGGTGACCCAGTTCAGGTCGGTGTCAGGTGGAAAGCTTGGATAGAAAGCTTCGAAGATTATTTAGCAGAGCTTGAAATAACAGAGCCAGTAAAGAAATTAAGGTATTTGAGGCATCACCTGGGAAATAAAAACAAGGAGATATGTAAAACATTTTTAACTATAGTAGTTTAGAAACTTATGAAGCGATGGTTAGTGCATTGACCAAGCATTTCACACCCCAGGTAACCTTGTTTCATGAGAGATTTAAATTTACAAATAGTAAGCCAGGGCATGATGAATTGATAGACTCTTGGGTGACAAGATTGAAGAAAGCAGCTACCTTGTGTGAATTTCCTGATCTAGAAAACAGAATCATTGAAGCCATATTGAATCTCACGCCAGACCGCAAATTTAGATAAATATTATTAGGAGAAGATGATCTAACTCTAGTTAGATTGATGAAACTGGCAAGGATAAAGGAGGCTTCAAAATCACAGGCTGATGCTTATGAAAGAAAAGAGTCTGTGAGTAAGGTACAAATAGGTAAGGATAACAGGTAGCCTGCTTATGTCCAAAGGAGCAAACAAAGTGAGGTTCCAAACAAATCTCCTAGGCCAAAGCCAAGGACAACAGATCATAATTATTCTAGTTCACAAAGCTGCCGTAGGTGCGGTAGGGAAAGCACAAGTCTAAGGATGCTGACAAATGTCCCTT
>NC_051404.1:47410231-47410493 GCF_015228065.2 Penaeus monodon
CGCTGATTTATCAAGAGCCACTGTAAAATAAAAATGACTATATTTCCCATTCGGATTTTGATGACCAGCCGATGATTATTAACCTGCAGAAACTTTCGAATCCCTCCCCCCCTCCCACTGCGACGCCTTTGCAAGGAATCACAAGAATAAAAGAAAAAAAAATCACGCTGAGTTATATCCTGAGGCCTCCTGTCCTTCCCCATGTGGTCGCACCGCCGATATGAGCGACAGACGGCGATAAGGAGGCGAAAGCATTATCAAG
>NC_051404.1:47410556-47411879 GCF_015228065.2 Penaeus monodon
CTCTCTATTTCCCATTTGATGAACAGCCGATGATTAGTAATCTGCAAGAGACGTGCGAATCTTCGTCCCCACAGCGATCTCTCTCCTCGTCTTTGCAAGCATTCACAAGACTCAAAAAATCACGTTGGAGTCCTGCGCCCTCCTGTCCTCGCCCACGTGGCCGCGCCGCCGATAAGAGGCGATAAGACGATAAGGAGGCGAAGGCAGCGGGAGCGAGGGCCTCCCCCGCCCGTCCCCCGCCGCGGCCGAGAGCGCATGCGGCGGCGCAGCGCGTGGCCGGAGGGGCTTTGTTTACGTCCGAGGGCGGCCTCACTCGCCTCCCCTTTTTCCCTTCGTGTCTGGGGCGTCCGGGGCCTCTTTTCGGTGCCGTGAGTATCCGCCGGAGGAAGGAAGGGCCCTCGCGACGCCTCGGGAGTGCGCTGGAGGTGCGGTTCCATTCCCGCTGGCCGAGACGAGGGAGGCGAGTGAGTGTCGAGTGTAAATCTCCCTCATAAAATAACCTCGGCGAGGAAAGTGAATGTTTCAGAAGTGACATTCGTTGCATTTCGGTGTGTCATGCACAGAGGATTCCCGAAGGACCTGTCAGCAAACTTGTAAAGCTTTGTACAGCTATGAGAGTAATGCTAAATCCGAATTGGTCTGCGACCTAAGGGTTCCTAACAGTTACAAACGACAGGTTATTACAGCAAGGAAACATTATTATGATGTGAATATGACAACACTTTGTGGTGTGTGTGATTACTATAACCATTATAACAAGATAACATTTAGAGGGAACATCTGGGTCACTACCAAGAGGTCAGTTGTACCCAGCAAAATTGTATAAAGAATGTAAACCCAATTATTATTTTGTGCAACACTGCATCTTTGATTGTGAATTTTTCAAGGATCAGGTGAAAATATATGCCAGTGTGTATTTCAGATGATTCTTATTTTATTCTTGTTTTCCCAGTCTCTAAAAGTAAATAGATATATCAGATGTTGGAAGCAAACCGAAAGAGAGAAGAAAACAGAAAAGCAACCATTGAATAAAACATATGGACATATCACAAATAACTACAGTTATTTCCCCTCAGCAGCATGTAAGTCAAAGTATTCTAATAGTTAGAGATGAAGCATTTGTACACATGTTAGATATTTAGATGTTTCCATTAGCTCGCTACTTTTTACTACGTATAGATCTGAAATTTTTGTTCATTAATTTTGTTTACGCATGCCACTTTCATTGTACAAACAGCCTAACATCCAAACATTTCAATTTCGAGAGAGAATAAATGGAAACCTCTCTGAATGACATATACCCAATGTTCTATTTAAGCCTAC
>NC_051404.1:47412088-47413767 GCF_015228065.2 Penaeus monodon
AAAACAAAAAACAAGGAATTGACTTCTTTTTGGTCAAGCACTTGTGTGGGCCATCAAGTGAAAAAAAAAATCACAAAACAAAGCTACAGTGAACAGTACATGTGCCTGGCACCACTGTTATAAATCATTTGAATTATTGGTTATGCAGTTTGTGCAACAATAAGCCTCTAAGAGAAATGTCATTCTCTGTGAAGCTTGCATTTGTCTGTGGTAAATTTAGAATATTGCCTTGTTTATAGAATGTCAATCTGTTTTATTTAACCATTGTGCTGCATCTCTAGGACATAATTTTTGGTCGCCAGGTTTTGTATCCAAATGGAAGTTGGTGCAGCTGAGACCAGATCAGCCATCAGGGATTACCAATAATTTAGGAGTGTAGGGTATAGATTTTGTTGTTTTACATATAAGGCAATGAAGTACGTTGTCTAACTTCTAGGGGCCTTTAAGCTGATACTAATCATGTCATACATACATGCATATCAGACAGGTATATATCTCACTCTCTCATGGCAAAAGAGATATCTCTTTGGAAGGAGTTGTTAAATTTATATCTTTTTCTTTCACATTTTCATATTCACATAAATGTTTACAAGACGAATAGGATGTTTTTTCTATCTTATAATAATATTGGCTATTCCATTCAAGCCTACTTTCAAACTTGTAATATATGATGAAAGTCTTTCCATCTCAAGTTAATCATGATAGTGACATCATCAGGTTTTGATCATTAGCCTCTACACCTTTAGTGACAGGCAAAGGACAACAAACGAGCATAATTGGTTCCCTTTTTGAGGGTGTATCATCATGAAAGTGTACAAGTTCTGTCTTGGTGGAATGTATGTGGTGGAGAGCTTTATTGGCCTCTGCTGGATGACCACTGAGGGAAGCAGAAGCAACTTTTGAACATTAGCCTATTTTCTCATTCAAGTCCTCCCCAGCTATGAAGTTAAGCAGAGAATTCAGCTGAAAACATAGAGTATACACTACTTTGTTAAAAATCATGGAGCTTTCTGTACCATATGGTAACATTTGAAGTTCATCAACATTCTCATTATTGATTGCATACCCAATTTCTTCCCGTCACCCGTAACCTCCCAGCATAGGGTCACCATTTATGCATAAGATTATTCATATCATGACATTATTTTTGAAAAAATTAAATACGGAGTCAAAATTAGATGGTTCACTCTAAAAACACAGTTTTCACCTGTCCACTATGGCATAGCTAATGTAGAGCCACTCTGGAAAGGTGGAGAGCTAATGTTTACATCAGAGGGAGAGGAATTGGGTGGACTGACCACCATGCTTCTGCAAATACCCTGTCATGTTAGCTAAAATAGTATCCAATTATTTGATTTTGCTATTTTAGCAATTATGATGGATTAAATATTATGGAAACTGCATTTCACCAAAGTTAAAGTCTTTGCAATTAGTCTTTAAAATTTATGAGCCTTAAAGCTTAGTGAAAAGAATTACACAGGATCATTTTGTTGCAGAATGTAGTGATATTGCCATTAGAGTGTCTTTTACCTTTTGAGTGCTGTGACTAGCATGGCAAAGTATTTCCATTCTTGATAGCAACTTTTTTCTTAGTAGATAGACTAATGAAAGAAATAGAAACATTTAGGGTTTACAAAGTAATTTTATGCTCATCTATTATGCTCATAATGTCTCCTGTG
>NC_051404.1:47414231-47414518 GCF_015228065.2 Penaeus monodon
CCTTTTGTAAGCAGACCATTATCTTCAAAGAAAGCTTTCTTAATCTCTCCAGTATCACTACTATTGCAAAGAGTCCTTTTATTTCAGTTTTTCAGTAACTTAGATATAATGTTGGTGTTGATAACTGACACAGTCACATAGTGCTAATTAACACCACAGTGTTAATAAATCAGAGAAAGAATCGCAAATACTTTCTGAAACAGTGTTGCAAAATTACAGAAAAGTATCATAGGCCTAATTGTTTTGATAAAGGTACTGATTATTGGATACATAGCCATGTTTGTGTG